>NC_041017.1:28304360-28906729 GCF_004193775.1 Glycine soja | reverse complement strand
AGACGATGCTCACGAGGCTGTGAAACCCCCGCGCGCTCTTTCCGTTGCTTCTCACTTCTCTCTTTACATTATTATTGTATCCCAATTTCACTCTCAAACAGAGAAGAGAAAACTTTAACTCTTCACTCCCTCTTTTCTCTTTCTCTCTCGAAACTCTTCACCCCATTCTTCGTAGCTATGGAACCCTGGCTTCCCCAAGACGATTTTCTCCTAAAAAACGCCATTGAGGTACTCAATTTTCACAAACCCTACCCTCTTGCTTTTCTACTCTTCAATTTCCACTACTCAATTGTGTGTTTTTTCTGGGACCTTAAATTTTGCGAAATTAAGATGTTTTTTTTTTTTTTTTTGTTTCTTACTTGCGTTCTGGTTGATTGTGTTGTTGTGAAGGGCGGAGCGTCGTTGGAATCGCTGGCGAAAGGAGCGGTTCGGTTCTCGCGGCGGTTTTCCGTTACCGAATTGCGGGATCGGTGGCAGGCGCTGCTGTACGACCCGGACGTTTCCGCCGCGGCGAGAGCTGCGATGGGGAATTTGGAGCTGGCAAAGTACGGGGGAGGCACGGGGACCGGCGAAGGTGGTGGTGGGAAGAAGAGGAACTCTGAAAGCATTCGGAAGCATTATTCTGCAATGCAGAAAAGACTGCGCCGGTGCCGGCACGGTGTGGCGGGTTCCGATGCAAAGAACGCGACTGAAGGGTGTGATGGTAAGGATAGTTCAATTTAAACAGTGATGCTATGAATAATTCAGTTAGTGATATTCCTATGTAGAAAACGATTGAGGTTTTTCTTTGCCTGATATGCCTGTTAATGTTGAAGGTAAAAGTCACGGTTTGGAAGGGAGAGTGAATTTGAAAGGCGAGTGTGGCAATGGTGTGCTGAGATTAAATGCTCCTAATGCTGTGTTGAGAGATGATGCCAAGAACGATTTGAAATGTCTCTTCAACTTGGCAAATGAGGATGAGGTTGTCTTTATGGATCTAGTTAGGAAGGAGGTGCTGGCTGCGGATAAGGATAAGCCTAGTTATGATAATGTCGATTCGCTTCTGTTGAGTTCTCCCTGTGATGTTCAGGGTGATGATGATGGCCGTGAGCCATTAGGTGGCGGTTGTGCTGATCAACATTGTGTTTCTGAGTCTGGAAACAATGCTGGATCATCTGGTGCTGTGCAAACTCCTCATGCTGAACAAAGTGAGGGTTTTATGATCTGTGTTCTTAACACCGAGGACACTGACATCCCGAGCAATGACACTACAGATATACCCATTTTAGTTCCTGAGTTGGTGCCTCTAAAATTCCAACCAATTGTTGAAGAGTTGGGTTGTTTGGAGTCTATCATAAATAATAAAAAAAGAAATGAGTCGGATGGAAGCCTGGAGAAAGAAGTTGTTCTTTCTCAGTCTTCTGCAGCTTTGCAAACAGTTCGGCAGGGGTTGGTGCCTAATGTGAATTCAAGCCACCGACCTCTTGTTCTTGGACTGAAAAGTGAAAATCCAGGGAGAAACTCGATATCTGCAGTTTCTAGACAGAATAACAATGTCAATGTCAACATCAACTCAAGACATAGCAGATTAGTTCGTGCAACTGTGATGCCTGCCTCAGATGGACATCTGAAACAAGAGGTAGAATGTGTTGTTTCCAGGATGCTTAATAACTGGAAAATTTGTTAGGCAACTAATTTATGATTTTACTTTTATTAAGAAAATTTCATTGAGGTTGTATCTTATAAACAGGAAACAAATGCTCCATCTTCTGTACATGCAAAAGCTGAGGAACATAAGGCTTTATCTAAATCAGAAGCAAAACCGTTATCTCTTGATCATGAAGGAGGTGATATTGAAGATGGCGACGATAATGATAATGATGATGAACTTCCTAACTTTTCTGATGTTGAGGAAATGGTAAGTATAATGTGTTGCATTGAATGGTAATAATTCCCCATATTTAGTTAAGTTATCTCTCATATTCTCGATGTTGCCTACTCAGATTCTTGAAATGGATTTATCTCCAATGGATCAAGAGACAAATGCTAGTAGAGAAGGTAAATCATCTGACTAGATAAGATAAAACAAAAATATCATACTTCTATTTAATGTTTTTAATTTGAAAAGGGCAGCCTCTTGCACAAGGTTCCCTACCCCCCATGTGGGATCTAGGGAGGGCTAATTCTACAAAACTTTAGAACTGTAATTGGAGGGGTTGTTTCATTGACTAGAAGTCTAGAACCTACCAACCCAGTCATAACGCAGCAAACCACAAGGATTTTAATTTTAGTTCAAAATTTGATTGTTTGAATTTTTAAATAAAAATGAAAATTGATTACCAATGTCTAGGTATTTTAATGATGGTTGTCTTCTAATATTATAGTATTTTGTTACAGTCTTGCGATATCAACTTGATGAAAGTAAGAGGACTATAATGAGATTGGAGCAAAGTGCTCAGTCCTCTATGGGAAGAGCAATTTCATCCCAGGGTGCATTTGCCGTAGTGTATGGGCGCATCCTTGAGAAATACATTAAAACAAGCAAGGTGCAATTTTGAATTTTGAGTTCTTATTTTCCTTTAAAATATGGAAGAATGAATCTTTCCCTATATTTTCTTCCTCGCATGTCACTCTCATGAATGTTGTGAATTTTTCTTTTAAATATGTTTGATACCTTTTAAGGAATGTTTGCATGCTATTGTTATTAACACAGTATGATTTTCTGTCTTGCACAATTATGGACCAATTATCATTGCATAACCATTAATGTTTTGACTCTGGTAATATGGGAAACAAAATAGAAACAGACTAGCTTTAAGTGGTCTTGCGACTGTTAGTTGTTCATGCCTTTTGCGGTTACCATCGTTTTAATTTAGTTTTGTGTAAAATCATCAGATTCTGCAGTGGTTTCTGCATCTCTGAAAAATTGTTGATCCTTAGTAGGGTGAACTGTAATACATTTATTGATATGCCCTTTGAGTGTGCCTTACTAAATATAAAATACTGATTTGCCTAATTGATACTGTTCCAGTAGTTTGTGCCTTACTAAATATAAAATACGCTCTTTGTATTTCACAGGTTATACTTGGTAGAGCAACAAATGATGTACATGTTGATATTGACTTGGGGAAAGAAGGGCAAGTGGCTACCAGAATATCTAGAAGACAGGTAAGATTTCTAAGACGTTTTGGGTGCAAAATTCACGTGCATGGTTGATTTTGCTAATGATATAGATGCCCTTGCAATTTCATATATTTATTTTTCCAGGGGAGCGGGGGGGGAATTGTGAAGGCTTTTTGTTATCATTGTTTGAAAAAAAACATGAAATGATCTTTGTCCTTACTAGTAACAAAATCACTAGTAAAGGATTGGTATATTTCTGGAGCAAGACAAATAACAAATTTTTAAAAAGATGTTATTAATCTATTTGGAATGTGATGGTGTTCTTATGAATCTTTAGGTAATTTAACTAAATAGTATTATGATGATGTCTAGATCTTTATCATTTTTCTTATGCACAAGCCCAATATTGAGCAAGGAATAGAATAATATTTGTTCATGGAGAAAATTGAGAAATTTTCTAATTCTTTTACATTTCAAATTTCAAATTTCCTCCACTTATGAACTATGAATTACTTTTTATCTGATAGGCTGTAATAAAGTTGGAAGCAGATGGTTCTTTCATTATTAAAAATCTTGGCAAGAGATGTATCTTCTTGAATGGAAAAGAAATTGCTACAGGACAAGTGCGGGGTCTTAGTGCTGGTAGTTTGATCGAGGTAACTGTCTTGCCTCTCTATTTTAAAGACTTTTACATTATAATGCTGCAATTTTGTTCTTTACCTTGAGAACATAACAATGTGATAAATGAATTCCATGCAGATTTTAGGCATTCCACTCATCTTTGAGACCAATAATAGTTGCGTGAGGAAGTTTTTAGAAAATGAGAATGAAAAGAGATGAAGATAAAAGAAAGGCATCTACCCTGTATGCCCGAGATGGGGTATTTAACAACAGAAATGGCGTCGAAGTTCGAATGTTAAGGATTTTAGGATAGCATTCTTATGCCAGCCAAAAATAGGAGTTATACCAGCCATTAATTTATGTTAATGTGTTGTGGATCGAAAGTCAGAATTCAAAGTGTACATATAGATAGAAAATGAAAAGGCTTCATAGTAGATATATAATGTATAATATGGCTGCTGTGCAATGGGAACTGGTTATTGTTTTTTGTTCTTTGATAAAACGGAATGGTTATTGTTTATTTTTCTTATTTCCCATTTTGATGTAATAGTTTTTTTTTTATATATATATGCAACTGACGTCCCCAAGTAGGAATAATCATCAATAAATCAATAAATAACCATGGAATGGTTTCCAACAATTTTAAAGTCTCTCTCTCTCTCTCTCTCAATTTAATATATAGGGTCTAAGATGCCACCTTATATTGTGGCAGTTTTCCACGGGCAGTCTAGAGTCTTTATTTTTTTTATAAACTGTTTTGTTGAATTTGGAGGACTGAACCTCACATTTTTTCAGCCATTGATTTATTACTATAATTTTTTCAACCTTCTCTCCCCTTTCACCGCTTTAAAAAAACTATCCTGGTTGATTTGTCGGAATAGATAAAAGCTCAAAGAAAAGCTCTTGAACAAGAAAAAATTTCGTACCTCATTGCCCAGAGGCTCTTCGCTATGCGAAGGTATGGGGGAGGGATATTGTACGCAGTTTTACCCTTGCATATGCAAAGAGGCTGTTTCCGGATTCGAACCCATGATCAACAAGTCACCAAGGCATAACTTTACCGCTGCACCAGGGCTCGCCCTCCAAACAGGAATTGAGGGCAAGAATTTTTTGAGCAAAAATTTCATAAAAAATAAAACCTTATTTACTATGGTGAAATTGAGGGCACCATTAAGGCCAGTCAATGTTATCAATATCCAATCAGCAAGTACTTCAGTTTGTAGCAATTCATTGCATAGTATGACATTGCATTTTTAAGATTACCAGCAGCAACTACATGGTTTGCATCGGTTAGGAACAAATTAAACAATCTCAAACCCTTTTCCTCGGATTTCAGTTGGGAGATCCTATGCTAGTTGATAGTGACCTCAGAGAAATGTAGAGGTGACTAAGTTACAGAAGATTATGCTTTATTCCTTTTCGAAATAGTAATATTGAACGGGTATGTCAGCATCTAATATACAGAAGGGATAAGATTGGAGAAGCTAATGAATACAGAATGAAGATAACACAGCTCCAAAGCACTAAAATTAGGATGATTTCACAGCAATTTTATGCAACTGCATATCCCATTAGAACAAGTGAAAAATTAAAAATAAAATCTTCAGAAGTTTAAGCTTCATCTTAGAAACTGAATTCTATTCATTCAGCACAAATTTATGGAGTAAACCATGGAAGCAATGACGAGAAGAGAACCCTACCAAAACCACATTATCAAAATTATCGAGTGGAACGAGAAAAAAAAAAAAGCTTGGTCTTTGATTGGTTATCAAATTGAAGAACCCTGAGGAAGCCCCCTGAAAAAGCATGGTTGTCTGTCAAGACAAAGAGTATATGTTTTTCCTTTTTATCCTATTATTCCTATTTTCTTGTTTCCCAATAGTTAATTGTTTGGAGGATACTTCTTCTAAGACATCTCTGACAAAACACACGATTCCTTTTCTATTATTGTTTGTGTTTGTAATTTATGTTATTTTTTAACCTTTGCTTCATTTGATATTCTCAATTTCTTTCTTTCTTTATTATTTTATTTACTAATTAATTAACATCCCTTTGAAAGGGTCTAAACTATTCAGAAAATGCAAATACAATATATTTTTCATGGATTAGGTATTTTATGGCATATAATAACAATCTTACTTAACCTTATTGTACAATATTTTTTTTATATAGGGCAAACCAAATATATTAAAGATAAAATTATAAATTTGGTCCTCCTATTTGTCTCAGAATTTGATATTGGTCTCCATATAATTTAATTTACGAATTTAGTCCTCCAGTTTTTTGTTATCCCATTATTTCAGTCTGCAACCCAGAAATTGGACGTTGACGGCTAATTGCTTACCTTGATTGCCATGTGTTGCATTTTTATTGGAAGTTGACCGCCACATGTTGCAATTTTATTGGAGGTTGACATTAATTAATTGCATGAAATTAACGTCCAATAAACGCACAACACATGACGATCAACATCCAATAAAAGCATGACACTTGATGGTCAAGCTAAACAATTAGCAGTCAATATCCAATTTCGGGGTTGAGGACTGATATAACACGATTGTAAAAGATCGAGAGACTAAATATATTAAAGGTAAAATTGTAAATTTGGTCCTCCTATTTGTCTTAGAATTTGATATTGGGCTCCATATAATTTAATTTATGAATTTAGTCCTCCAATTATTTGTTATCTCATTATTTCAGTCTCCAACCCCGAAATTGGACGTTGACGAATAATTGCTTACCTTGACCGCCATGTGTCATGTTTTTATTGGAAGTTGACCGCCACATGTTGCGATTTTATTGGAGGTTGACGTTAATTAGGTGCATGAAATTAACGTCCAATAAACGCACAACACATGGCGATCAACGTCCAATAAAAGTACGACATGTGATGGTCAAGCTAAACAATTAGCCGTCAACGTCCAATTTCGGGGTTGGGGATTGATATAATGAGATTGTAAAAAACCGAGACTAAATATATTAAAGGTAAAATTGTAAATTTGGTCCTCCTATTTGTCTCAGAATTTGATATTGGTCTCCATATAATTTAATTTACGAATTTAGTCCCCCAATTTTTTGTTATCCCGTTATTTCAGTCTCCAACCTCGAAATTGGACATTAACCGCTAATTGCTTACCTTGACTGTCATATGTCGCATTTTTATTGGAAGTTGACGGCCACGTATTGCGATTTTATTGGAGGTTAATGTTAATTAGGTGCATGAAATTAACGTCCAATAAATGTGCAACACATGACGATCAACGTCTATTAAAAGCACGACACGTGGTGGTCAAGCTAAACAATTAGCAGTCAACGTCCAATTTCGGGATTGAAGACTGATATAACGAGATTGTAAAAAACTGAAAGACTAAATTCGTAAATTAAATTATAGAAGGAACAAATTTATAATTTTACCTATATTAAACGAAATGAATCTGATTATTTCAGAAGTAGCTAGTGTCCCCATCAGAGCATTACAGTGTTACAGAGGCATGACCTTAATGTACATTATGCTTCCCATCATTTAATATATGTTTGCCAAGATTATGCATGGTTCACAAGCTAGTTATGCATCCTTATATTCATTAATAATTATTCATGTACACATTTATATATATTTTACCATCTTAAGAAGTTTTACTTTTTTTTAGAAACATAATAAGATTAGCCAGTTTTTTTTCATATACACTTTGTTTTAGATACATATTTATATGACACAATTTATTCGTCTAAGAAGTTTTACTTTCATTCTAAGTTTAGAAATATTGATGCATTTGGTAAACAAAAAAAAGAAGAAATATTGATGCATAAGTTAATTAGCCAGTCCAATATTAGCCTATAGAACTTTGTTGGATGGTTAAAGTGCAAGTTATTCGTGTATGCATGGAACACTCTTGACATGGATAATCCAAACAATTTCTTATTTTTAGACATGGTTTTAATTGACTCCAAGATATATTATCTACCAATATTTTTCCAAATTCTTCTATAAACGGAATGTAGCATAATATTTTGCTAAATTTTTTATCATTAGATGCAATAATATTAATTATTCTTTTTTTATACATGCAGAAACCAACTCATAGAATTTCATTATGAATACTATCAGAAATACAACTGAGAAGATAGTAGATAGTTGAACTACAATGGGAGAAAGAAGAGACTATTATAATTTATAAGGAGGATAATAAAATCCCATAACGTTCAACTAAGATTTTTTTATAATTTATAAAAAGTATTTTAATATTAAAAAATATACAAATTTTAATGAATTATTTTTTAGGATGAATTTTATGTGACTTTTAGTAGGATGTATAACTATCACACCCATCAAACAATCTTATCCAAATAATTGAGATTTTGTTAGAGTTTTCTTTCTCCCATTGCACATCATCTCTTCTCTTTTTGTTGAATGTTATATAAACATTAATGAGCAACACTTCATAATTTTCTTTGCAAAGAATGTCATTGTGATTTCTAAGTGAATCAAATATGATCTTCATCTTTCACTAGATAATGAGGACCATAATTTCAAACCTATTATTCAAACTCGAGCAAGAATGAAAAGATGCTAATGCATGGAGAGTTAGTATAGGAGAATATGAAGCTATAGAATTAGTTATCTATTAGAAAATATAACAAAATTGTATTGATTTTAGTTCTTTGCGAAGAATGTTGTTGTGATGAATTTCCAAGTGAACCAATGGTATGATCTTCATCTTGTACCAAGTGATGAAGACCATAATTTTGAACCTATTGATCAAACTTGAGCAAGAAGAGAAGATGCTAATACATGGAGGGTTAGTAATAGAAAATATAAAGCTAGAATCAATTGGCTTATTAGAAAATTAAAAATTTTGTTTTGGTTTTGGTTTTCTTTATCCAAATCTTATCATATCTTTATCATTTTTTTTCTTTGACTCTTATAATTTTGAATGTTTCTAAAAGATCATGGAGTCTTTTCAAATTTTATAAATCTACATAGTTATTAAGAAAACTCTACATAATCCTTTTAAATCTTTTAAATTCTTACGATATAAATCATTAAAATTCAAACTACAAAATCTTAATCATAAAAGTCTAATAAAAAAGTTTGATAAGTCATAACATTCGTACATAGGATTTAAAATTTACATGACTTTTTCTTATGCCAAAATAATCTCTTAAATCTCAATCCAAATAACCCTCATAAAAAAGTCACAGGTGAAGCTAACTTCTTCATTGGTATGGATTGTCATTAAGTCATGTTGTAGTTTAAGTTAATGTTTGTTTAATATAACAAAATCACTTTTATCTCAAAATTGGTCCAACTATTACTCTTAATGGTTATATCTATTGGGTTGATATTAGGTTTTAACTTCAGCTTCATGTGATTGGTAATCAAATGGGAAGTAAAATATACATTTCTTGCATGAATTTAGCGCAATCTAATAATCTAACTCCCTTGAAATTTCAGTGGGGGGCAATTTTCTTTGTGTTTGCTTTGCCACAACTATAAATAAGAGTGAAGACTAAGTTTTATCTTATATTGGTGTTGTTTTGCATAGTCTCTAGAGTCACTTTTCAATGCAATTTAAGGATTACCTTGTGATTAAAATTTCTAACCATACTAAGCTTATGTCTATCGGATTTAATGACAAATGGATTTCTTGGATGACCATATGTTTTGAGGCTGTCAATTTTAATGTCCTTGTCAATGAAGATATAGTTGAACCTATTATTCATGGAAGAGGCTTAAGATTGGGGAGGGGGGGGGGGATTGTCTCCCTATCTTTTCATTATTTGCATGGAAGAATTTTCTTGTTTGATAAAGAGAGTTGAAGCAAAGGGAGACATTCATGGAATCATAGTGTGTAGAGGAACCCCTTTCCTTACACACCTTTTATTTGTTGATGCTTGCTTTTTGTTTTGCAGGGAATCAAAGAATGAAGTTAAAGCTCTTAGCTCCGTTCTTCAAAATTTTGAAAGAGCTTCAAGCCAAGCTATAGGAATACCACCCAAAATGACAAAATTTATCTCTTCCTATTTGGGTGTGATTGAATGTCTAGACCCAGGAAAATACCTTGGTCTTCCTTTTATATCGGGGATAAAAAGAAGGCTATCTTAAATCATATCAAGGACTTGATCTAGAGGAAAATTAAGTGATGGTCAAGCACACATTTGTAGAATCCACATCCCTGGTTTTAATTATGACAAACCATTAGCAATACAAATTGAAAGGATGATGGGTGTAAGTGATGTCTAACATTCTGCTTAAGTGTTACATGTCTTAAGAAGTAGATATGTTCACTCATTCTGAAGTGCTCAAAATATGCTCAAAAAGGTTGTCTCAGAACAACTATCAAGAGTTGAGAACTCATAACAATCGTCTCAAAATGATGCTCATAATAATGCTTTCCTCTGAATACTTGGTTTTTGGCAAAGCACTAAACAATAAGGCCTTACATAGAAGATTGATCAAAGGTCACTTGAAGAACATCCAAAATCATAATGAAGTTGCATCAAAGTCTACGCTAGGATGATGAAGAACTTGACACTGAAGAACTAAACATCAGAATGGTTCAAAATGCATATCAAGGACAAAATCAAATCTTCCATATGATGCTACACATACAGAAAGCACATCAAGAGACTAAAGTTGATAACATCTCTCTTTTCACATGTTACCACACACAATGAGGGTACATCAGAAAGGGAATGATAACTGCAGTAGAAGATGCAAAACTTTTGAAGTTGAATCTATCCATGAAAAGCACTTATGAGAATCATCAAAATAAAAGATTGAAAATAATACACATTCTGACCTTGGATAAAACACTAATACAACAACAATTGTACCTTCACTCAGTATTTATGAAGCAATTTTCTTCATAATGCTTTGTGCTGTGAAGATGTGTTATGATTGATGAAGCTGCATTACTTTAGAAAGGCATATTAGTTGAAATTCATCAAAAGAATCTACTACAAGTATAAATTCTTTCTCAGCAAACATCAGAATGACTATTCTAAAGATGCTTCAAAAATATTATAAAAAATGTTCCTCAGAATGTCTTTCTTAGAATGTTTTGCGAGCTGTCATTTCATGATAGTTGTCATGTTTGTCTACTTGTTCCAGAAGTTTTTCAGTTGGGTAGAGCCCATTTCAATGGTCTTCCTTAGAGCTTTAAGACATGTTTGAAGAGCATCTTGAATACAAGTTGAAGGATTCTAGTGAGAGAAACTAAAGCCTAATCTCTGTGTGAGAAATTTGTAATTTTTGCTTCAACCCTCTCTATTGAGAGTGACCCACTTTTGTATTAAGCTTGTAGTTTGTAATATATCTACGATAGAAGTGATAGATTGTATCTTCCTGAGTGGAAACCCTCTCTAAGGTTAAAATCTATATCTGTGCAGTTTAAATCACATAACCCTTTTACTACTGTAAGTTTACTAGTGGTTGATAAGGTTGAAATCTAGTGGTGTTGCTGGTCTAGTTAAGGCTAGGTTGAAAGTCTAATGGGAGTGCTAGCAGGTTATTGAAATCCAGTGGTTGTTGGCCCAGTAGTGGCTGGTTGTGTTAGTGAAATCTCATCTTGAAGGATTAAGACCGAATGTAGCCTAAGCTTGGGATGAATCAGTATAAAAATAATTATGCATTATAAGGTTAATAAGGTTTTGAATTTACAAATACTAAGAAAACAACATGGGTGTTGGTTAATAAGGTTGCTCGAGGAAAAGGTTAGGAGGGATGTGGTTGAGGCTGTTGCTAGTGAGACAAATGCTGATGTTGGTGGGTCGGTTATGCTGATCAAAGAACCCTTGCCATGATGTTGGTGAAAAGGATCTCATCAATTTGGAGGAGTCTTATGAACATCCTGGTTTGACTAGGTCTGATCATCACTCTCCAATGGATGTGGATGTTGGGGAAATTTTGGATGTTCAAGATTTGGGGAATGCCCCAAATCAGGCAAAGTCATTTTTTAACATATTTTTCCCTCACTTAGAGCATAACCGAGTGCACAACTACTTGGAGGCCAATCGTGAAAAACTATCAATTGTAGGGATCATCAATTGTTGTAGAGGCATTCGGGTTGAGGCTAATAGATTGACTGCTATTGATGTGGCTACCAAAGACAAGGTTAAGGAGCTGCAACATGAGAAGAAACAACTAGAGAAGGACAAGTTTGTTTTGTCGAAGGACTTTGAGCAGCTAAGGACTGAGTTGTAGAATTTTGAAGCTGAAAAGCTAAAGTTGGAGCAGGATAAGGTTGAGTTTGATAAGGAAAAGAAACTTTGTTCTGAATAATGAGATTGATAAGCTCCAAAAAGCAAAAAGTGAAGCCCTCGATGAAATAGAGTATGCTGATTTAGAAATTGGGAAGTCGAAGTCCAAGTTGATCAATGAAAAGACTGAGTCGATTGTTCAATATGTTGTAGGTTTCAATGCGGCGATTGAACAAGCGAAAATTGTGAGTTTGAGTGATGACTTTAGCTTCATAAGTCCTTTCAAGGAAGTTGTTAATAGCAAAATTGTGGACGTCGAGGATTAATCCTACTTTTGTTGTTTGTTTGTTTTAATCTATTTGGTATATAGTTTTAATAATTTCAAAGTTTCGTTCTATTGTTTGAATTATTTAAGTGTCTGTTGGCTTTTAAATTATATTATCTTGATTTAGTAATTTTTGTAATGTAGATGAAGTATTCTCGTTATAAAACCTTGATAATTCTGTAATTTTTGCAACAAAGTAGTAACTCTAGTCATAAAATGGAGGTAATAACTTAGTAATCTTTTCAATGAAAAGGAATAATTCTCGTCATAGAACCGAGATAATAACTTTGTAATTTTTACAACGTAAAGTCATAATTCTGGTCATAGAATTGAGGTAATAACTTAGTAAGTTTTGCAATGCAAAATAATAATTCTCATTCTCGTCATAGAACCGAGATAATAACTTAGTAATTTTTGCAACGTAAAGTAATAATTCTCATCAAAGAAATGAAGTAATAACTTAGTAATTTTTGCAATGCAAAGGAATAATTCTCATCATAGAACCGAGTTAATAACTTAGTAATATTTGCAACGCAAAGTAATAATTCTTGTCACATAATGATGTAAATAAACAATTATCATCATTTTCTGAGTTGATACCAACCAAGTTAATGTTGGCTTAATAGGAGTTGATTAAAACCAATTTAATGATGACTTAAATGCAAGTCAATACCAAGCAAGTTAATGGTGGTTTAAATTCGAGTTGATATCAACCAAGTTATTGGTGGCTTATATCCGAGTTGATGCCAACTAAGTTAATGGTTGCTTAAATCCGAGTCGATACCAAGCAAGTTAATGGTGCCTTAAATCTGAGTCAATGCCAACCAAGTTAATGGTGGCTTAAACCCAAGTCAATGCCAACCAGATTAATGGTTGCTTAAATCCGAGTGGATACCAAATAATAATTCTACATACCTCATTTTTTTAAATTGTCGATAATGGAAAATGCTATAAAGTAAGTAAGCATAAAGGGCATATTGTATGGTTGGTGATAGACATCCTAACAACGTTGGCACGTGCCAACCCCAACATAAAGTTGACATCCCAACAACGTTGGCACCCCATTTTTGCTGACTGCCTTATTAACATAATGAAATAAGCTTAAAAAACATGAGGTTATGCACTTATACTGATTTGTTCAGTTGTAATTTCAGTTGTAATAAAATGGAAGATTCGCTATATTCCATGTGTGAGGCATGGCCTTCCCATCAATAGTTCTTAATCGGTATGCACCTCTTTTGATGACTTGGCTGATACGATAGTCCAACCCATTTGGGAGAAAGCTTATTGAGGAACTAATTTGGTTGAGCCTTTTTTAAACTAAGTCTCCTTCCACAAATTCATTAGGAATGACTCAGGAATTGTACTGTCTTTTTGCTCAGAGTTTCATTGTTGTCTTACGTACATGAGCTAGATGTCAAATTTCTTCTATCACATCCAAATCTACACATCGGTTTTGACTTCGGCCACTTCAGCATGGATGGCATCCACTTGGAAAGTAGGATGAGCCAGTTCAACAAGAATCATTGAATATGCTCTATAAACCAAAGTCAAAGGAGGTTCATGTGTCAACAAGTGAAGTGTGGGGTGATATGACCACAAAATCCAAGGGAGTTTGTCACGCATGAATTTTGAGTCAATTCTACTCATTTCTTTATTCCCGCTAAAATCACTTTGTTAGTGGCCTTAACTTGTTCGTTTAACATGGGGATGTTCAATGGATGTAAATATCATGCAAATGCCATGGGATTGGAAAAATTCCTCTACACTAGTATTTTCAAATTGAGTTCTGTTGTCGGTGATAAGAATGTGGGGAATATCAAAACAACAAATGACTGACTTCCATAGAAACTTCTAAACTCAATTCGACGAGATGGTGACTACTAGCTCGGCCTCAACCCAATTTGTGAAATAGTCTACTGCTAAAACGAAGAATTTCATCTATATCGCACACCGAGCGGAAATGGGTTGAGAATATCAATGCTCCACTGGTTGAATGGCCATGGTGAAGAGAGTGAATGCAATCACTCACTTGGTGCCCTATATAAGTTTGCATGTTTCATGCAATCAACTTGCATGGTCAGCCAATAATATCCTACCATGATAACTTTATTCCCAAATGATCATCTACCGATTTGACTCCTGCAAACTTCCTCGTGGACTTCTTTCTTTTCTTCTTTGGCCTGTTGGGGGATGAGACATCTAAGGAAAGGTCTCTCTTGTACAACTTGTTAGTGATGACTGTATACCTAACAACAAACTTAATGCATTTTGTTGCCTTCGTCTTGTCAATAAGCAGATCCCCATTCTCCATATAGCAGATGATGGGTCCTATCCAAGACTCCATCTCGGCTTCTATAAACATGACTTTATTGTACATGTAAAGAAATGCTTGGTCAGTCGAGTGTCTCTTGTATGAACATTCGGTTTCCTAGCTTGGATGAGCTCCCTGATCTTGATAAAATGTCTCCCTTGTCTTTTTCTTCTTTAGGGACATGGTCAGGTTCAATCCAAGTGAAGCTTTGAGCAATCTATTTGATACATCACCACTTATGAATCTCCTCGAACAATGAGTTTGTTTATCCCCATTTCTTTCACTAGACGCATGCCGACTAATAGTGCCTCATACTTCGCTTGGTTATGGTTGGGATTGAAGTTGAATTTCAAAGATTGTTCTACTATGGCACCATTGGGACCTTCCAGGCATGTCCCCGCACCACTGCCTGCTTGGTTAATTGGTCCATCAAATGATAGAATTCATGATGAAAAGATAAGGATCTTGATCGGTAGTGGTGGGCGCTCTACGGTGAAGTCCGCTAAGACTCGGGCATTGATGGATCCTCATTTCTCAAATGATATTCCAAATTATATTCAAATAGTTCGACTAACCATTTCATCATCTAAACCGCAATATCTGGTTTCCATAGAATTTGTTTAACAGGTTGATTGTTTTAGATTATGATAGCAGAATGCAAGGAACAACAAGCCAAGAGCCAAGTGCAGAAAGGAATGTAGGGATGCAGTTAGAAGGAAAAGGGTAAGAGAACAATCACAAAATTAGCTTACCCGAGGGACTACGTATGAGGGGCAATAGTGGATGAGCTGGCAGAGTAGGGAATCTTGCTGAGTAGTGTTGGTCTGTTGCTAGGGGACAAACATAATTGAATTTTTTTATTTTTGTAATATCCCCTAGCACATTTTCAATTCTGTTAGTAAGAATTACAATATAAATAGCCATGTAATAATCAGCAAGAAGGGGAATGAATAATACACTTATCTTCCTTCTATCTTTCTCGAGGTTCTGGCCCTCAAAGCCAACTTTTTCGTAGCTTTTCTCTATCATTTTGGTGCTTTCGTTGTCATGGCTGACTCCTCTAGGGCCAAAGGTACCTCAGATAAGCTAGAGGATGTTATCCTTAAGCTCACAAATCATCAAATTTCGCTTGGAGAGTCCATGCAGTTGTTAACCCTCAAATTTGAGGAGCTGCTTCAAGGCATACCACCCGTACCCACTGCCTCCCTTTCGTTACCACCCCTTGCACCTGCTTTGTCTCCAACACCTGCATCCAATCACAGAATAAAATTAGATGTACCAAGATTCGATGGTACTGATCCTCTTGGTTGGATCTTTAAGATCAACCAATTTTTCAGGTATCATGGTACTCCTGAGCATGATCATCTCACAATTGCTTCGTTTTATATGGAGGGCAGAGCCCTTGCCTGGTTTCAGTGGATGAACAAAAATGGTCAATTCACCTCATGGTCGGTGTTTCTCCAGGCTCTCCAGACCAGATTTTTGCCCTCTCAATATGAGGATCCCACTAGGGCTCTTTTCAAACTTACTTAGAAAGGGTTAGTGGCACAATACCTGTCTGATTTTTAGGATTTGGCGAATCGGATCATAGGACTTCCTCCACCATTCCTCTTGAGTTGCTTCATTTCTAGACTCACCCCAGAAATCCGACGAGAGGTCCAGGCACTACAGCTTATGACCCTGGTGCAGGCGGTTGGCCTTGCGCGACTTCAAGAGGAAAAACTCCTGGATGCGCGGCTGATGCCTCGAGGATGGCTTCCACACACCACCCTGGTGCCCCCCTTACATTCAGTTCCATCTCCCGTCGTGCTTCTTCCGCTGCCACCACAACCGCCACCCCCAGCTCTCAAGCCTCTGTCATTGGAGGAGATCGCTTCGTGCCGTGAACGTGGTCTGTGCTTCAGTTGCAACGAGAAATACCATAGAGGCCACCGTTGTGCCCCTAGGGTTTTCCTTTTAGTCCCGGACGAAGAGGACCCTCCACTCATTAATATAGAAGTCCTTGACCCGGGTCCCGAACCCCCTAACTCTACTGACCTGCTCCAGGCCCAAATTATTTTCAACTCTCTGGCAGGTCATTTGGCCCTGAAAATGCTCCAATTGCTAGGCTCCCTTTCTGGCCACCAAGTCGTGGTCCTCGTGGATGGCGGAAGCACCCACAATTTCATTCAGGAGGAGTTAATGACCAAGCTCGGGTTCTCTTCGCGAGAAACAACCCCATTGCGGGTTATGGTTGGTAATGGGCAACAACTAGAATGCACACGATGGTGCGAAGCAATCACCATTGAGATTCAGATGACCAAATTCATCATTGACCTCTACGTGTTACCTATTTCAAGAGCGAATATTGTTTTGGGAGTTCAATGGCTTAAATCTCTCGAGCCTATTCTCACTGATTATAACACCCTGTGTATGAAATTCTTCCATAATGGCTGCTTGGTGGAACTTAAAGGAGATCACGAGTCAACCCTGAGCTCATTGACACCACCGTAGTTTCACAGATTACTCAGGAAATAGAGCACATGTTTTTACTATCACATCGTGGTCCTTGCCAAGGACGCACCACATATCCTAATGGGGAGTCTCCTCCTGACGTCCAAACATTAATTACTAAATTCAGCTCCTTGTTTCAGTCACCATCAACACTTTTGTCAGAAAGAGAAACAAATCATCACATTCACTTACTTCCCCAGGCTACCCCGGTTAATGTGCATCCATATCGGTACCCCCACTACCAGAAGTGTGAAATTGAGCTTCAAGTCGAGAACATGTTGTAGAAGGGGCTCATTCAGTCTAGCACTAGTCCCTTCTCTTCCCCTGTGTTGCTGGTTAAGAAGCATGATGGATCTTGGCGGTTCTACGTTGATTATAAGGCCTAAAATGCGATCATTGTTCGCAATAGGTTTCCAATTTCCACCATCGATGAGCTCTTAGATGAACTGGGTGGAGCTAGGTGGTTCTCGAAATTGGACCTTTTGCAGGGGTATCATCAAATTAGGATGCATTCAGGGGACATAGCTAAGACGGCTTTTCGTACACACCATGGACATTATGAATTCAAGGTTTGGTTTGTGTAATGCTCTGTCATCGTTCCAGGTCACGATGAACATGATTTTCCGTCCATACCTCTGGCGCTTCATTATTGTTTTCTTCGACAACATACTCATCTACAATGACTCCTTCGATGATCACTTGATTCATTTAGAGAAGACATTTCAGATACTCTCCGAAAATCAATTTGTTCTTAAGTTGTCCAAGGCAAAATGGAACTAGTTGCAGCCAAGGTGAGTACCATTCATCAATGGCCCATTCCTCGGTCTAAAAAAAAAACCTACACAATTTTTTGGGCCTCGTAGGTTTTTATAGACGCTTTATCAGGGGATATGCTACGATCGCGACTCCTCTTGTCAATGCAACTACGACAGAGCCATTCCAGTGGACGGACCAAACACAGGTCACTTTGGAGCAACTTAAGCAAGCTCTCTCTGATGCTCTTGTCTTGGGCTTACCGGACTTCCAGTTACCTTTCATGATGGAGACTGATGCCTCCAGTGTGGGAATGGGTGCGGTTCTGTCGCAGCACGGCCACCCCATTGCCTTCTTTAGCAAACCTTTTAGCCCAAAGCTTTTGCACACGTCGACGTATGTCAGGGAGCTATTTCTAATAACGGCAACGGTGAAGAAGTGGCGCCAATATTTGCTTGGACATCGTTTTACCATCCTTACTGATCATAGAAGCCTTAAGGAATTGCTGACATAGGTTATCCAAACCCCAAAACAACACATGTGCCTAGCGCGTTTAATGGGATATGATTATCAAATCTGGTATCGGTCTGGCCCGAACAATCAAGCAGTTGATGCGTTATCTAGACTACCTGAGCATAATGCTTCCGGGCTTTTGATCCTGACAGTACCCTATTTAACCTTCATGGGATTTGTTAAAATATGAGGCTTGGAAAGAAACTCTTTTAGTTGTGCAAAGGTTGTTTCACATTCTTCCAACTAGATGAATTTATGATTTTTCCTTAAATAATGAAACAAAGGGAGGGATTTATCTGCCAACTTTGATAAAAATCTAGAAAGAGAAGTAATCTAACATGAAAATTATTGCATTTGTTTTATTCTACTCGGACTCCACATGTCAATGACAGTCGAGCATTTTTTGGGATTTTCTTTCAATGCCTTGGTTTGTGAGCATGAATCCTAGGAACTTCCCTACCTAGACATCAAACAAACATTTCTCCAAATTCAACTGAACTTGCCTAATGTATCGAAAACTTCTCAGATATTGGTTGTGTGATGAGAAACCTTCTTGATTTTACAATCATGTCATCGATGTAGGATTTTACATTGCACCTTATCAGATTGACAAGGGTTTTATCCATCAATCTCTGGTAACTAGCATTAACATTTTTCATGCCAAACGACATAACCTTATAGCAATAATTAGATTGTCCAGTGATTAAAGCCATTTTTTCCTTGTCAATGGGTAGCATTTTGATTTAGTTATAACAGGAGTAGGCATCCATGAAGCTGAGTAGTTGATAACTCGAGGCATCATCAACCAAGCATATTAATTAGATGTTAAGGGTATCTCATAACAGTTTTTTCTTTATGATCATTATGACCTCATGAGGGGTTACAATTGTGGTATAATGGTCACAATCATAAGCATGTTTAGATATTGACTTAAAATAGATATATGGAGTAAAACGTAGATCGGTCGATGAATGACCATTACTGATTTTGAGGCAATACGACCGACAAATGACTAAAAATGGTATAGTTTCAAACTTAAAAAATATGATCTGGAGTAAATGATTACTAATGTCTAACCATGTAATGGAATTTGTTTGACAACATAACTATGTCAGTGTTAGTTAGTTTAGATTTCACTAAGCATGGACGGCTTTAGGGGGCCAAGGACCTCAAAACTCTTTACGCATATGTATTAGAAAAATGAAAAGGAAATTTCTTAAAAATATTTATAGAAAAAATGAATAACAAAATAAAGTATTGAGGTAATATTTACTTAATTTCTTTCTAGTAATGAATTCTATTTCTAGTTTTACACAAAATTAATAATAAATATTTTTATAAAACTTATTATTTACTAAAAATAGATATTTAAATTATTGTAAAAAATAAAAATTTCAACTCCCTTTTAATACATTTTTGGATCTATCCCTATTTCTAAGTGAAGGTTAGAGGAACCTAAAGTAATGTATAAGATTTTTTTTTCCATTTTGGGTTTATTTTTTCCAAACAATTTTCCCATATTGGTTATTTAGGAGGCGCTAGTCAAAGTGACACCTCGCGTTCAACTTTTTTCATTTTGTAGAAGGAGCCACCTTGGAGTTTGCCTACAAGAGGTGCGAGACAGAGGGTCCCTACACGTTGTCGTTTTGCATGAGGCACCACCCTGATGTTTGACACCACTTTAGTGAAAAAGATCATGAATATATACAAAAAAGGACATGCCTTGTAAGATGAAAGCAAAGCAACAGTCTCACCGCTCCACACCACACCACTAGCAACAACCTCAACAACACAAAAAATGCACCTCAACAACACCCTCACAACAACAACAACAACCTCTCAGCAACAACTATGACAACCACCTCCTTGTTCCCCTGCATTTTATAGGAAAAACACAACATTAACCAACACCTCGATTTAAACAGGAGGAAGTTTGTAGGCTGGTGCAAGCAGTAGGCTACCCCTAACCTGGCGCCTCCTTCACACATGGTTGCCTTGGGAAGATGCAGTCAAACTGCACCCCTGGAGACATTTCTCATCACCTTGGAAAAGGCCTTTGAAAGCCTGGGAAACAACAATGCATTAGAGGAATTGTTCTGACCAACGCCTCCTATACGCAAATTCCAGGGTAGCGCCTCCTTCACTAATACAACACTTGAAGTGGTTAAAACAAAAGAAGACAAGAGGAAAGATATTCAGGGCACTTGGTAATAAAATGTTGTGTCTGTATTGATTTCAGCAATACAATTTATATACACATCTTACCCTAAAGGGATAAGGCCAATAAATCACAACTCATCCTATTCTAGAACCTACTCTAAGATATATTTACAAGAATAAAAGCCTATTGTGCTATACGGGTTTTGGGCCATTGTTCTGTTAGCCTCCCTCAAGCTAGAGGTGTATAAAGATCAATCAACTCCAACTTGGATACATTTGACTTGAAGAGATGTGGTGATAATGCCTTAGTGAACATGTCAGCAAGCTGATGAAAGGATGGAACTGGCAGCAACCGCATTAGACCTGCTTGAACCTTTTCTCGAACAAGATGACAGTCAATTTCCAAGTGTTTTGTTCTTTCCTGAAACACTGGATTTGAGGCAATGTAAAGAGCACTTTGGTTGTCGCAATATAATGCTGCAGGCATGGAACAACATATTCTTAAATCATTGAGAAGATATGTGAGCCACTGCAATTCACATGTACTTGTAGCAAGAGCAGGATACTCTGCTTCCGAAGATGAACGAGACACTGTATTCTGCTTTTTTGTTTTCCAAGACACTAGAGAGTTCCCAATGAAGAAACAATAACCTGTGATTGATCTGCGGGTGTCAACACAAGTCGCCCAATCAGCATCGCTGAAGCCAATTAAATGTATAGGAGTATCCCTCTTGAATTGAAGACCTTTGCTTGGAGAACCCTTCAGGTATCTTAAGACTCTCCTTGCAGCACCTAGATGAGACTTTGTGGGATGAGCAATGAATTGGCTGAGTTGTTGGGTTGCAAAAGCAATGTCAGGGCGAGTTGTGGTGAGATAAATTAGACGACCAACAAGACGCCTATAGGATAAAGGATCATCAAGAAGATCACTAGAATCATCTTGATGCAGCCGCAATGAACTGTCCATAGGTGTTGAACAAGGTTTGCAACCCATCATTCCAGAATCAGCAAGCAACTCAAGACAGTATTTACATTGTGATACATATATACCATCAGCAGAATGATTTATTTCTAAACCCAGAAAGTATTTCAATGCTCCTAAATCCTTAACTCGAAAATTCGAATGAAGAATATTTTTGATTTGGGCCATTTCAGCAGCAGAATTCCCAGTTAAGACAATATCATCCACATAGATCAACAAAGCTGTAAATTTATCTCCATTGTGTTTGATAAATAAACTATGATATGCATGTGACTGTTGGTAACCAGATGAAATGAGAAGATCAAAAAGCATTTCATACCATTTACGGCTTGCTTGCTTGAGGCCATATAAAGATTCTTTGAGTTTGCAACTTTGAGAAGACCCATGGCCTTGCAATCCTTGAGGAATTGTCATATAAACCTCTTCAGACAAGTCACCGTGGAGGAAAGCATTACTCACATCGAGTTGTTGAAGCTGCCATATATTTGCAGATGCAAGAGTGAGGATGACACGAATAGTGGTCATTTTTACCACGGGAGAGAATGTTTCAAAGAAATCAATTCCTTCCACTTGAGAGAAACCCTTCGCAACCAATCGTGCTTTGTACGGTTGTACCGTTCCACGCTTCCATCTGATTTTCTCTTAATTTTGTAGACCCATTTGCATCCTATGGGTTTAGCACCAACTGGAGTATCAACAATTTCCCAAGTGTTGTTGAGTTTTAAAGCCTCAATTTCATCTTTCATGGCTTCAACCCAACAAGGACTCAAAATCGCTTCCTGATAACTTTGAGGTTCAACCCCAAAAGATAAATTCATGATGCAGTGATGCTCAGACTCAGAGATGTTAGAATAAGACAAAACAGATTGGAGGGGATACAAGCATGTTGATGATGATTGATTTGGATGTGTCTCAAAGCTACAGATATAGTCTGCAAGGCAAACATTGGGTTTGATAGGTCGAGAAGAACGTCTTGGGACAAAGGGAGTAGGTGTAGGAGTGGGGTTATGGTCCAAAGGAGTGTCAATGGTGAAAGAAGGGGATCTAGGCGTCCTAGATTGATGAGAGCTTGATTATGGAGATGTTGGGGGAAGTTGTGATTGCGATGGAATAAAGTTGGGCTGTTGGGTGGTGCAAGTAGGAGGTAAATCTTGAGTGGACATTTGTATTGGGTTTTCCTCATGAAGGAATTGGGCATTAGTTGGCATAGGTAGAGGATCATGTTGGGCCTCATTGGGAAACTGATTATTTTGAACAAAAGGAAATATTGTTTCATAAAACATAACATTTCTTGAGACAAAAATTTCTCTTGATTGGAAATCTAAAATGACATATCCTTTTGTTCCAGTTTGAAATCCAAGAAAAACACCTTGCCTAGATCTAGGATCAAATTTTTGATGTGGTCCATTGGTTGAAGAATAACATAAAGACCGAAAAACTTTAAGCATTGAAAAATCTGGTTTATGATTATGCAAAAGTTCATAAAGTGTTTGTTTATTAGTGACCGGGGAAGGTGTTCTGTTAATAAGAAAGACTAAATGTTTTATGGCATAAGACCACAAATATTTAGGTAATTGAGATTGGAACAGAATGGCACGTGCAATGTTAAGAATGTGTTGATGTTTTCTTTCTACACGCCCATTTTGTTGGGGGGTGTAAACACAACTAGTGTGATGAATGATACCCTTTATGGCAAATAAATCTTTAAGGAAAAATTCATGTCCATTATCTGAACGAATACACTTTATTTTGGAATCAAATTGATTTTCTATTAAAGCAATAAAATTTTGGACATGCATTTTAACTTCAGATTTTGACTTTAATAACACTACCCAAGTATATCTACTAAAATCATCTAAAATGGTCAAAAAATACTTTTCTCCGTGAATTGAAGCTTTGGAAAAAGGACCCCAAATATCCATATGGACTAAGTCAAAAATCTTTAAAGCTCTACTAGTACTAAGATTGTAAGATAATTTTCTTTGTTTAGCAAAATGACAAATATCACAATTCTCATTGACATGACTTGGAATAAAAGGAAATTGTTCATGTAACATATTTAAACGGTTTCCCGAAAGGTGCCCTAGTCTAAAATGCCATAGGTTAGAAGAAGAGATGGTGTGGACAGTATTATTGTTTGATGGAGATTGTTTTGGTTGAGGGATTTTGGCTTCTTTGTTGATATTTAAATGGTAAAGACCTTGCTCTAGATTAGCCAAACCAATCATCTGCAACGAATGCTTGTCCTGTATAGTGCAATATAAATCATCAAATATAAGAGTAAATTTACGAGTCTTAAGCAACTTAGATATAGACAAGAGATTGAAATGAAATTCAGGAACAAAAAGGACATTGTGAAGAATGAAATTTGGAGAAAATATAATTGTTCCAGAAATATAAGCAGTGACAATGGATTTATTTGGCAAATTAATTTGAATAGGATTTATTTTAGAATAACTTGAAAAACACTTTAAAGAAGATGCAATGTGATTTGTGGCTCCTGAATCTATGATCCAGGGCACACTATGTTTACATGTGGCTGAAGAAGTATTGTGTGTGAATTGTGTAATGCTGGAAAAAATAAATGATATACCATTAGGGTCAGAATCATTTCTTTCATTAAAAGGAACTTGAATGAGATTGGCGTTGTTGGGCTGGACAAGGATGTTCCCCATTGCATCAGAAGCAGAGATGGGCTGTTGAATCAAGGCCATTAGAGATTGATATTGGGCTTGTGTCAAAGTAATAGGGCCTGAAGAAGCAGTTGGCCTCTCCACTGGGTCGACTGAAGTAGCGCTATTGGCAGAAGAAGAGTTGTTGAACCGTGGGCGGCCAGGGTAGCGAGGATGACCTGGTGGATAGTCGTGCTTCCCCCAACAGACATCAATAGTGTGTCCGGTGCGGTGACAGTAAGAGCACCTTTTATTGGAAGCGTTTTTGTGGGTGGACGACGAACCAGACACACCACGTCCTTTACCAAAGCCATTGGAAGCATTGACAAAGCTATTGGGTTCATCAGAGGAAGGAGGAACGACACTGAGCTGACATTCATGTTGAACCACCATGGAGAAAACTCGATTGACCATCGGAAGGGGGTCCATAAGCAGGATTTGGGAGCGTACAACAGAAAATCGTTCATCCAATCCTTTTAAGAATCTAATGACAAAATCTCGCTGATGGTATTTCTTGGCCTCACAAGAATAAATAACAAAAGGACGATAATTATCTAGTTCCTCCCATAGTATTTTCAAGGCAGTGTAAAAATCAGAAACAGAACGGTTACCTTGAGAAAGACCATATATTTCTTCCTAGAGCTCTGCAATGCGAAGAAGATCTCCCTGTGAAAAACGTTCACGAAGGTCGTTCCAAATGTCGGCAGCACATTCAAGGAAGATGACGCTTTGAGCAATGAAGGGGGAAAGCGAATTCAAAAGCCAGGACATGATGAGAGTGTTGCATCTCTCCCAAGCAGAGTAAAGAGTAGGTTCTGTGATTGAAGGGACTGGGATTGTGCCGAGGAGAAATGCCATCTTGTTTCTGGAGATGAGGGTCATATGGAAAGTACGAGACCAAGACTGGTAGTTGGTTCCGTCAAGGACAGGGGTAATAGATACAGATGAAGGACCATCACTAGGATGGATGAAATAAGGACTTGAAGGGTTGAGCAATGGATCATTGAAACCAGAACCAGAAGGAATGTCTTCCTTTGGATTTGAGGGAGGTGTTGAAGACATGAGAGGGCAACAGGCAGAGCTCTAGGAGAGAGCTCTGATACCATAAAACAAAAGAAGACAAGAGGAAAGATATTCAGGGCACTTGGTAATAAAATGTTGTGTCTGTATTGATTTCAGAATACAATTTATATACACATCTTACCCTAAAGGGATAAGGCCAATAAATCACAGCTCATCCTATTCTAGAACCTACTCTAGGATCCTAACAGAAATATATTCACATAAAGAGATATTTACAAGAATAAAAGCCTATTGGGCTGTACGGGTTTTGGGCCATTGTTCTGTTAGTGGTGTCAAACTTCAAGGTGGCACCTCCTGCAAAACGACAAACATTGAATGCGAGGTGTCACTTTGACCGGCACCTCTTAAATTCTACATGGCAAGAATTACTCATGACAGATAAATCGTTTGTTGAACAACCCATATTGGTAAATTGTTTGGCAAAAAAACTCAAAATGGTAAAAAAAAGTCTAATGTATAGTATAGGTATTTTTAGAAGATGAAACAAGTGTGGGTGCAACAAACTTCTACGAACATTTTTCTAAACGATGGATGTTGTGGAATTTTTATTTTCTACATCCTACATACATGATTTAATCATAAACAAAGTACATTAATTCAATATTGAAGAGGTTAACTTAGTCTAAAAAAAAACTTATCATATTTATTTTAACAACTTTTTATAAACATCATTAAATCAATGATTGAGTTAGGAGTTCTCATCAATAAATAAAAAATATAATATGTTATACAATTTAAACATTTGTTAATAAGTTAATAAATGATTAATTTTAAAGTAAAATATAATTTTGAAAAAGATAACTAAATTGTTAGAGATCCCATATTGTCTAATAATATGAATAATATATATATATATATATATATATATATATATATATATATATAAATGCAAAATAAATCTCATATCTTGAACTAGTTTTTAGGGTTAAGTCCAACTTAAACTAAAATTTTAAAATGATATCAGAATATGTCTTAATGATTGTTGCAGGCTTGCAACTATTGCACTACTTGTTATCAATCTTTATTGAACCAATCGCGTTGGAGATGTCCAATACTCAATGTGAGAGATATGTACTAAAGATCTCACATTGAATAGTGATGTAATTAAAATAGTATATATAAGTGATAACAACTTTCACCTATTAACTTTTAGGGTTAAATTAGACAAACAGACCAAAATTCTAAGATGTATTTTGACATCAAATTACATGTTTATAAATATTTAATATTCTCCAAAAATGTATAATTAGTATTTAGCTCTCAATTAAAAATAGGCTTCCATGCATCCAAACTCCAACCCCACCCGCACGAAGGCACAACCCAAACTAAGGACTAAAGCTATCAAAATAGGTCAATACATTCCATTCATCCCTAGCTACACGCATATGGCCTATGTCCAAATTAAGTTGCTACACGCATGAAGCTATCAAAATGAGTCAATACATTCACTCAACCTTACACACTTATGAGGTTAGATATGAGTTTGTTTTTTTTTTTTTAAACACGAATATGAAAATGAGTACTATAATAACCTATTATGGGTAACTTTTGCTCTAGTCTAAGATACTATTTTTAAAATGAGTAATTCAAAAATAAAATAATAATTTTAATTATTAAAAAAGTTGATCAAGCTGTCCGAAATGATATAATCTCTCAACTTGGGTTCAGAAAGGGTCATATATATGAATGCTAAATACTATTGGGACTGCCTTCCTTGATTGGTAGAAACAAGAAATCAACCTTAAAACATATCAAAGATAGACTATGGAACAAGCTGAACTCATGGAGGGGTAGAGAGGTTCTTCTTAAGGCTTATGCTCAGGCAGTGCCCAACTACTGCTTCAACATTTATCACTTCCCAATCTTTAGCTGATGAATATTCAGAAACTCATGAATTCTTTATGGTGGGGGGCGCAGAGAGAGGATCACAAAGGCTTATTCATTGGCTATCATGAATATTCAGTAACATGTATGGCTTTAACCTTGCTCTACTGGGGAAACAGGGTTGGAATCTGCTCAACAACCTAGATACTATGGTGGGGAGAATTTTCATTTTTCAACAACAAATATTACCCAAGTGGGAAGTTTTTGGACGCTGAGGTTGGTCATAACCCGTCCTATTCATGGCGTAGTATTTGCAGTTCCCGGGTTCTGTTAAGGGAGGGCCATAGATGGAAGAAAGAATGGTGATAGATCTCGCATAAACGTTAGGAATACTCCGTGGTGACATTGGTCGTCGATCCCTGAATTATCCTATCCCAGGTAGTGAACATTTTTTGGTTAGCAATCTCATGAAGGGTCTCAGAATTGGGATGAGAATGTTGTCTAAATGATATTTGATGCGAATGGTGCATCAGAAGAAGTCTTGAGAGCTTCCCTTTTGAGTCTGTGTAGGAGTGGCTATGGGGATGGTTAAAGCGTTAAAGTTGGTTACTGATCTCGGGCTTTTCCAGATTATTTTTGAGTCTGATTGCAAATTGGTTGCAGATAAAAGTCAACAGTTTTTCGTTACATTCCTACTTGTATTTACCAAACTATCATGAATGAAATGCCTTGTAAAGAGGGGCATGAACTTTTTGTAGGTCTTATGCTTACTCTTTTTGAAACATTTTCAGTTGTTTTGGTAGACAGGGACAGAATTGTTAGGGTCGATGTTTCTTTTTGAAGGGCAGAATCTATGTATAGTGTCAAATAAGTAGGTGTAATTGTTAAGTTTTATGGTGGTGAACTTAATGGAATTAGTTATAACGATCCCGCTATGGTAAAAAAATATGCTAGACTTGTTCAAAATTAGGTGAAATTTTTGAATTAGATCATGCTACTTTAAAATCAAATGATGTTTTTTGTAGCAGACTTTGTTCCTCTAAAGAAGTAAAACATGTCATGAAGTTTGTTTTTGTGAAATAATTGGAAACTATAAAATTATGACTCAAACTGATTAAATATAAAGTCAAATTCATAAAACTAAGTGATTTTTAATAATTTTTTTGCCACTAGTGAGAGTTTAAAAAAGTGTGTGATACTATAATCAGTATTCTCTTTTTACAATAAAAAGATATTGAAATATAGGAATAGTGTAGTACGAATTAAGATGAGTGTGAGTGACTTCTGACGAAAAAAATAAAGAAAATATATTATGAAAAGTTAGTGTATGTATATTCTACTAAAAATACTTTCTACTTGTAGCTAAATGTGAATAATCCCAGTCATTTTCCACTAAGGACGCACAGACTTGGAACCATCAATATTGCTTACAGTGATGGAAGATGTAATTATAAAATCATTATTATAAAAAGCTACTGAGCTCCGAGAATCGTAACGGGTCATTCTCTCTTCTTTTTCAGTTTTTGTTGAACTCAATCAACTAGTGTCCAAGGCACTAAGTTAGTGGCTTCCACGAAGTGAAGTCAGGGTAAGGCGAAGTGGCCGTTAGAGGCACATGGCTGTACAAAATGGTGTGTGCATGGATGGCAATTCCATGATACGAGCATCAACAATTTTTGGTTTTCAAATATCTCTAATAGTCTAATGACATTAACTAAAACTTTGATCTTTTTGCTAAGTCGTGTAATTTATATAACCGACTATATCTAGTGGAATAAAATTTTGTTGTTTTTATTGTTGTAATCTTATGACATTAACATACATTCTCTCCATTCATGTCAAATTCATTCCTATAATTAGTTTTTCATGATTCACATTTCAAACTCCATCATTAACCAACCAACACTTTATTTTTTATTTTTAATCTGAGATACCCTTCAGCTGAGAATAAAAAAATAATTCCTAAAGATACTAAAATTCGTTTAAAAAGCTAACCTCTTTCGACATATTTTTTTTTATATGCAAACTCGTATGGAACCCTTAATCACATAATTAAAAGACAAAAATTATATATGAATCATGCCACATGGTCTTGGTAACAACACCTTAAATACTAGTAAGCCATAAGTTGTCTGAGACAAGTACCACTAGTTCTTAATTCTGAAACATCTCCAAATGGCCACATACACACGAAGCGAATCCTTAATGTTCCTTCTCATTTTCTCAACTTTAACCTCAATTTCAGAGCCATGTCACATGGTGGACAAAGAAGCATTACTAGAATTCAAGAGCAGGATCATCTCTGACCCTTCAAAACTGCTGCATTCTTGGACACCTTCCTCTGACTGTTGCCACAATTGGGAAGGCATCGCATGTGGTTCCACCGGCAGGGTCATCAGCCTCACTCGAACTGGTGTAGTGTACGACGTCGATGACATCCCTCTAGAAACATACATGTCAGGAACGTTATCACCTTATCTTGGAAACTTGTCAGGTTTGCAAGTTTTGGACCTTAGCAATCTGAAGCAGTTGCATGGTCCAATGCCTCCAGAACTGGCCAAGTTATCCCACTTGAGAAAACTTTTTCTCTACTCAAACAAGTTCACTGGTGGCATTCCAGCAACATTCCAAAACCTTTCACGGCTTGAAAATTTGTACCTTGACAACAACCAATTATCTGGTAATGTTCCTTCTTCTGTCTTTGCCTCATTGAAATATCTTTCAGAACTTAGTCTATCTGGGAACAAGCTTTCTGGGAGGATTCCTTCTTCCATTGGAAGCATGGTGTTTCTCACTAGGCTTGATATTCACCAAAACAATTTCCATGGCAACATTCCTTTTAGCATTGGCAATCTTGTGAATCTCAAGGGCTTGGATTTCTCATATAATCAGATTAGTGGAAGAATTCCAGAGTCAATTGGGAGGCTCTCGAATTTGGTTTTTCTAGATCTGATGCATAATAGGGTCATTGGGAGCCTCCCTTTTCCTATTGGGGATTTAATTTCTCTAAAGTTTTGCAGGTTATCAGAAAACATGCTAAATGGCATTTTACCTTATTCCATTGGAAAACTCAAGAATGTGCAAAGGCTAATTCTTGAGAACAACAAACTCACTGGGATGTTACCTGCCACCATTGGCCATCTAACCAGCTTAACCGATTTATTTCTTACAAACAATGAATTCAGTGGCGAAATTCCACCTTCCTTTGGCAATTTAATTAACCTTCAAACACTTGATTTGTCAAGGAACCAACTTTCTGGTGAACTTCCTCATCAACTTGCTAAACTAGATAGTTTGCAAACCTTAGACTTGTCATTCAACCCACTAGGACTAGCCAAAGTACCCAAATGGTTTTCCAAATTGAGAGTTTTTCAGTTAAAATTGGCTAACACAGGGATTAAAGGCCAACTTCCACAGTGGCTCTCATATTCATCCGTGGCAACCCTTGATTTGTCAAGCAATGCATTAACGGGGAAATTGCCTTGGTGGATTGGAAACATGACTCACCTTTCCTTCCTGAACCTCTCAAACAACGAGTTTCATTCGTCCATCCCGGTGACATTCAAGAACCTCTCTTCTCTGATGGACCTTGATCTTCACTCCAATAAGCTCACAGGCTCTCTCAGAGTGGTGTTTGAGAAAGAGGTTCAGTTTTCACTAGGCCATTTCAACACCATTGACCTATCCAACAACAAGTTTTGTGGCCCCATCGGTGAGAACATTGGAGAAAAGGCCTCAATGAGTTCAATTAAATTTCTTGCATTGTCACACAACCCTTTGGGAGGATCTATACCACAGTCAATTGGGAAACTGAGAGAATTGGAGGTTCTGGACCTTGAGGACAGTGAGCTCTTGGGGAACATACCTGAAGAACTTGGTTCTGTTGAAACGTTAACAAAGATTAACCTTTCAAAGAACAAGTTAAGTGGCAACATACCGGACAAGGTCATAAATTTGAAGAGGCTTGAAGAGTTTGATGTGTCAAGGAACCGACTCAGAGGGAGGATCCCTCCACATACGGCCATGTTCCCTATATCAGCTTTTGTTGGTAATCTTGGACTGTGTGGGCCACCACTTCCTCCTTGTAAACTTTGCTAAGTGTTATACATTTTTTATTTATTTAGACTAAGGATATTTTCTAATCAATACTCACATTAATTCTTTTTGAATTGCAGAAATTATAGAAGCAAGTTTTATCTCTTCTAATAAAATCTTTTTCATTTACATAGTCAAGAATATATGTTTAAGAAACTCAATTATTTATCAAACTAAATATACTAAATCTTGTTGTCACATTGATGATTTGTTAGTGTTACATATAGAAATGTATAGCGATCTTAACATTTTTTTATTAGTTAATGTTAATTGTTAATTTTTGTTAAAATATTAGTAAAACATGATTTTTTCCTCCTATTCCCTTCAACTCTTAAATCTTTTCTTCCAAGCTAATAAGCCAACCTTATAACTCCCTTCTCATCCACAAGTTACAACAAAATAAAGATTGTTTGTAACAAAACAAGGCAAAGAGGAAACCATGAAAAGTACATTGTGTTCATTTTCACCCAAGACTCTTCTTCACAGTAACGCCACACGAGCTGTCACATTAACTATACTCTACAAACAGCAGATCATATTCCTCCACTCAATGACGTAATATGGCAAATAATAAGATTGAGGAGGTACAATTACTTACCAAAAACTGCATAGATAATGTAGAATCCAGAGTTTGTTACAGGCTTTTCAGTGAAGCAACCCTGATTCTAGAGAGGTGCAATAGTACCCTACCACTGCACCAACCCGGTTTTCCTGTGGTTACAAGAATCCTCCACCCACCACACCCAACCTCTGTTATGTTGTGTTGTGTCGTGTGTGTTTCCGTAAATTAAGATCTGGTTGGCAAATTGATATAGAAGCGTACGAATCTCGTCCATCGAGGCATAGCTTGTTTTTGCTATGGGTTGGAGATACAACGTTGGATTGTTCCTCATAGTCACTGTTGTTATTATTTGGTTCACCTCCGCCGAAGTTACCCAGGTACCTTACGCATTTACTATATTCTTAAACCTTTGTTTTTTGTAATAATTGAATGACGTTAAATAATTAGTCCTAGTCCTATCACTCAATCAAAAACAAGATGCAAGTTAATGTTTGACTTTATGCTCAAACCTCCAAAATCCTACGGATCTATTTTTTTTTTATCATTATTATCACAAAAGTAGATACAAGATCTAGTGTGGGGAAACGAAGGGTAGTTAAAGTATAGGCTTGTATATTTGCCTGCACTTGAGTTACATACAAATGTATTTCAATTTTTATTTTCGATTCCAGGTCAACGATTTTGTTAATTCAGCATTTCAACGTTTATAATTCAATCATGTAATCCTACAGTCGAGAACTATGTCCATTGGTGAAGTGGAACAAACAATTAATTCGTATAGCGAACCTGAAAACATTTGGTCATCTTGGTTTTGACTGAATGAGAACTGCATCCCTGTATCATTTCCAGTTATATCTAATGTTGTTGTATGTTACATATGTCCACTAGAGGACACTATGCTTGTTGTTTTATATTTGCAATTTATTAGCTTCTCTTGAAAGATGTCATTTCCCTTCAATCTTCTTGTAACAAAACCTATGATTCATATTTCATTATCTGCAAAGGGGGAGATCATATTTTCTTCAAACTTCAAACACCCTTGTTGTTTAAATCCTGCTCGAGGGGTATCTTAGTATCTATTTAATATTTATACATTATCGTGCAACAATGTCAGCATCCAAGTTTTATACCTCCTAATAATTTTCTGAACAATTTTTTTTTCTGATTATTGGTGTGTTTAACACTATCATATCTAACTTGACAGTCTTGCATAAATGGGAGTGTTTTTTTTTTTTTTTAATGAAACATTACTTTCAAAATCAACTAATTTCATTATTCGGGTGTGTACGTATGTGACTTTTTAGTTGAATAGTTAAATTAAGTTGTCTTGGCTGTTTGATTGAGTATTCGAAAGCCCCAATATGATATGATACTTGGGCAATTTGCGATTTGCCTTTCAAGAAAAGTATCAAGCTAGTATGGAGATTAAGGACTTGTGTTTTTCTACATTCTCAATTTACAATATAACTGCAAATCGCACTCTCACTGCTTAAATAATCAATTTCTCTCTATTTTTTTTCCTCACTTGTATTCAATAGAATTATAACTATTTTTTTCCTTTTCTAATAGGGATCACTTAACCTTCCTTCATTATTAGGGGTTGCCTACTTGCCTTTAATATATTTCTAACTTCTTCCCAATTTGCTTACTAACTCCGTGTTCTGTATCTAACAAATACCTTATTTTTCTAATAAGGATGGCTTTTTTGCATGTTTGCAGAACCCAAAATTCCTCATCTGTATCTCCATCAACAACAATAAACTCATCAGGGGAGCAAAGAGAAGAAACAGATTGCAGTATCATCACTAAAATCAACGACAATGACATTCCTAATAAGGTAATTATCATGTAAACTCTAGTTCCTTAAACCACAAGCACCACATTTCTAATTGTACAATATCATGCTGTCTTGCACTGATCTACAACAGATGGTAAATTTTAGTGAGCTAGGTGTGAAGGTTTGCATTAAAGAAAAAAATGAAGCCTATGTGGCTGTTGCAGAACTCAGTATCAAACCCTAACCTATTTTGACAAATACATTATCATTTTAGATATTGTATCAGTGCAGGAAAATCCCATCTTGCTTCGACAAAGCTTGTGATTCACTATTGTTCTTTTTCTTTGAAACAACCCAAACGAATTTTATTAACACAAACTTGTTTTTCTTTTCTTTTTTACAGTAACACAAACTTGTTATGCAACAAGGAGTGACCAAATTAAACAACCACAGCTTTTCATAAATATTAAGTTTCTAACTATGCATTAACCAAAATTATACCCACTCAAAGAAGGAGTAATTAAAGATTTTAAGTTTGGAATGCAGCCATGCCCAAGATTTAAGGATGTCAATTTAATTATACCTTCAAAGACTATTGAAGATAATATCATTTCTCACATTCCACAGAGACCATAGTATTTGCCAAACTTTCCCACCATTTTTTCCTTTAATGATCCCTGCAGAGTGCTGTAAGAAATGAAACCAAGGGTCTTGTTTCCTAGTTATTTCCTCCAAATTCCCACAGAATGGGCAATTATAGTTACCATCTTGAAGAGCAATCCCTCTTTTCTTTTATGATTAGAGCTTGTTGGGATTCAGTTCTTGGCTACTCTCCATAGCAGATGCAATACTGAAGGTGGAGCACAAACAAGAATCAAAGGGTAGTGGACTGACTGGACTCAATAGTGTTTAGATCTTGGGTCAAAGCTAGCCTCTGTCAACAGAACTAACTTCTCCTTTTAGGATTGGTAAGTTTTTCCTCTTGTGTGTCATTACGGTTCTTCTTCATGTGTTGCTGTTGTTGTAACTGCTTTTCTTTATTGTGTGTTCATCATGGGACCTTTTTGGCCTTTGTATTTTGTTGGGCTGCTTCCTTTCACATCTTGTGATTTGGAATTAATACCTATTAATATTATATATTCTTATTTGCTAGCTGACGGAAAATGCATTCGTTCCTATGGTGCCAAATGCACCAGCCGAGCTTCAATTTCCTGTAGTGAGTTTTCTTGGTACTGATTTGGTGTTGTTGATCATCAACAATTGCATTGAAGCGGTTTCGGTTTCGGTTTGGGTTTCGGTGAGTGGAGATTATCACCGAACTGGATTCCATTTCTAGCCCCTTAAGAACTGGATGAACGGTTAGTATGAAGACTTTAATTCAATTTATTTCTGGGCTTGCATTTTCGTTTTTGCTTATCTGCCATATTTTGCTTTAGGTGTTTCTGTAGTTAATTAGTTTCAATCATTGACTATGACTGTAAGTTAAGTCTGCATTATAAAAAAAAACTAGAAAGCAACTCTGTCTCTTTGAAAAGGATGAATTAATGAATAGATTGTAATGTTTCAATTCTTTCGTGGACATATTGCAGTAGGGTTCTTCAATAGGCTATGAATATTGCTCAAAGTGGTTTAAGTGAGGATGCATTAATTTGTCATGGGGTTTGTATGTGTTGGACCTGCTGGTTTTTTGTGCTCACTTGGTGTATATGATGTTTCGGTCCTAGGCTTATTTGCTTACTCCAAGTTTCATTCCTTGAAAAGTTGTTGCTACCGCTTCTACACATTACAAGTACGTACTCTTTGGATGGATTGAAAAGTATTGACATATATGGTTGACATATTCTTTCCTTTGTTGTTATCTTAATATTTAAACACAAAATCTACAACAAGATTTTACACAATAGCTGGATTGAGAAATGTGAAATCCCTTAAACAGAGACATTATTAGAAAGTCTTTGTAAAGCATATACAGTCAACTTATACGATACAGTTGCAGTCCAGTTTTTATTTTGGCCCATGTACTTTGTGTTTATACACTTTAATTTGTATATTTGATATCAAAGTTTTTTTTTTTTACCTTCATGAATTTCCCTAGGTACAAATATGAAAGCCAGGCCATGTTACAATTAAGAACATTCTCTTTCTTCGTGTCATGAATAGTGTGTTCGATAATTTTTAAGTCTCTAGCCATCCTTTTAAGCTAAATGACCCATGCATGTTTCATGATCCCTTTTTTCTAAAAAGACTTAATTAAATTTTTCAAACCTGAAATATAGGTCATTTTCATATTATTATTTATTAATTTTTTTTAACCAAGTACTTCAAAAAAAATTCAGTTTCATTCTACTACGTGTTGTTAGTCACCTTACGTTAGATGATGATGTAACAAATGGAGTGTCACGTTATCATGCTCAACCACTGATATTTCATTGTCTCGCCATCACTTTCAATGACGTGTCAATGATTGGGTATAATGATGTGATATTTCGTCTACCACGTCATCACTTAACAAAAGAAGATTAACGACAGGTAATAAATTGAAACATAAAAAAATTTCAAGTAGGTATTTGACAAAAAATGAATTTTTAGATAATAATATTCAAGTATAAAAAAATTATTTAAACCATATATAATTTGTGTTTTGTAGTCTATGATAAATGTACACATATAACATGTTATGTCTCCCCTCACTTTTTCTTCATTATTATCTGGACCCAAAATATATATTTCACCCGTTGATCTTGTTCGTTATCTTTTAACTTTATCCAGATATTAATGTAAGCATCCTAACTCTTTAATTTCATCTTTAATACTATCTTATTAATAATCTAGTTCAATTTATTAAACATGATAAATTGATAGATGAGTTATTGTAAATTTTAAATAGTGTTTTTTTATTCCTACCAATAAAAAATATCTTATTGTTTTAATGTATTTCTTATTTTGAATGAGAAATTACTTTTAAAAAAATGGGATAAAGTTTCTTAAGTCTATATAAAAGTTAATTACATATATGTTCATCAAGTTATTTTAATTAGTTTTTAGTTTTTGACAAGTTTATAAATATTTGATCAAATAAAAGTATTTGATAAACGATTTTTTGTTATTAACTTATAAAATTTGCTTTTAAACAAACTTAAATTTACGATTACCATTTTTATTTTTATTTATTTTGATAAAAAAATTTCTTGTCATTTGTTAACTAAAAAATTATTTTTCAGATTGACTTAATTAAATTTATCATACATGAAAAATAGACTATTTTTATGTTACTACCTAAAAATTTCATTTTTTGTCAAATAACTATCTATAAAAATTTTATGTTTCAACTTACTATCTGTCAATAGTCTTCCTCCATTAAGTGATAATGTGACTGATATATCATTGTCACGTCACCACTCAATGGAAGACGACTAGGAAGTAAAATAAAGCTGAAAATTTTTCAAGTACTTGGTTATATTTATGTATTGAGATTATTGCTTCATGTACTTTCAATGTTTCTTTATTTAATAGTATTTATTCAATAATAATTTGAATATGATATATTGTTTGAATTGATTATGTCTTTAGTTTGCATATTTGGATTTATTTAACAAATAAAAAAAAACAAAAATGACATCCTTTCTAAAATAATTGATGGCATAAGTACCATATAACATCATTTTTGTCAAAACCGATGTTGTATAATACAACATGAGTTATTCCATAATCAATGTCATTTTTTTCTTTTTCTTTTCTATTTATTACTATACCACATCGGTTTCAGAGAGAACTAATACTATATAATGGATTTCAACATTATTTTTTTATAACCAGTGTTAAAATGACTTACTTTTAACGATGGTCATCTCAATATCATGTCAAACTCGATGTTGAATATAAAAAAACCAATATAGAAAAACCAATGTTAAATATTAATTTTATAATAGTGAAATAAGCACAATACCAAAGGGGAATATATGCCATAAGTGACTTTAGCATATATTTGTCGAATGGTTACACTATGATATTGATTGGCTCGAAGATTATGGCTCAAACTTGATTGTGGAATTGTTGTTGTTTCACTATTTTTCCTTAAAAGGAATTTAAAATATATTATTTATGAAAGAATTATTGATGTTATCAACAATTGTTTAAAATTGATAACAATTTTTTAAAAACTGAAACCAATATACTGAAACTAAATTAGTTTTAGTTTTTAAAATTTTAAAACTAGAAAAACACGCCAACTAAAGCCTACGTTATTTATTGTTTTTTATTAATTTCATTAAAAAAGCTTAATTATATTTTAATCCTCAACTATCATTCATAATTATATAAATTTGATCTAGTAGTAACAGTAACCGTGACAATATATGATATATGTAGGTTACATATTTGTTATAATTTTCAAGGAAGCATCAAGAGGATGCATGTGTTTAGGGAAGCCAACTACGTAACAAATTGTCTAGCTAAACATGATTTGCAGGTATCTTCAGAGTGTCATATTTTTTTATGTTAAGAATTTTATTCGTAATAATATGTTAGCAAATTTGGCTTGTTTTCCTTTTCTCATAAGATTTTAGTTTGTCATAGGAAGTTAATTTACCATAAAAAATATATTAGTACATAAATGTGTACTTTTAATCTCTCATTTAAGCTATGAATTTATTATTAATATATATTGTAGAAGTTTAAAGTTTAATGGCCCAGTGGTTATAGTGTTGTTGGTTAACTTTAAGGTTGGGGATTCATACTCTATGTTCAATATTTTGGATAATTTGTTTCCAATTATTGCATGCCACGCCTTGGAACATCTCATCATTTAAGCTATGAATTTATTATTAATATATATTGTAGAAGTTTAAAGTTTAATGGCCCAGTGGTTATAGTGTTGTTGGTTAACTTTAAGGTTGGGGATTCATACTCTATGTTCAATATTTTGGATAATTTGTTTCCAATTATTGCATGCCACGCCTTGGAACATCTCATCATTTTCACATTTACCCGATAGCAACAATTAAAATCTTTTTTTTTTTTGAAAGAAACTCGCTCATATTATTTCCAATACAATCTGTTGGGTAATAAAATCAGGCATACAAGCAAAGAACTAGGGGCCAGCTTGAGAATTAGCCGCTCTTGCTAAACTATGAGCATCTAGATTCGCTTGTCTCCTTACATGACAAACATTAAAGTTTGGTAAATCTTGCAATAACCTGCAACATTGTGCTATAATAACACCAAATTCTAGGGGGAGGTTTCCAACTAGAAATATGGTTTAGATGAGAAACCTGTGTGGTTGAATCCTCACAACTTCTAGCAATGGTCCACTCCTTCAAGTAATCCCAAGCACCCAAGATTAATTCTTGAACTTCCCTAGCTCTATGACCACCCCATATCACCTTGTTCCTGCTACCAGCTCCTGAAACCTCCATACAAAAAGCAAAGCAAAACTGCAAAATGCTTTCACATCCCACCCCAATACTCTCAACCTTATCCCATAGCCTTGATGCAAAACTACACCCCCACATGGATGTGCCAACTGTTTTCCAAGGATTGATCACAAAATGGGCAAAGTCCTTGGCAATATTCAATTCTACGTTATGGTAGGCAATCACGACAGAAACACCAAACGAAAATTTGAACTTTCGGGGGGATGTGAATCTTCCAAATGCTCGTCCAGTCTCCTTGACATCAAGCTGTTGCTATCTACCAAGCTAATGTTCTAGGTTCCTTTCTCAACATCAATAAGATCCCTGACCAATAGATTCGGTTCCAGGATCACTTGCGGCTTCGTGGCATACATACTTTGGGCATTTCGAATCCATGCAACATCCATATCTTAGTAAATATTTATTTTATAATTGAAAATTTATAAAATATATTACTATATTAATTTTTTTTATAAAGTAAAATATTTATTTTATTCTGTTTTGATTTTTTAATGTAATAAGATTTTTTTAAGCTCAGTGGTTAGTTTCAATTATACTTGGTTTGTTGAGATTATGTTTATAAATATCACTTTTTTTTAGCCAAAAGATATTATCTTGGGAGATGAGTAGAATTAGATTGTCCTGCAGGTAAAAAATTATTTTCAAAATTCCCATGAGGGAAGTAACGTACTGGCCCGGAGAATCCTTGCCGCCAAACTACCCGGATTATCCATAATCGACCATCCTTGCATTCCCAAGAGTGACAAATTGAAAGCTTTACTATCATGAAAATCCATCCCTCTTTATCCTTGCTCTGGGTAAGCTTATCCCATCGCAACCAGTTTACAGTCCGACTTGCTTAAAATCTTAGGACATATAATATTTGTGAATGTTTTGTTGTATGAAAGATTATATATATCATAACATTATTGTCAAAATTATCATACACTTAACAATTAATCAAAACTATTTGTAAAAATTTTATAAACATATCTATAAAAGACAAAAAATAATATAAATGAAATTTTTAAAAAATTACCACAACATTTAACACTCTTATCTTTTAGACATATATTTATCACTATGAAATAAACAATATTAATATTATATATACTAGGAGAAAATAGGCACCTCGTGCCTAGCTCATTTCCTTTACATTTTTTTAAATAAAAAAGAAAAATAATAGAAATTAGTGGGTGATTTGAGATAAAATAGGTATAAAAATATGCGCAACAAAACACTCTATTCCTTTATCGTTATAGATTAATAACATTCTAATTAATATTAATAAATAAAAATTTTATGTATTTATTTAAAATTAATAATTTTAACATTAACATTCATTTATTGGATATTAGTAATGTTAAATATATTTATTGGATATAAAAAATTTCATCAATAAATAAAAATTAATTTATCATTATAATTCCTACAGTATTAATATATATATTAATTAATGAACACATTTATTATAGCAACTTTAATATTTATTATAAATCTTTTTTGTTTACAGAAAACTAGAAAAGTAATGTGTGTTGAACATCATAAAGATACCCAGAATCCGCAAGGTTAAAACATATGGGACCATTTTTCTTTCTTAAAATTTGTATAGTTGAGAAATTATTTTTTTCATTCAAATTACACTAGTATATTGTAAAAAAAATATTAATTCTCCACCAATACTTTTCCTAAACTCGTGCATGAAAGTACGAATGAAGAGTCAATGGGTGGGGGGTATTCATTGGCTCAAAAGAATACACTGACTTCAAAAATTGATCAGAACCAATGAAAGTTAATTTGGTTCGAATTATTAGTTAAATCCAGTTCAATTCAATCAAAAGCAACATGATTGATCGAACGAATTATTAGGGGATGATTAATTTTTTTAAAAAATAATCGTTAATTTCTTGATATTTTAATTTGTTTTTTTAAAACATAAAATAATCATTTTCAAATTAAAATTAACTAAACATGTTTCTAGTTATATTAAAAGGAATGTTTGCATTGTTTAGCAATCTGTATTTAACTTTTTTTTTTGTTGAATAATCTGTATTTAACTAAGGATAATTCAAATAGTACTATTATATGACATTTAAGTTCTCAAAAAGAAAAAAATCTCTCTCTGATTTAAATTTGCTTACTACTACTATGAATGAACTTTTACTGTTACGTATTTTACTTCTTATTTATCTTATTTATAAATAGTACTACTACTACTCAAAATAACATAATGCAGCGGGTTGAGACGACAACATAGGTGACACTGATGTAGCACGAAAAGTAAAATTTGGGAGAAATAACATAACATAAACATAACGTTTATTTACTGATTGATTGATTTAATTTAATTTAATTTATTTTTTGGAGTAAAGGAAGAAAGAGGCACATTTTAGCCCTTAATTCAATGCTTTACCAAGGTAAAAATACCAAATGGGATTTCTTTTAAAAATTATTTATTTAAATAGATCCGTTTTGAAATTATTTATCTCGTGGGTCTCTTTTTATACTACACGGCGCTTCTCCGTTGGGCGCATTCTCTGAAATGGCAACACGTGGCATGGGTTAGGAAGTGGTGGTCTGCCAGGCGCAACCACACGTGGTGGCCTGTCAGGCACTTCCTTCCACGCCTCCCTATAAAATCCCTCCTCCTCTTTCGTTCCATTTGCACTACGAATCATTGAAGTGATTTACGCTCAACTGAGTCTCACTCCTTGCTGTTGTATGTATCATTGTTGAAGTGTTTTATACTGATTACAAATTTTGTTCAAAATTAGTAAATGTTTTTATCTTTGAAATATTATAACATTATTTAATATTTATTTTATTGATGATAATAATGATTATATTTTGTAGGTGCATAAACAAATTGACACGAACGATAAATTGATTATAACTTTATTTATATTTTTTGTGTGATAAATAGTAATTTATTGTAACTTAATAATTTAATATTTGGTTATAATTATGTTGTGTTTATATATGTTATATTTGTTTGTTGATGAAAATAATTATTTATTGTAGTAGTTTTTATGTCCACCACATTATTATTATTATTATTATTATTATTATTATTATTATTATTAGTTAAGCTCATAATTATTGATGTTGTTGGTATATTTTTTTAATAGCCAAAATTTACATAGACGTTACAAATAAATGTCGATTCTTTAACACATTTATGTGTCATTCACATTATCGTTATTTATTTTTATTTATTTTAAAAGCATTGCACAATAAGATTGAAACGTTAAAGTGTCTGGAAGGAAGTGTCTGGCAGACCAACACGTGTGGTCGCGCCTGGCAGGCCACCACGTGTGTGGTCGCGCCTGGCAGGCCACCACTTCCTAACCCATGTCACGTGTCACCATTTCGGGGGAACGCGCCTAACGGAGAAGTGCCTTGTAGTATAAAAAGAGACCGACAAGGTAAATAATTTCAAAACAGACCCGTTTAGGTAAATAATTTGTAAAAGGAACCCCATTTGGTATTTTTGCCGCTTTACCAAACTCTTCCAATTCCATCCCTTCACTTCCTCCACCACGCCTGACCTTTCCCCAACCCCATCATTTCTTCCCTCTTTTCTTCTCTGTCAGGTAACTCTTAACCACCCTAACAATTAACAAAAAATGAATTGTGCTTGTGTTAATTTGTTTGTGTTTTTCGTGAAAATTAATAGTAATAAAACATGTCTTGTATTGTTTGTTCCGTTAAATTTTAGGCGGAGAAAGAAATGGAGTGTTTGGAAGCAGCGTTGAAGACCAGTTTCTGGAAAGACATGGCCCTCAAACAAACGTTGTTGCTAGAGGAGTTCTCGTCCGCGTTTAACGTTCAAAACGTCGTCGCTTCCTCTGACGACTTCTTCCTTGACGACCTCCTCAACCTTTCACTCCTCGAAAACAACAACGAAGAACCCGACCAACAACACAAGAACCATGACTCAACCCCTCAGAACAACCAGGAAAATTACAATTATAACCTCTCCTTCAACGACAACAGTTTCAACACCGAACTCACTATTCCGGCACTCTATTGTCTACTCCACCCTTTTCATTTTCGCATTCAATTATTTATTTAATTTAAAGAATGTTGTTATTTTTATAGGTGGAGGAGGAAGTTGCGGACTTGGAATGGTTGTCTCATTTTGTCGAAGATTCTAATTTCTCGAAATACTTTCTTCCCTTCCCCGCAACCTTAGCGGAGAAAGTGAAATCACCGGAACCGGGAAACACCGGTTTCACTTTCAAGACCCCGGTTCCGGCGAAGACAAGGAGCAAGCCAACGCAAACCGGTGTCTGGGTTTGACCGCTCACGTCATCAACAATAACAACAACAACAACCCCGACAACTTCATCCTCGTCCTCATCTTCGCCCTCGAGTCCGCTGCTTGCTTACGCAGCGAACCCGAGGGTGAAGAAACGCGCTGTTATTGACGGCGCCGTGGCGGCGCGACGGTGCAGTCACTGCGGAGTACAGAAAACACCACAGTGGCGCACCGGGCCACTCGGGGCGAAGACCCTGTGCAACGCGTGTGGGGTTCGCTTCAAGTCGGGTCGGTTATTGCCCGAATACAGACCCGCCTGTAGCCCTACTTTCTCCATCAAGTTGCACTCCAACCACCATCGGAAGGTCCTCGAGATGCGGCGGAAGAAGGAGGTCTTGCTGGAACCCGACACCTCTTCGCCATGGTCGATTCCTGGTTTTTGAATTATTATTATTTTTACGGTTAGAGAAGAAAAAAAAAGGAGGTGTAATAATAGGTAGAGAAAAGAGGTTGGACCAAATGAACCCGGTTCAGTGGGGCCCGGAGTTAGGGTGTACATTTTTTTTCCTTTTAATTTTAACCGTCGTTGGTTGCGGTAGGTGTTAAATGTTAATGTTGGTTGTTAGACATTTTACTATAATGTTATTATTAATTAGGACTTAGGAGACTTTAATATTGAAGAACAATTGTACTTTTTATGAAATTTTGATCAAATTTTAATTATGTGCGTGATGTAATGTAGGGTTATGAAGTGAGATGGGGAATGCATGTGTTTGGAACTGTTTTTGGTTTGGGGCGTGTTTGTTGGAAAGCATGTACTTTATGAATGGAAAGAGCAGAACACAAAAGTGGTTAAAGGCGTTGTACTGGAACCGAATCATGAGGAAGTTGCACGCAAAATGCTGAACCTTTCGCCATCGCTTCCAACAAAAGGAAAAATGTGGCTTGGGGGAATTCAAAAGCTTTGATTTGGGACTTTTGTGTTTAACTAGATTTTGGTGCTGCCTGCCATTGGGGCACACCCTCTGATCCGTGTGATTTTTGGTTTTTGATTTTTTTTTTTTATTGTTGGCCTTGGCCCTGTCCTCACGACGACACATCTTTATCATTTCGAAATGTTGAAAAGATATTATCTATCTATTTTACCGTTATTTTACTACTTTTTTTTGTGTGGCCATGGTTGGAAAAGTATATGGGAAAAGAAAATCTAAGGAAAAAAAAAAAACAAAGGTGGTTTGAATATTATTTGAAGTTTCCTTCGCCATGCTTGGGGGGCAATGACAAAAGTGGAAAATTTGAATCTCTAATTCTCGGTGAAGTGGCTAGCTAGTAGTAATATCTTGGGCGTATTTATGACATTATGAAGTCATTTTCTAATTTTAATTAGAGTAAATAGCTAACACTTAGTAAATGATTTTTATACTATCATTTTATTATATTTTGTCATATGTGGTAATTTAATTGATTTGTATATTTTAGTTATCTTTAAAAGTCATACTTATTATAATTTTTATATTAAAAATGTATAGAAATTAAAAAAATTAAATTATTACTATTGTGAAAATTAAAACTACTGAATATAAAGAACATTCCACCTGACATGGATCCCACGTAGCAATCTTAACACCTAACTTGGCAAGGAAAACTATCAAGGGACCTTTTCCCATTTTACAAAATGTGAAGAAGGGCCACAACAATCATAATAGGTATTTGGAAGCTCCTAATAAAAATAGTTTGGTGCAGTTAGACGTATAGATAATGGTAGCTATAATCGGAAATTTTAGCATTGTTGTGGTACTGCTCGGCTTAAGAAGAATATCTAGGTTCCCATGTCTGTGATATGCGTGTCTAAACTTCTTCCAATGATCTTTGAGAGGTGACGTCAACTGAAAAAAGTTTAATTGAGATAGTGGGTTATAATAATTTCGAAACAAACGGGGAATTTCTTGTAGTTAAATTAGATATTACATATGCATAGAAGGAGGGCATATCTTCTAATGAAGCAGTATTTAACAATTGAATTATATAATGATCACTCTATATCGATCTCTTCTTCTTTTTTTTATGCACACCCACGTTTATTTTATTAGTTTTCTCTTTCTGTTATTTTAACAATACATAATTTCCATAGCATGAAGGAGTTGTAGGCTTAATATTTCTTTTTTTAACAACACATTTCGTTATACAGCTTGCGTGACATATTGTAACTTGTAGGCTTTAAGTTCCCTTATTGAGATAGGGTGTTGTTTATATTTTTGTTTTTGAAAAAGGTAAAAAGGTAGATTCCAGACCAGGATTCACACTGCTGCGTTGGAGTTGTTTGGTAGCTAATGTGTCCAGCATATATCGGTGGGTGGATGAGTTAATTAAGATCGAAGAGCATAAGATCTCAATTGAAATCACGGTCAAATAGAGAAATAAAATAAAATAATTAAATGTGAGTATGCATAAAAAATCTAGTATGATCATGTGTATAATTTAAGTGGTATATTAACTATTAAGTTACTTACTACACTAAATATTGTTTCATCACTATAAGAAAAATGTCATATACTTACAGAGGTTTTTACCTACAAACATGAATTATTGTAGGTAAAAGTAAAAAAAATACTTATACCTACAATTGTTTATCATAGGTAAAATTTTAAAATTTATACCTACTATTATTTGATGTTGATAAAACTCAAAATAATGTCTACTTATGAATACAAAGTGTAGGTAAAATCTCATAAAATTTAAAAAATTAAAACTTACAAATACAAAGTGTAGGTAAAATATCATAAAATAAATACATATTAAAATAAATATTTTTGTTTAAATATAAATGTTATCTAACATGTCCCAAATATTTGATTAAACCATTGAAATAGTGCAGCGATATATTTTTTGGCATGAAATCGCACGGTAATAGTAGTAGTATCCACGTTACTATAGGGTATAAGAAGGGCATAAGGAGAAGTGAAGAGTAGTGACTAGTGAGTTCTATAGAATTAGGGTGAGAAGAACAGAACAAAATCGCCAAAAACCCTAATTGATTGATTGATTCATTTTCATTCCAATGGCGTCCCGAAGAGGTGGAGTCTCACTCCCAGACAGACCTAGCAACAACTCAAGCTCCGTCCTCACGAATATCTCATGCTCCTCCATCGTCACCCGCGGCAAGGAAGCCGCCGGCGACGCTGCATTCGTCACCAAGAAGCTCCTCCGCAGCACCAGCAAGGTCGCGTGGATCACCGACACCACCTTCCTCTTCCTCGTTGTTCTTCTCATTGTCAACAGCTCAACGACCTCGAGCTCCAGTAAGCCAGCTTCCTCGACACCCCTACCCCCAAATAAAATTTGAGGTTTTCTCTCTGATCTAATGTTCCCTTTTTGGACACTCTGCTATATGAACTTCTGCTTTTAGGGTTTCCGGTTGCTATAATTTTTTTTATCGTTTCTAGATTTTGATTATAAAAACCTTACTGTGAGGAGGAGTTTTGTGTATTCTTACGATTAATATATGTCATCAGTTGAGCCGACTAATAATATATTTGCAGAATGTACATTATTTTATCATGGAAAATGGAAAAACACAGGATATTAAATTGCCCTTTTAATATAGATGAGATGATACTATCTTTATCAAGATGATGATGCGTTCAAATATGATAACGTTGCAAATTAGAGTTAAAGAATTCAATTATTTATCATTTATCTTTTCTAAGGGGGCCACGCATACCAACAAGGCAGACTTTAATATGAAATGACTGCACAAAGCTAAAAATGGAGTATACAACTATACATAGAGAAGGACTTAATAGTTGAGAGACATCCAATACAAAGCGAATCAGCAGAAAAAGCATATTCAAAGGCCATTTTTCTTTGCTGTTTAATTTCTTAATCTTTCATGATCACTCCAGATCGAGAGAGAGATGTTAGCTTACTCACCCTGGGACGTGTCATAAATGCGCTTGTGGAACATTCTCCTCATGTGCCTTACAGGTTCATGCTAACATCATGTTGAATCATCATTGTTTATTTAGAATTTGAAAGACATGAGCCTTAAGATTCATGCCAATCAGTTGTGTTGTTTCAGAGATAGTAAGCTTACAAGGATTTTGCGAGACTCCTTGGGAGGGAAAACAAAAACATGTATAATTGCTACTATTTCCCTGTCTGCTTATTGTATGGAAGAAACACTTAGTACATTAGACTATGCTAGCCGTGCAAAAAGCATAAAGAATAAGCCTGAGGTCAGTTACCACTGCTATTGTTCCTTACAAGTTACAATTCTTCTAAAAGTAGTTTTAAAGCTTTGTGTGTTTTTTAATAGGCAAACCAAAAGGTTTCGAAGGCTGTTTTGTTGAAGGACTTGTACATGGAAATTGATAGGATGAAAGAAGGTACACTCACCACCACTATTAGTTTTGGAATGTAGAGAAGATTTTGTATCTTATATTTTGTATAATATGAATATTGCAGATATTCGAGCAGCAAGGGAAAAGAATGGTGTATGTATTTCTCATGAAAGATTTGCCAAGGAAGAAGCTGAAAAGAAGGTCATATATTTGTTTTCAATATCTTCATAACGTAACAATAATACAATTAGGAAGTTTGCAAAGGATCACACATTTTTTATTAAGTTTGAAAAATGTTAGATGTACACCCCAATTTTGGGTGTAGAAAGTGGAAGGAAGAGAGAAATAGAAAGAAAAAAGAAAATGAAGAGAGTGGGAGAAAGAAAAATGAAATGAAAGAGAGGTTGAGATACTGTGTAGGTGTTGAATATAATTGCTGGAAATGTTTTGGCTGTTTTTTTTATTTTTCCCTTTCTTGTATTAACTTGCAAGATTTCAACAGTAAAAAATAGACTCCGAAGATCCCAAGGCTTCGAAGCTCGTTGCCTCAAAGAAGCACAAACTAGACTCCGTTGCTAAAGACAACAAGAACAAGAAGACGACTCCTCTTACCGGCCGAGAACGTCGTCTTCATTCCAAGGTTTCTCTCCTTAATAATTAGAATATCTACGATTTCGCTTTGGATCGTTCCAGGATTTTTGCAATTTCTTTTTTTGTTTTATGCCAATTAATTAATTGTTGAGGCATTTGGAGATTATTTGTTTTGATTGATTAGATGAGATTATGATTGTTTTGTATCAGGAACTAGCAGATGCTAGAAAAAAGAAGAGAAAGCGACATTTCACTCTTGAGCAAGTGAGACATTATTTTTTATTTATTGTTTGTTCTTTCATCAGTTGAATAGAGTGTTGTAACCTTGATGGTTGGGAATTCACCAGGTGGTATTTAATTTAATTTTGAATAGGAGCTTGCACGTCTATGGGAAAAGATGAGACATCATGAGATTGCTAAAGAGGACAGAGCTAAGTATGTTCCTACAACAAGACATTAAGGGCTGATATTTCTTTGTTTATGGCATGCTAATCCTTTTTATTTTTCATTTAATTCTTTATACTATGTCTTACTTGGTACTTTTATATAATTGAAGGCTAGTGACTGAAGCTTTGCAAAAGATGAAGGGGAAGATTCCAGAGATTGCAAAAATGAATGTGTGAATTTGTATTACATTTGCTAGTTATATTTAGCCTTATCTCAAGATCGTAAAGTGATACCGTTGTCTTCATTCTGCAGAAGTTCTCTTGATGTTTAAGAGAAAAATGGGGTAACGAAAATGGATTATCATGTTTAAGCACCTCTCCAATACAAAGAAGTTCTCTTTTTTGAAATTATTTTCTGCTCCTTTCTCCATTCTTATCAATGGAACTTCTTGTTGTTTTTCCAAGGTAAGTGTTTTTCTCTCTCTTGTTTTTGGTGTTTGCTCAGTTCTGTTTTTGCTTTTTTTTTAACGGGTATTCCATTTTGCCTTCTGGGAATTCCCAAGTCCTCCTTATGCATAAAAGCTTTTTCTTTTTTATGTTTCTTTGCCACCTTTAAAAGCCTTTTTTTTCTTTTCATCATCTTGTTATGTTCCAGTGTTCCTACATGTTTTGTTATAGATTCAATGAATTGTATGAGCTCAAATTCTGAATTGGGAGATGTTCTGGATAACTTTAAGTAGATTTTTTCATACCTTTGGTTCCTCTGTTTTGAATTTTGATACCCGTTGCAGTACAATGCATGATTAGTTTCTTAATTTTCATGATTGCGGTTTTAGGTGACTAATAGTTTTGTTGATTCCAATGGTTTTGTTCTCATTGGTCATAAATATAAAACCTTACATTTCAAAGCCTCTTGCCTCCGAGAGAGCCATGAACAAATGTTCTAAGGTTCTAAGTAACATACTACAATCGTGAAGCATTCTGAACAACAAGTAGAATACTAGAATTTCCCTCAGAAGTAAGAACAACTGAAAAAGTAAATGTACATAGTCACTTGAGTTCTATAAATCATGCATTCTAAAGATTTTCTAAACTTCAAAGTCTTCAAAACTGTCGTGCCATATCTTGTAATTGTTATGTATTTTTCTCTTTTATCTACCTATAAAGTGAAACTTATTATTGGTCTAAAAAAATAATGATTTTATCTAAGGTGTCAACTAATTCTGTGAAACAGGGATTTTGAGTGTTGTTTTGAACAGTTAAGGGCTGAATCTGTAAACTAGCACTGCAACACAAGGATAAAGGTACTCAAAAGTCAAAACGTTTTCTTATTAATCTTATTAAGAAACTAATTCCTCTAAATAAAATTATTAATCTTATTAATCTTTATAGGCTTATTAGATTATAATTATAATAAGGAAATCGATACCAGGTTATCTTATTTATGACTCATTCACACTAATAGGTGAATTTATTATGTTCTCTTGATGTTTGTGTTCTTTGTTTCTTCCTCCCCCTAAAGCTCTCTCATTTCCAACATATTTTTTATGAAGGTAGTTGTCTCTCTGGCAAATTTCTATTTTCAGCTTGTGATTGTGAGACTTCTCATGTTAAGTGATTAGAATTACATAATTTATAAGATTAAGGATTTATCAGGTCCAAATTTTGCTGCACTCAGTTAGGTGTCAATCTTTCCACAGGTGTGTAAGCCTGTAACCCAATATGAGTGTAACCACATTAGCAAATAGTATATAGTGCCAAAGGAAAGCAAATTGTATTTTTTCTTGACTACGATGGAACTCTCTCTCCAATTGTTGCAGATCCAGATAAGGCTTTCATGACTAGAAAGGTTTTCCTTTTGTTCCCATTTTTCTCTTGTACTCATATCCATTGAATAAAGCTTATGTTTGTGATTAATCCGAGACTTTGTTTTCTCAAATTAGATGAGAACAACACTAAAGGGTATAGCAAGACATTTTCCCACAACAATCGTGATCGGAAGGTGCAGAGACAAGGTACATTTTCTTCAAAGAAAAATAAGTACAAAAAGTGACATGGAAGTGATTAAATGATTCTTTATTTTTCTTCTCTTGAGAGATTTAATTAGAGTTCTTTCTAATTTTTTTTTCAGGTATATAACTTTGTAAAATTGGCAGAACTTGGCATGGACATCACTGGTCCAACAAAAAGTCCAAAAGCAAGTGAGAGAGAGTTTCTGAAACTAATCAGTGTGTTGAAGATTCTATCTTTTGTTTCTTTCTGGTTTTGCCATTTGTTGCTTTCTTTCAGGGTAATAATAATAATAAAGCAGTGTTGTTCCAATCCACGAGTCAATTCCTGCCAATGATCGATGAGGTTCATTTTCTCTTTTTTCTTTTATCTAAATGCAAACCTCTAATTCATTTCCTCCCAAATTGGCCTGTGGCAGCACATCAGATATTAACAGCGTCGTACATTATCAAAAAATAATTTTTCAGGTGTACAAGATCTTGTTAGAAAAAACGAAGACTGTCCCAAGGGCCCTAAGGTTGAGAACAATAAGTTTTATAATACTTAAAAGGATTAATTACTTATATAATTTTCATACTTTAGAGATAATTTAAGAGAGAGAATATTACTTTAGAGAAGAAATTGATGGGTTATTCGATTTAAAATAAAACAGAGAGGAGAGACTAAAATTACTCTTCACAAAATTGAGAGATTTGGAGAGAAGAAAACTTCTACACTAATTGAGCTAAATTATCTTCAATTTTATAATTTTATTTAACCATTCTAAGTATATAATAGTAAATTTATTTACTTTTCCTCTTTTCTTCTTTCCTCTCCTTCTAAACCAAACAAGTGCCCAACCATTAAAATGTTTTTCCTTCTTTCCTTTGTTAAAATTCCCACTTTCCTTTACCTAAAAGTTGGCATTTTTTCTTTATAAAATATTAGGATAACCATATTTTACTTTTTGAGTAAATGATCAATTTTATCTCTAAAAATAAGATGTGTTATTAATTTAATTTCTGAAAGCGGTAAAAATTAAAAAATTCTCAAAAGTCCATATGTTGTCACTTAGTCCCTAAACATAATTATTTATCATCATCTTAGTCATTAAAAGTATGTTAATATCGTGGCTCAAGTCATACAATTCACTACTAAAAAAAGGCTTTTTACATCGCTCTATTAACATCGGTTATTGCGAAAACCGATGTTATCGAAAGCGCGATGACATTTTTGTAATTAAATGGAGTTACTTAACATCGGTTTTAGCAAAACCGATGTTAACTACTTCATGTTAACATCGGTTATTTAAAAATCCGATGTTAACATGATGTTAAGATGAATATGGTAACATCGGTTTTGGCAAAATCGATGTTAACTTCATAGAGTTAACATCGGTTTTGAGAAAGCCGATGTTAAGGAGTTGATTTTAACATCGGTTTGTGAAAAAACCGATGTAATCTATTTGATGTTAACATCGGTTTTTACGAAACCGATGTTAACTATATTCAGTTAACATCGGTTATCCATAAAAAAACCGATGTTGTTATGTTTATCTACACATAACCGATGTTATATACAAAGAACTACACCAAATAAGTGTATGCATCATCAACGTTGACATCGGTTTTCTAGAAAGAAAACCGATGTTAATGTAATATATTAACATCGGGTTTTCTAAAAAACCAATGTCAATATACAATATTAACATCGGTTTTACTACAAAATCGATGTCAACGTTCATCATGCATACACTTTCTTTGTTGTAGTTCATTGTGTTTTACATCGGATATTTAGAAAACCGATGTTATCGTATTTATGTTAACATCGGTTTTCCAAAACCGATGTTAACAATGATACATTCAACATCGGCACTTTCAACATCGATTTTAGAACCAATGTAGAATGCCCTAAATAACCGATGTTGAAAGTGTAATTTCTAATAGTGATTTTTTGAACTGTGAACTGAAATGAGTGATGTTGTCATGGATTAAAGACAGTACATCACATTTATAGGAATAAAATTGGTCATTTATCCTTTAGTAGCTGATTATGAATGACAACATCTATAGCTCTTTCATGGACCGCAAAGAGCTCATGTTACATAAACAAAGACACCCTCTATCAGCATTGGAAGAAGCCAAAGCCCTTCTATAAAAGAAAAAGGATTGACTTACTTTCTTTCCCACTTGTTGATAGGCCAATTCATCAATTGATACTGAACGAGACTTTTGTCCATCTTTTAACTAAGATATCAATTGTACTAAATCCATTCCTTTCGCTGCTAACCATCAGAGTATATACTTTACTTTTTGGATTACTAAAAAAGCAAACTGAAAGCATGGATGGCATTGAAGAGCTAGATCATAGCCGGTATCAGGAAACTCAAAGGGCCAACCCAAGATCAGATGAATAAGATCGCTTCCTCTACTTGGAGGGCTAAGAATGGACATGGACTAATCCATGGGTTTGGGTGGTATGGCAAAAGCAGTGGGAGAGTCCAAATATTATGTGGATTGTAGGATTAGAAGCAGCTAAAGAATCTGTATCTGTTGAAGTAATGTCTGAAATAAGAATGTCATGTGTAGTTGCTCTATCAGTCTCGGGCAACGCATAAAGCCATTTAATGATTCATGAATTGAGGATGCCAAGCCAAGATAGAATCTTCTTAGTCTGGAATACTACAATGATCTAAAGTAGAGTATCTTTATTTAGTAGAGTTTGTCTTAGTAGGTGATCTTTTAAATTGATATTCAATGCAACGAACAGTTTGGTTATACGGTGAATAAAATTCCTACCAGACATTTTAATTTGTTCGGCCATTCAGGCCTTTATGAAAAAGATACCTCCAGGGACATGTAGTGATATAATAGCTTAAAAATGTTAACAAATCACATGATTGATGTTTCATTGTTTTACAAACCAAACAAGAATCAACTTTACTCTTTTTGTTTATTAGTGCTATATTGGCGTTGGCTACTTAGGTTTATTGCTATACAGAATTCAGAACAAACTCATAGCTAGGCCTTATTTTTACCAATAGACCTTGAAATATAAAATAAACAAATGCAATTAAGTTTTGTACAAGTAAAATGAACTTACATTGATCAATTAATCTTATTTGTCAAGGTTATCAAACTCGAGACTCGTGAGAGTTTCATAAACTTGACTCGTGAACTCAACTCGTAGACTCGTAAGAGTCCATTTCATATAAAAATAATAATAAAATATCTATAAATTAAATAACACGTCAATTAAAAATTTCAACAATATAATAAAACAAAATAGAAAATCATAAATTTCACAATACTTAAATAATCAAGTCTAGTAATGCATCACTATTAGATAATAATTTAACATGATAAGGGTTTGATGTTATTAGATGTGAGAATTTTTTTTATTCGGAAACAGTACACTAAATGGAGGATTTGATGTTATTAGATTTGAGAATTTTCCTATTGAGAGTTCGATGTTATTAGAGATGTTATAGTAGTGGTAGAATATTCCTATCGAGAATTCGATGTTATTAGATAACAAGAGTGCTGGCCAGTGGCCACAACTCATTTTTGCTGATCTAAATTTCTTAGCAACAAAAACCAAGCAAAGAAGATATGCCAACTATTTTCTAAACCAAAATCACAGTGAACACAATTAGTTGGACAGTTAATACCTTTGGCTCACAACTTAAGTCGAGTGGGAATACATTCCCTTCTAGCTCATTTACGTGGGTTGCGTTCATTACTATCAAAGCACTATTAAAGTGTTCATTACTATCAAAGCACTTTGTTTTTGTTTAATCGAGTCTAAAAGTTCGGTTATCTTGGGTTGATTTGATTTGTTTAAGCATACGGTTTGGAAACTTCATTTGGGTGTTTTAGTTGGTTGATGTGTTAATTTGCAATTTGAGTTGAGGTCTTTTATGGTTTTGTTGATCAAGTGGCCTCAACAACGTAAGAGGAAGTGAATTAAGTTTCACAATTTTCCCACTAAGAAACTTTAACCCGCCCTTTTAAATGATAGGCTTAAAATGCAGAATAAGAAGCAATCAATTTAACAATGTTCTTTTAAATGCGTAAGATAAAATTGATTGCAATAAAATAAATGAGATAAGGAAAGAGAGAAATACAAACTCGATTTATAATGGTTTGACCACTTCTCGTGCCTACGTCCAATCCTCAAGAAACCTACTTAAGACTTTCACTAACTCTGTAAAAATCATTTTTACAACTTCTGAACACTTGGTGAATCTCTTTTCCTTGTGTTCAGGAAACTTCACAATTCAAGAGACAATCAGTCTCTTGATTACAACTGACTTTCTGAGATGATGAACAGAAAGATTTCTCTCCTTTAGAATGGATGATACAAACTTGAAGTTCCTAGAGGAATTTCTCTTTTAGAGATGATAATACAATTTGAAATTCCTGGATGAACTCTCAATAGAGTTACAAGTGTTTGTCCAAGAGTTGTTGATAGAGTATTTGACAATGAAGTTCTCTTAGAATATCGCTTTCTAGTTTTTTGAAGTCAAACACATATATATAGACTCTTCGTGTCTTTTCAAAATGATTTAAAGAGATGTGTCTTTTCAAAAAGTTTTTTCTGAAATTCTTCACTGTAATCGATTACACAGTTATATTTTGAATGGTCATGACTTTACAAATTGAATTTCAAGAGTTTCGTTGTTGGTAATCGATTACACATCAATGGTAATCAATTATAGCTTTTAAATTCAAATTTCAAAATCCTTTTAAAAGCTATTTTTTCAAAATTGTCTTCTGGTAATCGATTACCACAACCTTGGATGTCTTGGAAACATAACCTTGAAGACAATATTTAACCTTTGAATATTTATTGAAGTAATTTTGAACACAATCTTATTTGATTATTATTTGGCATCATCAAAACCATGTATTCATAAATTCACAGATTTGATTAGAAAATTATCTATGTTTTGACTATTCTTCCATTGCTCTACATATCTGTTTCATTTGTATAATTTTTTAAAAAAATTAATAAAAAATTATAGTAATTAAAAGTCGTTATTATCTTTAAATTAATTTACATAATTATTTTAAAATTCAAAACACCGGTGATATTAACAGAAAATCAACAAAAAAATCCAAATAAAACATTAAAAAACATAAAATAAATTAAAATAAAACATTTAAAATTTAATGAGCCAAAACATAAAGAATCAATTATGACATTTAGTCTTATTTTTAATACATCTATTTTTTGTGTGATCTCTCTCCTACTAAAACTGTTAAATTCTTATTTTTGTTCTTTTGACTTCGAGGAAAGCTAATTAATATTTCATATCATCTTTTTTCAATGTTTTTATTAATCAATTAATATAACTAACTCATTTATTTTTTATTGAAACTTTGTTGATCATACTTTTTTAAAAAAAAAATGATAGCTTCTTTAATAGGGGACTTACTTGTCTCTTAATTATATAAATTTTATTGATTAACTTTTCAATAAATATATTATTAAGCTTTATAATTAAATAATTTAAATCCCTATATTATTATTAATAAAAATGTACAGTAATGTCGCTATAAAAATGTATAGTGATGTTATTATTTTTGGATGTGCAAATATATTTTTTCAATTTGTAGTTCTATGCAAGGTTTCACACCTTTATGTAGGAATTATCCCTCTTGATCCAATTTCGTTAGTAATTAAGCATCTAATACATTACCCCTCCAGAAAACAAAGTATATGATGCATTCTTTTGAATGTTGTAACGATGAATTGAAAACATTAACACCAGAAAAGACGCAGTGCATTGCACCTTAAAAAAGCCAAGCAAAATTCACCTTTTATTATGCAAGTAGCATATAAAATTTTGTATAACATAACACTCACTCCTCACTATATTCATCTTTTCCCCAAATGTAACTAAGTGTATGAAAAATACAGAAATCCAATCACCATCCAACAACCCCGAAAAAATAAATAAAAATAAAGACAATTTATTTTCAAAGCGGGAAACTATATATGTTCAAACCAGGTCATCAGAAATGGTAAATAATAGAGAAAACACAAGAGTGAAGCTATTGAAGCCATGAAAGGAGAACTAACTCCTTTGCTCGTACATGTGTGCATGATTATCCCTTGGAGCTGGAGGGACGAATTCCACTTCTTTTATCTAACTTTTTCTCACATCCCCACACCCAACATTTAACATTGCCACTTCCTCCCCCACTACCTCCACCCCAACCCCAACCCTCACCACTACCGCCACCTCCACCCCCGCCGCCACCACCTCCTCCTCCTCCTCCCCCACTTCCACCACCACCGCCTCCTCCTCCTCCTCCACCTCCACCACTTCCACTCCCTCCTCCCCATCCATGACCTCCACCTCCTCCTCCTCCACCACCACCACCACCTCCACCACCTCCTCCACCACTTCCTCCCCCCCATCCATGACCTTGTCCATTTCCTCCTCCTCCTCCTCCTCCTCCTCCTCCTCCTCCTCCACCACCACCACCACCTCCACCGCCACCTCCCCCTCCTCTTCTTTTTCGCCCTTTATGTTCACCTTTTCCACTCCCACCACCTCCTCCTCCTTTTCCACCATTTCCCCCACTGAACTTCCTTTCACCTAATAACATCCCCGACGAATTTGTCTCACCCAAACCACCACCAGAAACTTCAGCGGTATAGTTGACAATGCCACCCTTTGTCTCATGAAAATCATTTTTCACATCAGCAAAACAAGGACTCGCGATCACAACAACCACAAGAAACACCCCAAACACAAACACAAACACAGTGCTTCTCATATTATCCTCCATGTCTTGGCTTTGCCGGATGATGATGCATTAACACTTACCCGATACCACCCTTTTATACCCTTCGCATTGCAGTGGGAGCACTCGTGTATTCCCATTCAAAAACCTAAATTCCCCACACTAACAAACTCAAAACCACAAAAGCCCATAACCCTTCCATAAGGCTGCAAAAGTTAGGCCACAGCGATGATGAATGAAGACAAGACAACTTTGATTTGCCTTCAAGTGCAATTTTTGTCCCCACCTCTATTGTCCCTGTGCAATGCAATCGAGAGCTTATAATTAAAATATCACACTAGTACGTAAAATCTCGATTTCTGTTCCAGTTCGTGCCTAGGGCACACATATAATTACTCTAACTTCAATTTCTTTATTACTTAGTTGACTTGACTTTATTTGAAAATGTTTTCCTAATGACTTGACCTTATTGGTTTAAGACGGCAATTATCTTAGTGAGAGACAATAAACATTCACGAAGGACCACGGTGATGTCTTTATCTCCACATGCATACCTTTTTATAGCTATATATTAGCATAAACGATAAATTAATGTCATGGAATTTATTTTATTTTAGTCTTGATACCTGTATTATATGTTGATTGTAGTGTGCTTATTTCGTTTGTCCGCTTTATTTTTTTAAAACATTTTGTTTGTCCTATATACGTAACACTTTTGCAACTTGAACGCTTCTAGCAAAGGTTTTAATCACTTGTAATTTATTTTCTAAACATTTAATAAAAATATTGTTAAAAATATTCAACAACTTTAAAAAATATCATCAAATTATGAATAAATATTATAAATATGGTTTTGCAACATCAAAATGTTACATATAACACATATTTAAAACCTAAAAAAGACTTCAGCAACATAGATTATACGTAACATTTGATAAAATATAACAAAAATATATTAATAATATTTATTTATAATTTGATGACATTTTTATTAAATATTAAATAAAAAATATTACTAAAGATCACATATGTAATTGTGAATTAAGTTGAGGTCATACTGTCGTAGTGATGTTGCAATAAATTTGTTGGGATTCTTAATATTGAGAAAAAATTGTGAATAATAAAACCTAATATTGCAGTTGAAATCGCGTCACATACCATTTTTTAAAACAAAGTTGCAAGTCTATAAGCAAAGACATCCACGATGCTCTCTCTCTATATATGCATAAAGCGTAAAGCACATGGGATGGACATGTTGTTGGGTGGGGTGGTGTTGGCTTTTTCTTAACGATTAAAATTTTCGTGCAACCTGTGATAGTGGTGGCGTAATAAAGATTTACATGTGGAGGACATCAACAATATATATTGAATTAGATGAAAGGGAAGATGGTAGTGGAGGTAATGCATGTCAGTGTTGCCTTAGTGAAGTGACTTAGATTTTTCAAGTGCATTATTATACAGAAATGAGTTCCAATCTACGGGTTCGGTTTTGATGCCAATGGGAAGGTGGATTAGATGTCCATGCTATCATTTCTATGTATGGAGGAGATATTCACTTCTTCTCAAGGTATTGCTTATGCTTCGGTGTTCTTGTGGGTCTCAAACAAATAATCTGTTGTGTGTGTGAACCGTCAAATTAATTAATCGAATTATAATCATTGAATTAGCTTTTAAAATTATACATACGAAATTTTAGTTCTTAAATTTAGGAAATAGCCGGCACTTTTTAATTCTGAATGTCAAGGGTTTGTCAAAGAACTAATTACCTGTGTTGTTATTTTATTAATAGAAATTGAATACAGATAAAAAAAATTATAGTAACTCACATACTCTGAAGAATCAAATGAGTTAGATTCCATAATGGAATTGTTATTAGAAAATTAAGGGGGTTAAATATAAGGAAAATTATCACCAATAAACCACCGAGTGAACTATATTTTTTTATTAATAGAAAAATTGAAGACAGATAAAAAAAAAATTATAGCAATTTACACACTCTATGCAATCAAATGAATTAGATTCCTTGATGGATTTGTTATTAGAAAATCAAGGGACGGGGTTAAATATTAGGAAAATTATCACCAATGAACCACTAAATGAACTACATAAATGAATTTGACATCACATTTCAACCCAAAATCTTAAAGCGTTAGGTTAATGGGTTTTTCTACTTATATTTTGCTCAATTTTTTCATTCTTACCGAATGTGAGACTTTACCTTCACACTTGAACTCTGACAATCTTCCTCTCAAGTGTGAGTCTCTTTCACATGATAGCTTTCCCTCAAGCGGAAGTCTTTTATACCATCCACGAGTACTCAATGGTGGCCTTAGAGCCAACAACATCCTCTAGTTGCATGCATCGTCGCTCCACCACTTCACGGTCACAAGACACGTCGTCTAACCTCCACTGTCAAAAAGACTTCTGGTACAAGGGATTCACATGTCTAAATTCGTCGTTAATTCCATTATACTCATTCAAGTCAGTCACCAAGTCGAATCATCAACTTTGAAAACAATTGTTGGAAAATTGAGGGGGGTTAGATATTAGGGAAATTTTCACCAATGGATCACCGAGAAAATCACATAAGTAAATTCGATACCACACTTCAACCTAAAACTTCAATGCATTAGGTTTATAAATCTTTTCACTTATATGTTGCTTAACTTTTCCATTTCTACCAATGTAAGACTTAATCTTCACACTTGAACTCCAACAAGTCTTTCAACCAACATTGGTTTAAGTGAAACTGGACTCGATTCCTTAAAAAAAATCTCATATTTGAGCCTAGTAGAATTTAAAAAAAAAAGTGATTACGAAGAGAGATCCTACTAAAGATGTTCAACTAGACTCTTGTGCAAAGATTAGTCATTGACTAGTCGATGAATATTTTGCTTTGGTTGATAAAAGAAGTGTATTTTTACAAAAAATAAATGCTAAAATATGACACATTTAACATATATTATGGATATGCTTTTTTTTATAAGCTTATATATATGTTTATTTTGACTTGGTCAATAGTCAAGTCACAAGTCAAAGTAGCAAATTTCATGCTACATATATTTTTGTTAAGTCAAAAGATATTTGTGTCTTAAGATAAATCAAGACCTTGAATTATTTTGATTAGATATAAATAAATACAAAGGATAAAAGTTGCATCTTATGCGATATCAGACCATGTTTCATGAATCTGCGTCTGAAGTTCCAGACAGAAGCAAATATACATCATAATCTCATATAACATTAAATAATATATTTAAGACTTCATTTAATATTTTGTGTTTGATATTCATTTACAAGAACTGTGTTACAAGACATTCTCCTAGGATTTGTCCAATTCCATGAAGAATAAATGAAGTCAAAGCGCTTTTTGAGTTTCAAACAGTATCAAAAGATGCACTCTGGTGTGACAGACTTGCCCTGGCATAAAGGAAGTGGTTTCCTGGTAAAGTGTTCCTAAAGGAGGCTAAAGAAAATGGGTTTTCAACATAAAGGAGACATGCCTTTAGTGAAAACATTAAATGCTCCAACGACCACAATTTTTAGATGCAAGCTCACTCAAATGAAGAAATATATATGTTTAAAGACAACAAACACTTAAAGAAGATGACTTATAAATACTAGAAACTTTGAAGAACTGGGTCACAAATTGGCATGTTATCATTCAAATTCTTTCTGTAAAAGTTTTTTTGCATATTGTTGTAAAGTTAAAAAACTCTCAAAACACCTTGAAGATCTTGAAAGAAAAGATTAAGTGTTACACGATTAAGAACTAATTAGTGAGCTTCTAATTTGTTTTAGAGCTAGCAATGACTTAGTAGGACGAAGAATATTGACTTGTTCGAGCTTGGTGATAAGCTTGGTTTGTAAGAGCTAAAAGTGACAGTGAAAAATACTTGAAACTTTGAGAAGTTAGTGAAACTTAGTGGTTTACCCATAACTGAACGTAGTCTTAGTGGTTGAGACAAATTAGTATAAATCCTTGTGTCTTCTGTTTTCAAAGTTATTTAAAATGATAACTTTGTGTTTGCGAAAATGGTTTAAAAAATTTCTTAAAATCACAATTCAACCATCTTGCTTGTGATATTTTCCATTACATTTTTCTTTTTGAAATTGGGTCTAGCTTCCATATGGACCTCGCCAATCAAAGTGACGATTTGTGATTTTGTAAATCTGATTGGTGAGGTTCAATTGTTATGCCACATGGGTACAACGCTTGTTTTTAAAAATAATAGAAACGTGTACAAACCACTAACATTGTCTATGAATTATGAATATTATAGAGAAAAAAAACAACCACCTACCATGTTTCACAAAATGAATGGAGACACATGATAAAAAAAAAAGTGAAATAGCCTCTACTTAGAGTTGTCAAACCGTAGGATCCAACCCACCCACCTCTTGATGAGTCTTAAAAATATTATTGGCCCGACCTAGCTTACCAAATTGGTGGATTAAACCGGTTGACCACTTAAAATAAAAAATCATTTTCTTCCAATCTATAAATTCCATACAAGATCAGTCCCAATTTATTCAAATTTGCCCCAATTTTTCCAAATCTGAAAAATTCAATACGAGAACATGATGTAAAAGTTTGAACTACTAGTAATCAAATATTGTGAGTCATTATTCATATATTGTAAATTTGAAATCAAATCATAAAAATAAACATATAGAATCTATACAAAAGAGAAAAAGTTTCCACTTCCATTGCAAAAATTAAAAACCCCAAAGTGAGTACATAGCTACACATAAAACAAATGTTGAGGGATGGGAAAGTTGGCTCGATGGGAGCAGTGACGCAGTAGGGAATGAAAGAAGAAGAAATAACCAAAAAGGAAAGTTAGTGGGAGTTGTGGCATGGTGGGAACGGTGGGGTTTGAGGCTAAAGAGAATGAAAGAAAGAGAAGAAAGTACCCTAACAGTGAAGAGATGAGGGAGAGAGCAATTTGTGTGCATTATTGTTTCTTTCACTCTTTGTGAGGAGTGAACCAAGTGGTGTATGCCTTAGTGGGCTAGGTTTTAATAAGGGCAAAAAAAATTCAGCCCAACCAGGCTCAAACCCACCATGAGCTGATGACCTGCGAGTTTTGACTCATTTTGAGGACTCTAGCTCTTCTAGTGACAAGATTTAATTAAAAAACTAGATGAATATGAATGCTTTGCACAATGAAAAAAAATGTAGACACCAAGAGAGACAAAGTAAAAAATAAAAAGGTAAAAAAATGGAAGAAAATAAATATGGACCCATAATGTACCACGCATACAAGTCATAAAGAAATAGTACAAAATTTTTTACAAACTACATATGTCAACCAACCATTGATAATGGTGATTTCTCCTTTGTATGCCACACAATACTCTCCACTAAACTAATCAGTCTAATCTTTGAGTTATTGAATGTTTACCACAAGTCACACATGTAGGTTGAACATGTGTCACTAACAATTAAAGTATTATTACCTTCGATCCTTAATATAAAAAACAAATGGTAGTATTTTTTGTTTTAATAATAGGAGTAAGAAACATATGACCATTTTTAAATGTATTAATAGAATATTTTCTTTTATACTCTTAATTTAGAGTGAAGTCTATTAGTGAAATATCACTCACTCTCCTTGAAAGTATATGCATTTAATGAGTTATTAACAATATAGCTCATTCTCGTTGGTTGAAATTAAAACATACTACTTGGATTATAAGTAGTATTATCATGTATAACCATCATTTATATCAATTAATATTAAGGACAATTATGAAATAAAAATTGAATTTTTGTTAGTATTAATTAAAAATAACTAATATACCACTTTCTTTAGTCTTGATGATTTGATTTTATATTTCTTATATATAACTAAGGAGATAATAATTTTTTATCCTATTTATTCTACCCTTCACACCCTATTTACCATCATCTCATCTTCTCTTCTAAATTTCTTACCATCTACTCTTTATTGTTACTTCAGTTTAAAATTTATATTTCTATTTATAATTAGTTAGTATTCATTTTTGTTATCGAAATAATTTATTTTTAAATATATTATTTATTTATATTTTTTAATTATATTTATTATTTGATAATTTATTTATTTAATTTTGATATATCATATAGTTATTGTACATTTATTTATTTTTATTATGTTTTCATGTTATTTGGTTTTTTATATGTTTATATGGTAGTTTGACTTATAGGATTTTTTATCGACAAATGCTAATTTGTTAGTTTTATTAGAAATGTTCGTTAAGAGCAATCAAATCCGCAACCTCTCCTTGTTCGCTTCTCCCTTCATCCTTCCCCAACCACTGGGTCGCTCTTATATCTCCAGTTTGACTTAGAAGCTAGTTTGACTGAAATCAGTTTGTTTGGTACATGAGTTTTATTTTATTAGCTTATAAATTATTTTCATGTTATTTTAAGTAGCTTAAAAAAGTAAACTAGCTAAAAATATATTAGCTTTGAATGGATAAGTGGGTGTTGATGTGCTCGAAGACTAGAGGGCATGAGAATGTGGGGGAGAGGTTGTGGGTGGTGACAACGGCATGGACGAGATTGCTAGTAACGAAGATGGACTGAATCTATAAATTGTAGGAAAGGAAGATATGAACGGGACAAGCCAACCTTCATGAGACAAGGAGAATCAAAGAAATGAAAAATAAAGACAATGTAGTTATAATTACATATGTGCCACCATGTTTTCAATGTACTGTTTTATTTTCCTTTGAAAATGCTGAAAATGATTTTTTTTTCAATTTTAAGCATCTTTTTGAAAAAATCATTTATCTTTGGAAAAAGAAAGAAAGTTTTTTGGTTACATAAAGGACAAGCTTTGGAACTGTATCAACCATTAGACAAGCAAGCAACTCTCAAAGGCAGGTAAAGAAATTATTGTTAAATTTGTTGTTCAAGCTATTCCAACTTATTATATGAGTGCTTTCTTGCTCTCGTACACTTTAGAAGATGACTTGTAGAAAATGATGAATTCCTTATTAACCAACAAAAGAGAGGCATAAATTGGCTAAATTAGGATAAAATGACAATGAAGAAGGACAATGGTCGTATGGGTTTCAAACAATCGCAAGATTTTAATCTTGTCATGCTAGGGAAGCAAGGTTGGAAACTATCAACCAACCAAGATACTATAGTTTATAAAGTTCTCAAAGTCAAATATTTTCCATCAGTGGACTTATTGGATGCTAAACAGGGACATAATCCAAGTTTTGTATGACATAGTATCCACGCTTCATGGGTAGTGATGAAAGAAGGTTTGCAATGGAGGATTGGCAATGGTGAATTCATTCATGTTTGGTCTCAACCTTGGCTCAAAAATGGTATTCATCCCTATGTCTCGCCCAACCCTCACAATGATAATTTTAATCTTAAAGTGGCTGACTTAATTAGGCAAGATCTTGGTGCTTGGAAAGCTTATCTAGTAGAGGAAAATTTTAATCATTCATATGCTCAAAGAATCAAAGCTCTTCCTTTTCTCAACACTTCTAAAAATGACAAGTTAATTTGGAGATTTTCACCAGCAAGTAACTATACAATGCATAGCTCTTATCGTAACTTCATGGAGAACTTTCTGAACAATGATCACTTAAGGGTTTATAGTGACTGTATGCTTATTTAGAAGCTTAATGCACCTTACAAAATTAAACATATTATGTGGAGACTCTTGTGAGGTTTCATTCCAACAATATCAAATCTAAGAATTAAGAACGTTCAATGCCTTCTTCATTGTGAAACAAATATAGAAAATAAATGGCACTTGTTTATTAATTGTGATCGAGCGAAAATCTTTTAGCAAGTGGCAGACTTGTGGGAACTGATTAACAGAAAGAGAGATGTAGTTGAATCCTTCCAAGTTCTTATGCTTAATCTCCTGCGGGACTCTCACATAGACACGGGTTCTCGAATAGCTATTGTCTTGTGGAGTATATGGGAATCCTGAAATAACAAGCTTCAAGATAAAGTTTACAGATTCAACCGTGGCTTACTCTAGCAATGCAGTTCTTGATTCAATGGAAGCGTGCTCAGACCATAACATCAACAAGCCCAACAGTACAGCAATAGACTAGCAATTGAAATACAATAAATCGCACTAGAAGGTGGGTTGAATAATATGTTAGTCAAAATATAAAACCTTTTTGAAATGAAAGATGTTTATAATAAACAAGTTTATAACACCCTCGTCCGGTGACTAAAAGTGAGTTGTCGCCAATGACGTATAAAACTTATTTTTAAGTAAAAATCTTGTGTACAAAATGTATCAATAATGGACTTTGAAATGCTTTGATAAGCTAAGAAAGAGCAGTAAAAATACTTCGCCTTATACTGATTCATTCAACCTAAGCTATGTTCAGTTCTCCTTTACCAACCAATAAAGGGTTCCACTAATCAAACTTGATTACAACAAGTATTCTTTTCTGTCACTTCTGGCTTACAAGTATTCTCAAGGCCATTATTGACACAACCCTTGAACTCTCCTTGAATTTAATAACATCCAAGTATTGTTTTGTCGTTAAGCCACTTATGGCTTTCACAAACAAAAATTTGCTATAGAATCAGAGATTCTTTAAAAAACTCGAAGGGTGGGTTTACAACACCCAAGTATTGTTACTCAAATTATCAATGGATTGCAATATTTATGCCAAAAATAATTTTTTGAAAAGGTAGGACTGAACTTAGAAATAAGCTAGTGTTCATAGCAAAACCCTAAAGTCATTGTTTATTTGTTGGGCATTCTCTTAAAAATGATTCTTCCATTTCATACACATTTTCCTTCCAAATACAAATTAATCCTCCTGCCATCTTTTCAGTCGATTTTAGTAGCCAATTAAAATCATTGCTTGCCCCTTATGTTATAAGATGGGACTCTCATTGACAACCATTACAATCCCCCCATTCCTTTGCTGGACTCTTCAACCCCACTTCATCTCTATCCCTTTACTCCATCTCTACCATGTTTTGAAATACTTCTCTTCCTTACCCAAGAATGTTACACCCACTTGTCTACCAATTACACACAATTGTTTTGCTTCCTTCACATCTTGTTTTTCCTAGAATATATCATTTCATTTCACAATTCATCCTTTTCACAAGGTATTACTCATTACACTATTTATTGACCTACAACCCTTCTTGTTGACTATGTTGTTGTTGACCTTTTCCATTCCATGCCCATCTTCACCTCTTGTTGAGTTATCCAAAATGCTAGTTCTAGCATGAATTGAACCACAAATAACTCCACTTTAAGATTACTCACATACAGGTATATTCTCGTTACCATCCTGTCCATTAGCTTTACTAGATGTTGGGTGTTGGACATGTGGCCTCAGAAATCTTAAGAAGGGGTGAATTAATTTCCCACTAACAAAATTTTAACCCCCTTCTAAAAGAGATAGGCTCAGAATGCAAAAGAAGCAACAATCAATTTAATAATGTTCTTTAAACATGAAAGACAAAATTGATTGCAACAAAATAAATGAGATAAGGAAAGAGAGAATGCAAACACAGTTTTTATACCGGTTCAACAAAGTCCGTGCTTACGTCCAGTACTCAAGTAACCTACTTGAGATTTTCCACTCCCTTTGTAAAAATCCATTTACAAAGTCTAAACCACACAGGGACAACCCATCCCTTGTGTTCATGAATCCTTACAACTTAAGAGACCCTCAGTCCCCTTAATCAATCTCTTTGAATGAGAAGAAAGAAAGAAGAATTCTCTCTTGAAGAAAAGGGTATTACAATTGAAGTCCATGGAGAAACTCTTAATGGATTTGCAAGTGTTTGCCTAAGAGTTTCTTTTGAGAGAGCATTTGGCAATGAAGTTCTCTTGGAATCTCTCTCATTTCCTTTTGAGAGGATAAAACATTTTGAACAAGCAAAACTCTCTCTAAATTTCGTGCCCAAGTCACCTATTTATAGGCCTTTGATGACCATTCACAAATCCAATTAAAAGATGTGACTGTTGGCAGATTTTCTAAAAACTCTCCACTGGTATTCGATTACAATGTTTGTGTAATCGATTACACAATTATAATTTGAAGGGTTATGACTTTTGAATTTGAATTTCCAAAGTTTTGTTGCTGGTAATCAATTATAAACATATGGTAATCGATTACACTTTCAAAATTCAAATTCAAAACCCTTTTCAACAGCTCTTTTTCATTCTTCCCTTCTGGTAATCGATTACACTTCCTGGTAATCGATTACCAAAGCCTTGCATGACTTTGAAACCCTTGGTTTTGAGGCAAGGCTTGATCTTTAGTGAATCTTGAAACAAGGCTTTGTTTGTTGAAGCAATCTTGAATTAATCTTGAAGCAAATGATTATCCTTTGAAGCGGCCTTGTTTGATTCTTCTTTGGCATCATCAAAATTCATGTATCCATACATTCACATTGGGGCCCATATGTATTGATATCCCACTCACACTTTTAACTTTGGTTCTATCTTTAGCCAAGCTTGTGTGAATGTTGGGAAAAAGTGTTAAGACAACTTCAACCACTTTCCTGAATGTGCTTCTCGACCCAAATTGATTTGACTTATCTTTGTATGGGCCTTTCTGGAAAAAGGAAAAAAACAATTAAATGTTTGGACCTCCAAAGGTGAGTCCACCAACTCCACAAATACCATTGCCCACTGGGTAAGACATAGTCGTTTCCTCCTCCTCAAGGTGTTGCTAGGTGCACCCAACAATTTAATTTAATTTTGAAAATTCCCTTTTACTTTCTTCTTCCTTTTAAGTTGCTTTTTTTACACTTACGCATTCATTCCTTCTTCATTTTCTCCATTTCCTCTTGGTTTTTCATTGTTGTGAGGGGTGCACATTGTCACTTCGGTTGAGGTGAAAGAGTTACAGAGGTACGTCAGTGGTGATTGGTTTGGTTGTTAACGAAGATACGTCGGAGGTACGTTGCCATTAATTTTTTTTGTTTGCGTAACATACGGATTAAAGAATCCGTAAGTTACATAAAACTTACGGATTGACTAATCTGTAAGTTTTAATATAACTTTCGGCTTAACTAATCCGTATGACTTATACAGATTACGTAATTCATATAAGTCATACGGATTAGTTAATTCGTGTGATTTATACGGATTTTTAATTTTTTTAAGAAATATTAAATTTTTATTTTTTTTAAATTATAAATATGTTAGTGTGATTGTTAAAAATATTAAATTAATGTGTAAAAAAATATTTGTTTATTTGAAATGTAATTCGTATTATTGTTTTAAATATTTTTAAAGAAGTGTAGATTGATAATTAATTTGTAATTACTTATTTTTATATTTTGAAAATGATATTAATGGTAAGATAATTTATACTTGTAATTTATGGATAATTTATTTGAGTTTTTGTGTCTAAAATTGATTGTTTTGTGTGGTAATAATTTCATGAATTAGAATTAAGTTGAATAAAATAATTTATTTTACTACATATGGTTCGGTTATAATTTTTTATGTATTATATGGTTATGAATTGTAAGTATAAGAAGTTGATCTTATTGGTTTTTAATATATAGGGTTATCAATTTTAATGTTTTATAATATTATATGCATAAAATAATTACGTAGGGTTTTGTGTGATAGTATATGTATGGTGCGGTTAGGGGTTGTTTGTTTGTGATGTTCAAACTTTTGAATGTCTTGTTAAGATGGACGAAGATCAATGAATGTATGACAATATAATGTCTGAAAATGTTAATATGAATGAACAAAATGAAGGTGAAGCTGATGTGAATGAAGAACATGTTGATTGTTCTGATTCGTTCAATACTTTTCACGTATTAATGTGATTTATTGTTATTAAGTTAATAAAATGAATGTCCCTTTGAAGACTACAATTGTGTGGATTGCATTGTAGGTGTTTGCTACCCGAGATGATGTTTTGCAGTGGGCTCAATCTGTTGTTTATGAAATTGGATTTGTGACGGTGATTATGAGGTCTAACACAAACACTGGTATGAGAGGATGAACTTCGTTTGTCATAATTGGTTGTAAATGGAATGGTCAGTATAGGTTTAGGAAAGAGATACTGGCAGTAGGAAATGTGGGTATCCCTTTAAGCTTCATGGGAAACCAATGATTAGAGGTCAAGGATTGATGGTGAAGTTAATGTGTAGGAGTCATAATCATGAAATGACAAAGTCATTAGTTGGACATCCATACGTTGGTCGATTGACTAAGGATGAAAAGACAATTATTGCTTATATGACAAAGTCAATGGTGAAACCAAGAAATATTTTGCTAACGCTGAAGGAGCACAATGCCAATAGTTATACAACAATCAAACAAATATACAATGCAAGAAGTGCATACTATTCTTCCGTAAAAGGCAGTGATACTGAAATGCAACATCTAATTGAGCTTCTTGAACGGAATTAGTATATTCATTGGCATAGATTAAAGGATGAAGATGTTGTATGTGATATCTTATGGTGTCATCCTGATGCAATGAAGTTATGCAATGTCTGTAATTTGGTATTTTTGATAGATAGTACCTATAAAACAAACATGACCAGGCTCCTATTACTTGACTTTGTTGGTGTGACACCAACGGGGATGACATTCTCTGCTAGTTTTGCCTATTTGGAGAGAGAACGTCTAAATAATATGGTCTGGGCTCTAGAACAATTCCAAGGTCTTTTTCTAAGGCGTGATGCCCTCCCTGAAGTTATTGTTACCGACAGAGACCTAGCTTTGATGAATGCAGTGAAAACTGTATTCCATGAGTTTACCAACTTGTTGTGTAGGTTTAACATCGACAAGAATGTCAAGACAAAGTGTAAATCCGTAATTGGTCAAAAAAATGCATGGGATTATGTCATGGATGCCTGGGGGAGTTTGGTTGATTGTCCTTCCGAGCATTAGTTCAATGATTGCCTTAAGATGTTTGAAATTGTTTGTTCTCCATGACCAATGTTTGTTTACTATGTCAACCAAACATGGATAATTCCTCACAAAGAAAAATTTGTTAAAGCCTGGACGAATAAAGTGATGCCCTTGGGAAACACAACAACAAATAGGTATGAAATTTTCATTTTTTATTAGGGTTTAAGAATTAATGGATTTTAATTCTTGTATTTGTTTATTATTTTTTGTGTATTTCAAATGCAGGGTTGAATCTGCTCATTGGGCTTTAAAAAAACTTACATAATAGCCTTGGAAACCTATGTAGTGTTTGGGAAGCCATGAACCACATGATCAGTTGCAACACAATGAAATTAAGGCATCCTTTGAGACAACTACACATGTGGTTGGACATGTTTTTAAAGTTACCTTATACAAGAGATTACTTGGCATGGTATCAAGGTATACTTTAAATCAGATTGCTGCTCAATTTGAGCTTGTACATTATGCTGGCAAAAACCCTTCTCGTTGTGGATGTGTCATGAGAACTACTCACGGTCTTCCATGTGCATGTGAGCTATCTAAATATGTTGTTGGTACCATACCACTTGAGACAATCCATATGTTTTGATGGAGGCTAAGTTTTTCAGACGAAGGATTATCTGAGCCCCAAATGACCATAATCGAAGAGATGGAAACCATATTCAGGTGATTTGAAAAGCTTGATGTTTATGGCAAAGTTACTCTAAAGAGTAAACTCCGGAAAATTTCCTACCCTGATCTAAACTTTATATGTCCTCCTCCAGAAAATGTCAACACCAAAAGTGCTAAGAAGAAACCGATGACCAAACATCAAAGATCAACAAAGCGTGATCCGTCTTACTGGGAGTATGTTGATACCTTACATTCTATGCAAAATAGTAATTCTTCAGTCAAATGTAGTGCGTCATCATCTGACCAGACAATTCCAAGAAGGACTATGTTGATGGTTGATCAATTTCATTCGTTCATTCACGATTCCATTGAAAACATTGTCGATGTCAAAGTTGATGGTAACTGTGGATATCGTGCAATTGCTACCTTATTAGGTATAGGTGAAAATTCATGGTCGTTGGTGCGCAACCATTTGCTGAAAGAACTTGCCAAATGGTCTGATGAGTATATCAAACTCCTTGATGACATAGACATATTTGAGGAATTAAAGAGGTCCTTACTTGTTGATGGATTATCCATGGTATGTAATTTATGTTTTGTTTTTTTTATTTAAAATTTAGTTTAAATAAATGTAATCCATATAATTGGTTCATGCAAGTTACTCTGGATAAATGGATGGATATAACTGATATGGGATATGTCTTTGCATCAAGGTATAATGTTATCCTTGTATCGTTGTCTCTGCAATAAAGCATCACGTTTTTTCCTCTTAGAAGTCAACCACCAACAGATTCTTCTGTGCATCGCGTAATATGTATTGGTCACGTCTATGACAATCATTTTGTTCAAGTAGATTCGTCATATTCCTGTTTTTAAATTTATGAAATTAATTGTGTTAGCATAAGTTGAAATTGTTTGGGCATGTGTAATAGATTTATTTAAGAGACTATTGTCCCTTACCGCCTCTAGCTTTGTTATGGTCTAGGAATTGTCATCCTCAGGCAAAGCAATGACCAACTCCATATATTAGTAGAATGCAACAGTACAGAAATTTGATGATGTTGAAAAGAGACTATGTCGATTTAAGTGAAGAGTGAAGATTTAGGTACCTATGACATTGTCATGTACTACAATAATATATAGTTGTTTCATTGGAAATTCAAATAATTATGTATTATACCTTACGCTAAAACGATTTAGGGTTACTATAATAGTTAAGGTTTAGTGTTACGTGTGTTGTTAGAGTCAACTGTGACGTGAAAACCAGGGTTTAGTAGAACATCAAAAGTAGGGGTTTTGCAGACTAGGGTTTAGTGTTACGCTTTAGGGTTAATTCGAAAGTTATTAAAAAAATTAACGTGTGGAAAATAAGTTTTGTGGTTTAATTTACATTGGTTGATCTAAGCGGTTGTTAAATAATTTACGTTTGTCAATAGTAATATAAAAAACAATTCAAATAAAATTGCTAAAAGAAAAATGTTGTCAAATGAAATAAAATGATATACATAGTCTATAAATTTTCCTAAAAAAGTCTAAATGTCTTCATGCGTGATCCGTGTGCCGCCTTCGTCACAACCACACATATACATTGCGATCCATAGTGAGACCTCTAGCGATCCTTAGGCAGTCTTGCATGACATCGTATGTTTCTGTGCCTTCACTCACTATTCTTAGGCAACCACTCCAACCTTTCAGCTATTGTTTGGCAAGCCTCCTATGACATTCGCAACAACAGATAAGGTATAACCATATTGCATGTTTAAATTAAATGAAATTAAGAGTAAAATGAATATATATATATTGCCACTGTATGTCTAGGCTGCTCCACATCAGAAGGTGCATGCACAGGTGCTTCCTCCATAGTTGCAACTGCCACCGGGTACTAAGGCATATCTGGTTCGACATATGTCTCATCTTGCACGATAGGTGGATATCTGGGTGAATCCCCGGGATGTGTCAGCCTCATGAATGGATGCGAAATCAAGTAGAACCAGTCAATGTAGTCCGTTGGACATTGTCCAGGAACAACACAAATCTGGCTCACTGGTGCAAGGTAGTCAAAGAAATGCATCCATCTGCCGTCAATATTTTCTAAGCATAATCTTGAACCCGGAAAGTGTGGAGGAATCGTCTGAACATACCTAAACTTTCGCACAACCTTCTCTGGTCGGTGTATGACAACAATGGAACCCTATTGGATATGTCCTGAAAAATATGAAATCAGGTCGAACTCTCTAATTGCACGGTGGTCACCATAAGGCATTCAGCAAACATCTGCATTCGTCAGTCGATCTAAACGCTTGTGATACGTCAACGCTGGTAATGCATTTGTAGAGGTCTAGCGGCAGGCACGTGGTGACCTTTCATCATAGTCTACATCCATAAAAGCCTCAGCAATAGATGGAAAAGGCTCATAAATCCAACACTACACAAATTTTCAAAACAAACAAAAATATCAAATTAACACATTAGAAAAATATTAAAAATATATATTAAATAAAATTCAATGACAATTACCTGTAATAATGTGATATATTCAGCAAGTTATCTGTCGTTGCTCTTACAAACATCATTCAAATTATCATACATATGCACTAGGGTGGCAGCTCCCCATGCGTAACTTCCACTCTGACTGAGGTCTCGAAAGGCATCCAAGAACACCACATGCACGTGTGTTGCACTCTTATTAGCAAAAAGAGTGCAACCTAGCAAATGTAGCAGATACGCTCGAGCTGCTATAGTCCAGTGTCTAGCCTCACATTTGCTATGATAAATCTCTTGTAGCAATGATAGTCATACATATGTCCCATGACACTGTTCTATCTCGACTTTGGCTTCATCTCCATTGACTTTAAGTAACTCCACTAACATTAACATCACTTCGTCGACATGAAGAGTCTCGAAACTGTTTGATGCGCCTATGATGGGTAGATAAAGCAAAGAGGCCACATCATCGAGGGTGATAGTGACATCTCCTACTGGAAGGTGGAAACTGCTAGTTTCCTTATGCCACCTCTCCACAAAAGCCGATATAAGTTTCCGATCGCCAGTGTCCAATGAACATGCGATCAAAGGATTTAATCATATGCTAGCGACTAACCCTTCAATCTCAACAGCAGACCTCCCAAATTTCCGAACCTTCCTTCCATGGGAGGATATCTTCAATTCAGGACATTCCTAAAAAAATTAAATAATTTTAACAATTTCGACAATAATAACAAATACTTATTGAAATATAATTTATTTAAAACTATAAATACCTCTCTATTCCAAACAATGACTGCAACATGATTAGCATAGGCAGTCAGAACTGATGTGTCACAGGCCCGCCTGGAATACCCTAGGCATCAACAGCTGCTTCTTCAGGTTGTTGGAAGACCTCTTTAGCTACGTCAACCATATGAGGAACATCCTCAACAACAGCAACAACTTTTCGTTGGCTACGTGGGGATGTTGTGGGTCTTCATTGCTGGGAAACTTCATCTGAATCACGATTATCTTTTCTCCCCGGGGCTCTTCCTATAACTTTGCCTAAAGCACGACCTAAACCTCTAACCATAATCTTCAAATTTAGACATACAAAATTAATATGTTTACAATTAAAAAATTAACTATTTAAAAACACAAAACAATATCTTTTTAAAAACAAAAATGAAAATAATCTATTTTTTATTAAAATATATTAACTATTTAAAAACAACATTCTAAATAATATATTTATAATTAAATAAAATACAATAACTATTTATAAACATAATTAAAAAATAATCTATTTTTATTTAAAAAACAAACAATAGCTATTTAAAAAAATTAATATATTTGCAATTTAAAAAAATAACTATTTAAAAACATAATTCAAAATAAATTATTTTTATTCAAAAAACAAACAATAGCTACTAAAAAACAAATAAAAAATTAAAATATTTACAATTACAAAAAATAACTATTTAAAAACATAAAACAATAGCTTTTTTTCAAAACATAAATGAAAATAATCTATTTTTTTATTAAAATATATTAACTATTTAAAAAATAATATATTTATAATTAAATAAAATACAATAACTATTTATAAACATAACTCAAAATAATCTATTTTTATTTAAGAAACAAACAATAGCTACTAAAAAAATATTTACAATTACAAAAAATAACTATTTAAAAACATAAAACAATAGCTTTTTCAAAACATAAATAAAAATAATCTATTTTTAAAAAAATATATTAACTATTTCAAAACAACATTCTAAATAATATATTTATAATTAAAAAAATACAATAACTATTTAAAAACATAATTCAAAATAATCTATTTTATTTAAAAAACAAACAATAGCTATTTAAAAACAAAAATAAAATTAATATATTTACAATTTGAAAATAATATTTAAAAACATAATTCAAAATCAACTATTTTTATTTAAAAAACAAACAATACCTATTTAAAAACAACAATTAAATTAATATATTTAAAATTAAAAAAACAATTACTATTTAAAAACAATTAAATTAATTTTCTTTGTAAATAGTTTTACTTCATATTTGAATTACATTCCCAATTAAATGCTTTCTTCTTCTTTAAAGCTCAAGTCATTTACATTCTTTCGAAATTATTTCCAAAACTCCACCTATCTTTTAAACATATTTTCTTGCATATTTACATTCCAAATATTTATTTATTTGTTTATTTTGCAACAGTTAAAGTTTCAGTTCTTTAAATTTCGAAATATTCTTAATTATTACAAATTTATAGTTGTGTTAATTTATTTGCTTTTCTCTACTTGTTTCTATATATTTCATTGTATTTATCTTACGTTGATCTTTTCATTTTAGAATTGAATGATTGAAGTTTCTCTGGAAACTTATTGAAGTTACAATTATGACTTTGAATATCTTTGAAATCACTAAAATTGGCAAGATTCAATTTATATTTAAATCAAAACTAATAGACTTATCCTCTCAAAGAAAAAAAAAAAACTAAACGATTTATATACAAGTTTTCATTTTCATAACATAACTCTAAAAGCATTCACAATGAGTTACTTATTGGGTGACTTAAATTATTTTTTGGTGAATCCTACATTCCACTTGAGACTTAAGAGCTTTTCTTATTTGTTTCTTTAATGACAAATATTAAATGAATTACGTAATTAGTGGTCCTACATAAACATTCCATTAGATGATGATTATGTGTCTGAAAAATAATACCTATATATTTTTATTACTTAAAATTGGTTAAGCAATAGTGTTTATATAAACCATGACATATATCATATCCTCCAACGGTAAAAATAAAATAAAATTATTAAACAACATTTTTTAGAATTAAGCAACTCACATAAACAATAATGTTAAAATTATTCTAATGGTTAAAATTTGTTAAACAACATTTTTGAACTTAAAATTATAATTAAATTTAATTTTAAAATATCAATTTAGATTATTATTTAGGCATTAAGATCTTGATCAGGATGGGCTCGGGTGCGACCCTATAGGGCCCATGATTGAAGAAGACCTAAAAAAAAAGCTAGAAAACTTTAATGTTAGAAAGAAATTATTTTCAATTTCAAAACTCTCTCAAATCTTAAATTTTAACTTATTCAAGTATTAAAAGTAACAATTTTAATTTACACAAAAAAATTCCTACTATATGTAATATTTTGTATTTATATATATTTGCAAGAAAAATATTTTGTTTGTGATATACGTGTTTATTTTAAAATATACCTTAAAAACTCTTATTATTTCGCCCCATAAAAGATCAAGACCGAGCTGATCTTAATCTAATTATTGAATAAAGATTTTAACTCACCTACATCATTCAATTAAAAATGAAATAAAATAACTACTAAAGATTGAAACAATTTCCACTATATTTTTTGCTGTGCAAACAATCTCCACTATCAATACTACATAAAGTTAGATAATCATAAGGCGAATAAGCAGTCAGATACTTGTGGTGTGGCAAGTCAGATTTTCTCCTGTGTATCCTAATATTCTTCAACACACCCCTATATTATTGATGGGCAATAAAAGATCAAAATAGTCTTCTTCTTCTTCTTCTTTTTTGTTCCTTGTATATCAAATTTTGATGTGGGATAAAATGGTCAACATCCATACTCACAATATGGACAAATAATTATATATACACTATACAATACGTCTACCTCCACAACAACTACTACGTGCTGAGGTGAGACTGACTAATGCATGAAGTAAGAGGCTGGTTACCTTCGTTATGGATCACGGAACTGAAAAATAATCTTCTAGGTTTCCTTCATCATTTTATTTTTCTATTTTCTATGGTTTAATTTATCTTATGTTTTCTGTACCTGTGCCAACTTTGTATTTAAATTCCCAGAATATATCATAGGCTACTCCCAGTGGTCGTGAGTGGGCTCTTGGGTTTTATGTATGTATTTTTGCTGGCGTACGTAAAATCTAAAAAGCCAACCAAGAATATCCATTTGAACACGAAACCTCGCACAGCATTCACATCTGCCAGCGTGTGGCAGTTTTATTTTAAACACTTTTCTTTAATAAAGATAACTTAAACAAAAGAGATTTTAGAAAAGATAATTTAAGAGCTTTAACTCATGATAACTCGTGATAGTTCTCTAACTTTAGTGTGTGAAAAAAAGGTTTATTGTCTAAATTATGATTAGTTTGTAACAAAGCTTTTCCGACGCAACAATCTGTCGGTAACACTAAAAATCCGTTATTAATTGAAAGTTTCTGACGATTTCCAACGGACAAAAATCCATCAGACAATTGGTCGTAAGAAATAAAAATCGACGGATTTTTTTGTCCATCGGAAATTTCTGTCGGAATTTTCGTCAGAAACTATCCATGGGAAAGTTCCGATGGAATGATGTCGTCGGAAACTATCTCTGGGAAAGTTCCGGCAGAATTTTTCCGATGGAAACTTCCCATGGATGTTTTTCGACGAATGTTCCGTCTGAAATTTCTATCGAAAATTTCTCATGGCTCATTTCAGTCTTTTCGTCGCAAATTTCCCACGGTTCGTTTCTGACATAATTTCCGTCAAAAATATTCCATGGATCATCACTACTACAATTTTTAGATATAACATCGGACGGTTAACATCGGTTATTCACAAAACCGATGTTAACAAAAGCACGGTGGCATTTTTGTAAATAAGTAGACTTAGTTAACATCGGTTTTTTCAAAACCAATGTTAACTACTTGATATTAACATCGGTTATTTTAATAACCGATGTTACTATGGAGTAGTTAACATCGGTTTTGGAAAAACCGATGTTAGTATGTCGTTGTTAACATCGGTTTTGTAAAAACCGATGTTATCGAGTCGATGTTAACATCGGTTTTAAGAAAACCGATGTTACGTAGTTGATGTTAACATCGGTTATTTTTAAAAAACCGATGTTGTTATCATTATATATTAAAAATCTGAAATTGCACAACCTGCGCGCTTGAACCTTATCGTTCTTCTTCTTTCTCCTTCTGCCTGAGTTCGTCTTTGTCGCAAACTGGCTTGTGCTTCCGTGACTGCAACCACATTGTGGAGTTCGTCTTTGTGGAGTTCGTTTCTGCCACTTATCGATTGAGGTACGTCCTTTCGTTTTAACATTAGGCGTTCCTCGTTTTAACATTTGCTCACTTTCGCAGGTCGAAGAAAACTAGGAAAGGAAAGAGTCCCGAAAAGGGTACTCCTAGGGCGCTCTTCTTGTTTCTCCTTCTGCCTGAGTTCGTCTTTGTCGCAAACTGGGCTGCACTTTCGTGGCTGCAACCACATTGTGGAGTTCGTCTTTGTGGAGTTCGTGTCTGCCACTTATCGTTTGAGGTACGTCCTTTCGTTTTAACATTAGGCGTGCCTCGTTTGAACATTTGCTCACATTCACAGGTTGAAGAAAACTAGGAAAGGAAAGAGTCCCGGAAAGGGTGGGACTCGATTTTGGAAGTCCATTGTGCTTGGCTTTAAGACTCCCAGGGAAGCCATCGAAGCTATGTCTCTGTTGTATGTTAATGATGAAAATCCATTGTTCAATGGTCTGTCTCTGTTGTGATGTTTCGAAACCCTAGTTAGACTAACTAATATGATTGATATTTGAGTAAGCTGAGACTAGGCAATATGATTATTTTTCCAAAGAATAGGTTTTGTTACCCGTTCATGTTTCTGTGAATTTGGAGATTTAAATTAGACTAAGACGATACTAAGTCATTATAGTTGCTTACAAGTGCTATGAGACATGCTGGAGGGATTTCAAAATGGGGTCCCATTCTCCTGTCCAGTGTGGTGCCTTGTCTGATAAAGAGTGTAGTGGTTTAAGCTATGATGATGCTTGGAATGCATGTTGTTTTTTTTGGAAAGCAAAGATAATTTATATTAGAATAGATAAAGTACCAGACAGAGCTAATTTAGACTCAGGAATGCATGTTTTTCCTTTCCATTATGATGATTTATTATAAATTTTGTAAGATACAAATAATAAGATCCTGTAAGATCAGGAATAGAAAACACCCTACACAAATCATCACCCTACCAAACAGGAAACATTAGCTAAAGACTATAGACATTGCTGAAGACCAGCAATGGAAAGGAAGCTTAAAGTCCCCTTCCCAACCCCTCAGCCAAGTCCATAAAAGGAATAGAGTGCTATCTGTCAGCTTAGTCATATCAAAGGATTGATTATGGAATATCATATCATTCCTGAGTCTCCAAATTGAATTTGTAACTGCTAGCCACCACATTTTCCATATTCTGTTAGAATCCTTTGATGCTGCTGAAGAATAGTGCTGAAGAAAATTATTCATTGGCCTGCAGTGGATCACCTTGTCTTCCTTTACCCATGATAAGAATTCCCACCACAAAGGCATAATTTTATCACAAGTGAAAAACAAGTGGGATGCAGTTTCAAGTTGGCTATGGCAAAAAGGGCAGAGGTCATTTTCAACCTTAATTTGTCTCTTGACCAGGTTGTCCTTAGTAGGGAGTCTATCCCATAGCAACCTCCAGGCAAAAGATAATGCTTTAGGAGGGATTTTAATCTTCCAGAGTTGTTGGAACCCCTAATGCTGACCTTCATCATCCAACTCAGATTTAATGACTTGGTAAGTAGATTTAGTTGAGACAACCTCATTAGCTTCAGCTCTCTAAACCTAGGTGTCCTTCAATTTGATGTTTAGCCTAATTGCATGGATCTGGTCAATGAATTTAGAAGCTAGCTGCAACTCATTATCAAAAAGATGTCTTCTCCAAGCCATGTTCCAAACCCACCCATTCTCAGTCCAAGATCCCACCTCTGCCACCCTGAGATCTCTTTGGGAAGAAATTTTGAATAATTCAGGGAATTGGTCTTTGAGAGGGATTCCTTCATCACCCCAAGGATCTTCCCAAAAGAGGAATTGGTCGCCTCTACCCACCTTCCAGCAGATTTGGTTAGAAGCAGTATTCATGCTCTGGTGTTGAGTAATGACCCTTAAGTCAGCCCACCAAGTAGAGAAGTATAGCTTTCTAGGCCCCTGACCCAAACCCCTCCAACCATTGTATTTAGAAACCAGAATCTTATTCCAAAGTTGGTCTGGTTGATGGAACATCATCCATTTCCATTTGAATAGAAGAGCCTTATTGAGGATTTGAATGTCTTTGATCCCCAACCCTCCCATATGTTTAGGAGTACAACAATGACTCCAAGAAATCCAAGCAATCTTCCTCCCTTCTGGATTTCCTCCCCAAAGGAATTGGTTTTGGATGGCAGAAATCCTATTAATGATAGCTGAGGGAGCCCTGAAAAAAGACAGCTGACGGAAATCCTATTAATGCTGTTAGGACAACATTGATAAGTGTGGTTCTACCAGCCATAGAGACATTTCTCTGGTTCCATTTGCTCAGCTTAGCCTCAAACTTCCTTATAATTGGATCCCAGACCACCCTTCTTCTTGGATTGACACCAATTGGAATTCCATAATAGCAGAAAGGGAGCTGCAACAGTGCACAGTTGAGGTAGGCAACAACAGAAATGCACCACTCCATGGAGCAATTGTCTGCCTTTTATAAATGTTGTCTGCCTTTCATCTACAAGATATGACATGACTTTTCTCAGCCCATTAGCCAACAATTTGGCAATAATTTTATAAGTACAGCCTATGAGGGATATTGGTCTGAAGTCATTGATAGCTTGGGGTTCTTTCACTTTAGGAATAAGTGCAATAAAGGAGGAGTTGCTGCCTTTGGGGAAGGAAGCATTAACAAAGAATTCATCAAGGAACCTCAGAAAATCAGGTTTAAGCTCCTTCCAGAAATGCTTAATAAATCTGAAATTAAACCCATCAGGCCCTGGGCTTTTATCGTTACCACAGCTCCACACAGCACAAGTGATCTCCTCTTCTTTAAAAGGTTCTACCATGCTATCCTTTTGAAAAGCAAATAAGGCACTGAAATGTACTCCATCTAGGTTAGGTCTTTGAAGCTGAGGTTCATGGAATCTATTTTGAAAGTGTTGTAAAACCTCAGCCTTAACCAAGAGAGGGTCTTCAACCCAAGAACCATCAATCAACAAACCCCTGATAGCATTTCTCCTCTTACTGTAATTGATTAGTTTGTGGAAATATGAACTGTTGTTGTCCCCCTCTTTAACCCATCTACTTCTAGCTTTCTGTCTCAAGATACATTCATGGAGATTAGCCTTTTCCCATAGCTTAGATTGAAGTTCCTTCAGCTGCTTGATTTATTGCTCCGAAGGCTGAGATGACATAGAATTCTCCAACTCATTCATATTCTGTTGGAGGTGCTTTATTTGAGTATATATATCTGCTGAATTCTCCTTACTCCACCTTTTCAACCTGTGTTTAAGGTTCTTAAGCTTGATTTTTAAGGCAAAGCCCCCCCACCCCATGGGCTGATAAGCAAACCAGCAATCCTTCACCACTTGCTGGTAGTCCTTGATCTTTAACCAGCCATCAAAGACCTTAAAAGGCTTAGGGCCCCAGTCAATGATCTTGGATTTGAGGATAATAGGGCAGTGATCAGAATAGTTCCTCTCAAGGTTGAATTGAGAGCTATCAGTCAATGAGCTTGGAATGCATGTAGTAATCAAAACGAAACCATTTTCATCATTTGGTTGGTTTCCTCAAGTTGAGTCACAATGCAAAGCATCCATGGTGATGTTTGGCCTGTCTTTACTTGAGTCACAATGTCTCAACATATCAGTGTTACAGTTGTGGATTCTGTAAGTCATTTTATATTACTTTTAATTACCTAAGTTATTGCTTTCAATTCATAAATATTTAACTTTGACTTAACATAAACATGCATCTCACTTAAACATGTATGCGAGTGGGGAATTCTGATATCTATGGATTCCTCGAGCCACAGTCCATTCAGAGGTCTGGGCAATCGCAGTTTGAGTCTGAAAGTTACATAAAGAGTTGGATGCAGAGTTCACAACGCGATGTCTATCTTGGAGCCTACCAAAATGGGTAAGTCACAAAATAACTAAATTTAATTAATGTTTACTAATGTACTAACCCATTTTAGGTTCCACTGCAGCAGACACTGGCAGATGGTGGTCATCCTGCCCAAGGAACACCTAGTTGTCTGGTTTTGTTCATTGCATAACAGGCCAGACAACTACCTTAAGGGGATTATTAATATGTTAGTGTTCTTTTCAATACATTTGCATTGTAATACCTCAACGTACAACACCAGTTTTTAATTGTTACTCATCTGGAACAGTGCTTTAAAAGGTCTTGATGATGCTCCACAGCCTAAATCAAAGGCTTCTGCTAGGTGGATTGTCGTCAAGGTACGTCATTTACATAAAAATTTCACTTATATATATTTCTTTATGTGTCTGTACACTAGTTGTTTAATTAATATTCAAATTTCATTATGTATTTAGTGTAATAGACAAAAAGGAAGTACTGAGTGCGGCTACTATGTGATACACTGGATGTCCACCATCATTTTAGGAACTTTTAGGAATAATTGGGAAGCGGTAAGTTTATTTCAAACAAAATTGATTTATTTATAATTTGTATTACATTATTAACTTATTATGATTTATTTCATCATGCAGTATTTTAACGATCCTAGACCATTGGAGCCAGAGAGATTAAAGGCATTGCGGATCCAGTGGGCACAGTTTTATCTCCGAGTTAGAGATCAGACCTAGGATTTAGGGACATTATCTTTAGCTTTAGTTTACTTTGGTTTAACATTTTTGACATTTTCTATGTAATATGAACATTGAATTCATTTGATGATTGTTCTTTATTATAAATCAATTATTTGATGTTTATTATCATTAAAACTGCTTGAAAGCATAATAAAATGTTTATTTGCTATGAATTGAGCCTGAAATTGCATTTGACATGTACAATTTTGGGTTTACTATAAAAACAGAAAGTATATATAAAAAAAATACTTGAAAACAACATCGGTTATTAACAAAAACCAATGTTAATATCATAAACAACATCGGTTATTTGCAAAAACCGATGTCGACATGAACCTTAACATCGGTTGTAATAGAAAACCGATGTTAACGTTTGTATATTAACATCGGTTATTTGTGTATAACCGATGTCAGCGTTTGTATTTTCACATCGGTCATTTGTAGATAACAGATGTCAACTCTTGTACATTAACATCGGTTAGTTATAAATAACGGATGTGAACATTTGAATATTAACATCGGTTATGTACACATAACCGATGTTATACACAAAGAACTACACCAAATAAGTGTATGCATCATCAACGTTGACATCGGTTTTCTAGCAAAACCGATGTTAATGGAATATATTAACATCGGTTATCGTAGGAAACCGATGTTAATATATTACATTAACATATTGACATCGGTTTTACTGCAAAACCGATGTCAACGTTCGTCATGCGTACACTTTTTTTGTTGTGGTTCATTGTGTTTAACATCGGGTATTTAGAGAACCGATGTTGTCATATATACGTTAACATCGGTTCTACAAAACCGATGTTAACATTGATACATTCAACATTGGCACTTTCAACATCGATTTTAGAACCGATGTAGAATGTTCTAAATAACCGATGCTGAAAGTGTATTTTCTAATAGTGCATTTCCAACGGATTTGTTGGTCGCAAATTTCTCATGGATCATTTCAAACGAATTGTTTCGTCGCAAATTTCAGTCAGAAAATATTTTTTTATAAATAATTTATTTCTATTCTTTTTTTTTATCATTAATAATTTAGCAATTATTTTATGCATTTATATTATTTGCCATGAATATTTGAATTAATACATACTTGTTATTGAGGAAATAGTGAAATTGATAAATTCAAAACATAGAGTAAAGTAAATCATTAAGTTAAATTGAAAACAAATGTAAAAAAAAATGTAAAATGCCAATGCCGATTGTCAATAGTAATCTTGTGCTGCTAAGTCGGTAGTCAAAATAGTCATTAGGAGAGTGTCTCTATTGGTCATCTGCCTATTGGTCATCTACTTAGTCCTACTAGTGTTGCTGCTGGTCCTGATGTTGATGGTGAGGTTGTTGTTGTTGATGAATAATGTTTCGCGCCTCTAGAGGTAGGAACTGAAGGACTACTGACTGAAAAACGCACATATCCTCTTTTGCTTGACGCAGCTCCTCCCTCAGGAAGTTAATCTCTGCAGCATCTTCAGCGCGACTGGAAGATCATTGCATATGCTGCATGTCATTTTCGTATTTGTAAGTATGAGCAAGGTCTCCAGTACCATAAAGGTGTCCCTTATGCTTTGGTCTTGCAGTTGCAACCTAACACCGACTCCTAAGTCTTTGGTCTTGCAACTGCAACCTAACACCAACTCCTAAGTCTTTGTTCTTCAGCAGGGTCAAAGGGAGTGAGTTGGGATTCACCAACACTTGATGCAGCATCAGACCTAGCTTGAGATAGTCTAGCCTCAAATTCTTCCTGTAATTCATAAACAATTATTATTCCATAAATATAATAAATATTTTAAAGAATAAAAAAATATGCAAGATAATGGTCTTACATGTGTCCGTCTAGATCTATCATCGACAAATTGACCAGTATCATTTCGTAAATGAGTTTGCTGAAAGACCTCATCTATATATACAAATCGATCAAGCTCCTCTGACTATTAACAAACATTAAAAAATAAACATTAAGTGGTAAATTAAACAAGTATAAACAACTATGTATTATAAGTTTAATGTACATACAAAGCAAATAGCATGATCTTGCAAGCTGATAGAACCACATGTGTGCATACACCCACCCTTTTCATATGCCCGATTTTTTTTTTGCCTGTGCACACTTGGAACGATACTTAGGTGCATTCCAATGTCATAACAGATCATTCCAAACATGATCTCCAATCCAACATGGTCTTTTATTTTCATTTCGGGCATCCCTAAACATCTCAGAAAGTCTATGAGAAGCTTTCGAGTTAAAAGCTTTTTTTTATTTCATTCTCCTCCTCGGGTCTCCAGACCGATTTTCTCTATAGTATAACAAAGTAATGAAATTGTACACAATTAGAAAATTACGAATTTTACAATTTCATTTAAAATAAAAAAATATAGCATTACTATCCATTTCAACCTTTGAACCAATTCATTAACAAAAGAATATTTTAGCTTAAAATGCTAGAAAAAAAGTTCCTGATGATTTTTTGGAATTGCTCCCCATGTAGGCCAAGGTTGACCAAATTATTGCCTAATGAACCAAGTGACAGCCTTTGCCGCAACCTTAGATGGATGAAACCTAAATATAAAAAATAATTGCTCAAAATAGTAAAATATCATGTGATATATCATATATAATGATAATTATATAAATTTTTTTTCTAATACTTACACTCCATTAATTAGTGTAACCATAGGACGATTATTAAGGGGGGGGGGGTCTTCCATTGCCAAATTTATAGCATTTTTATCTGTAGGCATGGTTCCCACAGGCGGGGATGGGGAAGGTGTGGATGTAGGTACTGGGGACGGTCCATGTGCATCAACGGAGGATAGGGATGGTGTGGATGCCAGTACCGCAGATGGTCCACGTGCATTAACATGAGATGGAGATGGTCTAACTTCAGTCGGAGGTAGAGATAATGTAGGTGCAACATCGAGAGGCCTAACTGGGATAGACATAGAAGACGGGGATGGGGTAGATGATGTCAGACTATCTCGAGGTGATAATAGTCTAACCATGTATCGTCTTTTCTTCACAGCTGTCCTTTTCCCACTGGAGTCATGTGACGGGGGTCGAGGAGGGTCAACGCCACCTAATGACATATCTATATATATATATATATATATATATATATATATATATATAAATAATGTTATAACATAAATATTCTAATAAAATATTGGGATGGATGAAAATTAGATAACTAACGAACTTTCATATGACAACAAAAATAAAATACACTAACAAAGTTTTGAAGTATCAGAAGAAAACAAACATGTCACTAATAACAAACATTATAACTGACTAACAAAGATCAACGTCTAATCCTCTTCAGAATTGTAAACTTTAAGGTCATCTTCTAATTTTCCTTCATTATCTTGTTCAATATTATTTGATTCTCCATTCAAATTAGTTGATTCTTCTTCATTTTTCAACAAATTAGCAGGGTTTACTTCTTCAACACCACCTCTTAAATCTTGCAATCCAAAAATATTTTCAACTTCAATGACTTCGTTGACATGTGACATTTCCTCAACTTGGTAAGGCACATCATCTTGTACATGATCGGATTCTATGTAACCCTTTGGCTTCGTTTTAATTGCTACAAACCAACCACGTTTGTCCCTTCTTGTTGCTGGAAATGGCACATAATACACTTACCTTATATTATGTGCACTGATGAATGGGTCAAACAAATTATATCTTTTATCCATTCGAATTTCACTGTGTCATATTTAGGATCTACCTTTGTTCCTCCACTCGTTGGATCAAATCAGTGACAATAAAATAATACTATTTGCTTAGGATATGTTGTAGTATTATACTCTAGCTCATATATGTGTTGAATGACCCCATAAAAATCATATGCAACTCCTTCTGTAAGGCCCTTTATGTGAACCCCACTATTTATCATTTTCTTCCCTTCACTCCATGCTTGAGTATGAAATTTGTACCCATTGACAAAGTATGTGTGTCATTCTTTAATGTAACTCGTGGGACCATACGATAAATCTTTTAAGTGTTGGTTTCTCACATTTGTAGGCTCATTTATAACCTACGAATATAAAGAGTATGAACAGTTATATCTTTTTACCATGTAGCAAAATAAAATATACAATAATATACTTACTTTTTGTTGGAACCAAGTAAGAAAATCCACATGTAGATTATGAGTAGAGGCATTTGACTGGGATTGCAAGAATGAACTGTCCAAATATAATGTTCCATGAGTCAATTAGGGGGGAATAATCTGAAGATACAACCATAATTATTGAATCCCAAATGGCATACATTGTGAAACTTACTCGAGGTATGGTTTAACTTCAGCATAGTTAATCAACACATAAACATGGGCTGAGTCTTTCTCATCGTCAGTTAACCAGTGAATTAACTCTTTCCCAGAAGGACGACCTTATTGGTCAAACACTGTTAGCATCGGTGGACGCCTTTCAGCTTCAATTGCAATTTGATTCCTAACATTACGCGGCGACAACATAAAGTTGTTGAAATAATGAGAACAAAAATAAGTTGTCTCACGATGTATATAAGACGCCCAAATAGGTCCTTCCACCTAGGCCTTATTTTTCACTGCTCGTTTAGAATCGCCCATGAATCTACAAATTTCAAAGAAAACCAAGTCATCGTTCATGAGCATTAAAAATGAATTTTAAAGAAAATATAATTATCATTCTAGTACCTTTCAAATGGATACATCCATCTGTATTGGATTGGTCCATCAAATCTAGCTTCATATGCCAAATGGATACATATAGAAAATGAAAAATAAAAATATGATAGATGATATGAGGTAATAAAAAAAGACAATAAAAAATGAGAAGTAGTAATTATGTGTTTACAACAATAATATTTAACTATCTATTATTGTAAAAATGTCTCAATGCAACTCTAATCTTCCAAATATAGTTATTAGTTAAAAAAAAAAAACTTCAAAGCTAGAGTTGGCAATTTTAGGATACAAACGCAAAAATCCATCAGTAAAAAAAACTCAAAAATCCAAATATTGAAGGTAAAATCCACTTGAGATCACGGTCCATTTCAAGTGTAACTAACCACAATTGGAATGAATATAAATAATTTGATTATGGTCATATACAAAGATTTAAAGTTATATTTTCAATTTATTCTCCATTTATAATTTCTTAGCCTTTTACGGTCGTAGTTTTTCATATTACTAATCAAATGCATGTGATCTTGTTTGAGAAATGTCATTTTTTAATCAGTTTAATGTGTGGGTGGTTGGGGGAGGATCATGTATTTATGTTACAAGTTAAAATTTTAATTTTACGAATAATCAAATAGTGATCACTTGCCAATTTATGTTACTATGTGGATTTAAATGTAAGTATTTAATTTTGTTATGACTAGTACTATATCCTTATACGTTTGAAAAAAAAAGTCACAAATTAAAAAAGTATAGAGAATGCTTTATTATATAAAAAAATTGAACACACAGTATACTTTTTTTTAAATATTATCTAATAATAAATTATCTGTCTAAAAAATTATCATATATAATATTTATAAAGTATCTTAGAAGCAAATTCTGTTAACTAAGTTGATTTTAAAATTATAAATATAAACATTTTAATTTATACTTTTTCAATAAAACCTTTTTTTGAATTCATAGTTTAGTATCTTACATGGAATGCACCATAGAGGGATCCTTTTGCTTTATTTGCTCAAAAGAAAGTGTTCATGAACATATCCTATCATTTTTTTGCTGAATAAAAACATATCCTATCATATTCTATCGTCACCCAAAAGCCAGGTTCATTAGTGGATACTTAGTAGACTACAACAAAACCATAATTACACGGGATAAATGACACGAAAACAAAATTTTAAATGTATTATTTTTTATTAGTTTTAAATATATTTTTTATTTTTGTAATATATCTTGTTTGTATATAAAACTTTTTTCACTTCCTTCTTATAAGCCTCTATTTAAATTATTTTTTTCATTAATTGTTTTTTAATCAAATATCTTTTGCTATTTTACAAGTTTTGTAGTTAATTAATACACAATATTGCTATAAATTAATATGATAAAAACATTCTTTCCCTTGTCAGAATTAGGGTAAAAATGAAAAAAAAAATCTTTCGTCTTCCATAACTCCCCTCGACGCCCACCTCCTTTCTCTTTCCTCTGTCCCAAAACCTTGCGTGCCAACCTTGCATCAGCACCACCACCAACCAAAGCACCAGAACCAACATCTAGCATGCCAACCTTGCAACCATATCACCATCGTCACCAACCAAACCGCCACCAACCCGCGACCCAAACCACCATCAACAACCAAACCACCAACGCACCATCAGCACACCAATCTCATTTTTTTACATAACAAATTCAAAACAAAAATAAGCAAAATGTCTTCAGCTTTACGCACAAATAAATCATCCAAGCAATCAACACCAAGCATGAGCTCTCATGTTCGACTTCAACCAACAAATCACACACTATTGACTAAACGACATAAAATCATTCAAGCGCGCAACATTTTGAAAGCAACAATGTCAACATAGAATGAATCAAATAAGGAATGGAAATAAAATTAAACCTCTAACACCAAATGACAACGAGGGTTAGGCAACAACGTCCTAGAGCAGCAGTGACTGAGACCAGCGAAAGACAGAGGGTGAGAGTGTCGTGGGCTTACCTGTTGGCGGCGTGGGCTGATAGCGGAGGCACAATGGAGGCACGACGGTTGCGGGCGCAAGACTGAGGCACGAGGTTGTGTTGTGGAGAGGAATGTCGCAAAGTGGGTGACAGAGGGCTATGGTTAGGGTCTTTTAATTGGGGATAATTGGAATTTCCGACGAATCTGATTCCTTCGATAAAATCCGTCAGAATTCAAAACTTTCAGACAGAATTTAATCCTTCAAAAAATTTGTCAAAAATTCTAATATTTCTGACGAAATTTTATCTATGGAAATTAGTCTGTCAAAAATATTTTTTTTTGTAATGATGTGGTTTCACCTGTCACCTTATTGCTTGAGAAATCATCATTCTGAATCCACTCCGATCACTAATAGAACGGAATGGAAAATATAATAAAAATGTCATTCAATTATTTAAATATTTTATAACAAAACGGAACAAGTTATAATTTTTTAATACTCACATTATTCTGGTTTTATAACTTTTAAGAGAATGACAATTAAGTTAAATTTTACAAATATAAAATAGAATTTTATAATTTAAAGTTTTTGTTTCATCAAGTGCACTCTAAACATGGGGTAAGAAAATTAAGAAATACTAATGGAATGGAATGAATCAGGATCTATCATATTTCATTATGTTCTATTCCTAATTTTACAAATCAAATAATGAATCAATTTTTCCTTCGACTTCATCTCACTGGCTTATTTGGTACCAGAGAAAAAGAATGAAAACTGAGATGATTTTGTTATTAATAGGTACAAGAGAAAGTAAAAGAATATATATATATATATATATATATATATATATATATATATATATATATATATATATATATATATATATATTGTTGGGAAACCAATGCTCTAATTATCTAGACCCACAAAGGATCGTGTGAAAACACACAAATATTACATAGTTAGAAAAATAATAACAAACACAAAAATTTAATGTGATCGACACCTCTTGTTTATGTTCACGGAACCGTCTCAAAACATATTTTACTATCACAAAATGATTACAAGATTATAACTCACCTCATAGTCTATCATTCTACAAACCCGAGTACCTCACTCAATAATTACAAGAAATGATAATACTCTCACACAAACACATTTTTCTCTCAATAAAGTAACTTTGGTTCACAATCTCTACTTACTCTCTTCATGTGTTGTGTTTCTTTACTAATTCTTTCCTCTATTTGTAGTAAAGATTGTCACCAACTATAATAAATAAATTCTCTTGAAAGTTAAAACAAAAACAACTTTCAATGTATTTATTCAACTAAGATTCATGTAGTAGAATGAAATTTTTCACTTTACATTTAAGTCACCTAAATCTTAATAATAAAAATTCAATTCTCAATATACATGCACTTTATCTTTTCAATCTCTCTAAAAGAAAAAAATCTCCTTTAATTTTTTAAGGTTCCGAACAACCAAACAATTAAAAATTATTACATTTTCTTATCGGTCATCATTCTTCTTTCTCTTTTCCATCAAATCAAACTCAGCATAAATGATAGCAACTATGGCCACGTAAAATATTAAACTCGTATCCAGAGTTCAATGATCTTCTCATTAGAATACGCTTATATGTCTTGTATTCCCGTTAAAATAAACACATCAAATTCATAAAAAGACAGGCGAACCACTATATATGCTGATAACGCAACGTTTGACACCTGCAAAGTGCTATAAATTAATATTAAGCCGTAGCTACCAAACATCTGGCACGAAAACAAAACCAGAATTACACGGGATAAATGACACGAAAACAAAATTTTAAATGTATTATTTTTTATTAGTTTTAAATATATTCTTTATTTTTGTAATATATCTTGTCTGTATATAAAAATTTTTTCACTTCCTTCTTATAAGACTCTGTTTAAATTATTTTTTTCATTAATTGTTTTTTAATCAAATATCTTTTGCTATTTTACAAGTTTTGTAGTTAATTAATACACAATAATGCTATAAATTAATATGATAAAAACATTCTTTCTCTTGTCAGAATTAGGGTAAAAATGAAAAAAAAAAAAATCTTTCGTCTTCCATAACCCCCCTCGACGCCCACCTCCTTTCTCTTTCTTCTGTCCCAAAACCTTGTGTGCCAACCTTGCATAAGAATAAAATCTTTCGTCTCAAGTTTTGTTCTATTCCTAATTTTACAAATCAAATAATGAATCAATTTTTCCTTCGACTTCATCTCACTGGCTTATTTGGTACCAGAGAAAAAGAATAAAACTGAGATGATTTTGTTATTAATAGGTACAAGAGAAAGTAAAAGAAATATATATATATATATATATATATATATATATATATATATATATATATATATATATATATATATATATATATATATATATTTTGTTGGGAAACCAATGCTCTAATTATCTAGACCCACAAAGAATAGTGTGAAATCACACACAAATATTACATAGTTAGAAAAATAATAACAAACACAAAAATTTAATGTGTTCGACACCTCTTGTCTATGTCCACGGAACCGTCTCAAAACATATTTTACTATCACAAAATGATTACAAGATTATAACTCACCTCATATAGTGTATCACTCTACAAACCCGATTACCTCACTCAATAATTACAAGAAATGATAATACTCTCACGCAAACATATTTTTCTCTCAATAAAGTAACTTTGGTTCACAATCTCTCTTCTCACACGTTGTCTTTTTATGTGTTGTGTTTCTTCACTAATTCTTTCCTCTATTTGTAGTAAAGATTGTCACCAACTATAATAAATAAGTTCTCTTGAAAGTTAAAACAAAAACAACTTTCAATGTATTTATTCAACTAAGGTTCATCTAGTAAAATGAAATTTTTCACTTTACATTTAAGTCACCTAAACCTTAATAATAAAAATTCAATTCCCAATATACATGCACTTTATCTTTTCAGTCTCTCTAAAAGAAAAAAATCTCCTTTAATTTTTTAAGGTTCCTAACAATCAAACAATTAAAAATTATTACATTTTCTTATCGGTCATCATTCTTCTTTCTCTTTTCCATCAAATCAAACTCAGCATAAATGATAGCAACTATGGCCACGTAAAATATTAAACTCGTATCCAGAGTTCAATGATCTTCTCATTAGAATACGCTTATATGTCTTGTATTCCCGTTAAAATAAACACATCAAATTCATAAAAAGACAGGCGAACCACTATATATGCTGATAACGCAACGTTTGATACCTGCAAAGTGCTATAAATTAATATTAAGCCGTAGCTACCAAACATCTGGCAGATCGATGTCAAGATATCAATATATAAGCTAAACATCATATATATCATTAAATCTGTCACTCTATGTACACTAGTTTGGCATTTACTGGCAAATATGGATCGAGTGGGTTTTGTTTATTAGCAAGACAAGATTTATTAAATAAAAAATCTATTTGTACTACGTTTGCATGGACTATTGTACTAAAAATCTGACTAACAGGTCTTTACCATAAAAAATAAATTAATGTGACTATAGCAAGTAACTTGTAATTTTAAAGAATCCCCGCAAATCAACCAGAATACATTTTACATTTAGCAAATAAAAATATTATGTGCTTTAATTACATTTAGCAAACCAGAATACGTATTTAACGCTAAAATAAATACATACTATCATAATTTCAATTACTATAGTAATATTCTCTTGACATCTAAATGTTATTAATTCTTATATATTAAAAAAAACGAATATGTGTCAGAAAGAAATTGAGATTATAAACATCCAGTCGTCCCAAATTACCTAATAGGCTAATAATATTTTTTACTTACCATTTTAAAATACAATTAATCAACGAATTTCTGGACTTATATATATTCTCTGCAAACTATGTTACATCATCTTTTTAACAGTTCAGTTTTTTTTTTTTATATTCGAATTTCGAAGCAACGTTGAATTAGTCTGAATTAGCTAACCTTAATTAAATTACACTTTAATTACTACAGACCCAAAGCAACAAGATGAGATTGCGCTGTGCCTGCATACAAGGGTGAAAGAAACAGATGTGAAAAAAGGGTCATTTATCTATCTATCTAAGATTTACAGACATGAACCAACTTTAGACAGCGATCGAGTAAGAGTAGGAGCATTCACAGTATAGAGCAAGTTGCCACCTCCACTTTAGCAAATTAATGAAACGCTTTCTTTATCCCTTCTCTCAAATGATGATGACTATGTGTTGGATAAATGTCTACCTAGATATTTGTTTTTTCTTATTTTTAATTAGATATTGTAATTATATTTTTTTATAAAACAATTTAATGTTTATATGTTTATGCAATTTTAATTTGGATTATTTTAAAATTTTTAATGACATAATAGTACTAGTATATTATACAAAATAAAAAAATCAATTAATATGACTTTTAAATTAAAGTGGAAGGAAACTTAATTGGAAGACAACATCCTATTTTTGAATGCCTTCAAATATGCAAAATTGAGAATAACATGGAAAAATAACTGAAAATACTCCTTATAGTTATGTGGATACGAAAATAAAATTAACTTTACTTCATTTCATTTTTTTCTTATTAAATAACTTACGAAATCATCTAATTTTCTACCTTTTTCTTCTTTTATAACTTTCGGTTTATTTCTTAATCTAAACACACCCTAAATGTTAAAATTAGCGGGTATATCACTTTCCAAGAGCAAAGAATAACGATAAAGTTTATCCACAGCTATTGATTATTATCACGATAGCGTAAATGATGTTACGGCCACCCTAAAACACGCAATCTGTTGGCCTTGGAGCTGTGTGTGTGACTTGGCCAAAATCTATGGCAGAAATATGCTTAATCCTAATTATATTTCTGCATTTGAATTAATTTATATTTTTGTTTGAAATATTTCGTTTATTTAAAACAGACATTAATTAAATATTATCCAGACTTTAAAGAAAAATATAATTTATATAGTGTTTTTCTAAATTTTATAAGATTACAAATAAAATAAAATTTATCCTTTAAAATAACTTACAGAAAAAGCTTAAAAAATGCAATTTCACCTCTTAAAAAAATAACATATATGAACACTTACTCAAAATATATATCTAATTGACACTTGTCATTTTTATTTATCTCGTTTTTCTTATTACGTACTAACCACTGTATAATAACACAAGTGTTTTTTTTTATTCATTGATATCAAACTCTTAGATAGCAAAATTTTATACCAATTATGTAAGTTACCTAATCAATTAAGCTAAATCCTTTAATACACATGACTGATTAAGTGTTCATACATTATTTTAGGGAAAACTAAACATACCACGTATCATTACTAATTAATTACTGTTAATGCAAAAAAAAAAACCAAAAAGAAAGGAAATATTAGATGCAAGTGGTAAAACGAAACCGTCAACAGTTCTGACGTCGGTCTAGCAACGGAGTGTGACAACTTGTTTTTTTTTTTTTTTTAAGGTTGTGTGACAACTTAATTACAAAGAATTTTAGATTTCAATAAGGTACAAAATCAAATCTATCAACTTTCAGCAAGGTTCAACCTATTCTATTTTTCCTGAATTCCGTCTGCCTTTTTTTTTTGGATAAGAACAAGACTAACTACTTTTTTAAATACGTAGTTTTTCTAACTTCAATTTCTTTCTATATTTATTTATTTGTAGTTTTTACTAACAATGCCTATTTGTAGTTTTTACAAAAGAATAAATTAAGAACTCATAAAACCTCATATTGTGAGCAGACTACGTTTGAAGTTCTCAACCTCACCCGCCTGCCCCTACTAAAAAAAAGCAAGAATAAAAAAGAAAAAAAAAACACATGCGCATATAAATATAATGGTAGATAGGAAAAGCAGTTTAATCTTTATATAGTTAAAAATATTTTCTTCCTATTTAATTAGTAACCAAAATGACAGAGACATTTCTTTTTATATATAAAAAGAATATATTGACAGATACACATGGGTTCACAATAAAGCAAACTTAAGGTGACAATTAACTATATTCATTTACTTCTTGTATAATTGAAAAGAAAAACCCAACAACCAAACACGAGCATTAATACATAAATACATGCGCTGAACTTGTATAGAAAACTAAAATCAAGACTTGCAATGCAAAGAATTCATCAACTAAACTGACAAGGCACAAAATAACCGTAAAAATTCAACAGTATAATCCGTTCAAAAGATATTTGCACTAACGCGTTGGTTTAAGTGTAGCATTTCTATTCCACCAAAAAAAAAGTGTAGCATTTCTATCACATGATGTTTTAGCTAGATATTTTACAAACCTTAGATTCAACTTTTGATAGATATTATATGAGAGACTGTCTTTAACTTTTTATAACTAACCACCATCGTGATTGATTGTCAACTATTTTTTTAAAAAAAAAAATAAATTTATAAATTAGTAAAATAAAATTAGAAATTAACTAACTAGTCGTAAATATATATATATATATATATATATATATATATATATATATATATAGAAAGTTCCTTTCACGCTTCTGTTGTTATCCTATTTTTTCAAGTAGCTTTTATCTTCTGCTAAAGGGCAAAAGGATCCTTTCCTTACCAACATACTTAGTTCATCCTAATTCTACACGTTATGCATATGCAGCTTTTCTGTTCATAACTGTTGAAAATGAAATTACTACAAATAGCATGCCTATTCCACCTAAACGTTTTCTAGTATCTAGATATTGATTATCAATATATATGTACAATCAGAACATGTTATTGCAGAGATTTGATCCGACATATCCTTCGAGTTTGAAAGAAAATATTAAAAAATAGTTATTTTGACTGACGAAGAATGATACTTCGAATAAAAAATTTCCTTAGGAGGGGTGGTGAATATGATTTTTGTCTTTTGAATGTTATTAGGAGGGGTGGTCAAGAGCCTCACTTATTCCAGGAAAGAAAAATTTGCAATAAACTAATATAGGCATACCTAATGTTCATTTTCCTTAAAGCTTGACGAGTAACGTGGCGTATCATGTACAATCAACATGCAAAACGAAAAAAATACGTAAACAAGTTTTTTCGTACGTGTCGACGTCAAAGAGAGCCAGAGAGAGATGAATAAGAAATATAATTTTGGTAATATAACGTAATTTAAGAGAGATATAAAAACAATAAATAAGTTTTTTTTAATAATTTCTCAAAATATATTGGACAAAATTAACTGAAAAATAAGTTAAAAGTCAAAAATTGGAGAAATGTTTTTTAAAACTTAAACTTCTAATTCTTAATTTTTTATATTTTATTCTCAATATATTTATCCAATTTTTTAACTATATCCTTTTTAAATAAATTATGATTTTTTTTTGTTATTTTATATTTTTAGTTATTTTAACAATTAATTTTACCACACACTAGACTATGTTCAGCAAGACTATTTAAAAAAAATGAGTTGGAAATTGAGAGACTGACGGTAGCATCAAAGTTGAGTAATTAAATTATAAATGTTCAATAAAATTAATTATTGAAAATGTAAAATAACAGAAAAATAATAAAATTATAATTTATTTAAAAAAGAATAACTAGAAAATTTGATAAATATGTTAAGGATAAAAATATAAGAAAAGGTAAAAAGTTAACATTTTAAAAAAACGCTATAAGTTTCTAAGGAATTATTATAAAAAGTTCATCTACTAAACAATCAAACAAGTTAAGTTTTTCATCTATAGTTTTTCATCTATGTAAAAAAACTACAAACTAATTGAAATGTCTTGTCAAATATAATCTTATAATTTAATAAGTTAATTTTTCAATTTCCAGCACCCATCGATCTCTAGTTGTTAGCTATCGGCTAATTTTTCAATTTTCAATTAATTTTTCAGTTTTGTTGAACATAAATTATATGTTTATGACAATTCAAATCACCAACAAGTCATTAGTTTGGACGGTCATGAATTCGATCTCTTATGCGAGATTTCATGTACAAGTTTTTGTGTATATAATTACAAGAATAGATCCAATTAAAGACCATCTATCAAGTTTCTCAACAAGAATTTATCATTAACAAAAACTTGTAGATACTTCATATTAATCTCATTAAAAAAAAAAATTGTACAAGTCAAAAATCAACCGATCAACAATTCAAGATAACCACGTAACATTCATCTTTGAAACGGCTGACATTTCTCAATTTCACCTTCTTTCTAGAGAGAGAAAAAAAAGTCTTTGAAACGATCGTTAAAAATGACTTAAAAACACTTATTTTCTAAAAACATGTTGCGTGCATCCTAAAAATTGAAGCTTATATTTATTTCTTTCCAGGTTTTTTTTTTCCTAAAAAATGTTATCTCCAAATTTCACAATAGCCTCTTTTTTTCCTGACAGCTTCATTCATACCATTTTTTGTAATTTGATAAGTACAAAAATTAATTTTGATTATAGTCAATTATACATATAAATAACGAATTATGATTAAAACAATTTAATTTTCGTGATCGTCAAAAAGATATTACAGTGTTGAAAGACCTTAAAACTAACGAATCAGTGTTGAAAATTCCATTAGTTTACTACGACCAGTATGTCATCCAAATCCCTCGTGTTATATTATAAGATTAAAAACAATCTGTTTCAGCGGAATAACTCTTATTCAATTTTAGTGTAAAAAAACTGAATTATTAATAATTATTCACCATAAATGATATTAATCTTTGATTCAGAAGAAGATTGAGAGATAAATAATATAGTTTATGATTGAAGACAAAAAAAATAATTAACATAGACGTTTCCACAAGCTTGAAATTGTAAATTTTAGGCATTATTTCAACGCGAATTTTTCAGCCCCTCGAGAACTCAGTATTCAATCCATTCAGTCGTTATTCTCGAGCTCTTTTCTATTTTTCTTTATCCTATCACTTGTTTTTCAATCGTTATTAGAGGATTTGGTAACTGTATATATCAGTCAAAATAAACTAATCAAACTAAAAGAATGTTATTTTGGGGGGGGGGGGGGGGTTACAATTACGTCAAAGTTGAATAGACTAAATAAAAATTAAATTCAGAGTTTTCACTTTCCATGGGTTGGTTTGGTTGGTTTCATAATTTTTTTTTTTTTTACTTGAACCAATAAATTGTAACTGTGATTTCATTACTCAAATATAAACACAATGAATAAAATTTTGCAATTTATTATGAAAATCTATACACGAATCAACTTTTCCAATTTCCACGGCATCAGTTATTTCTGATCATAACAATAATAATATCTAGATTTTAAACGATTTCTATAAATTATTTTTTTAATAATTATATTTTCAAAATTTGAATAAATGTAAATAAATACAATTAGAATATATTTTTATAATTATATTTGATATTATTAAAAATATTTAATAGTATATTAAATACAATTACTTTAAAATTGACAAAAGATAACTAATTATTTTTGTAATTGAAGTAATGTTGTCTCAAAAATATTAAGCTTATTTATTAAGATTTATACTTTTTCCAACTAATAAAAGCGACACAATACCTGTCTATAATAAGTATGAATATATAATATAATTATTTAAATTTGAGTGTTCATTTGTTGTTGTGTGTTTGTAATTAACATTTTTAAATATATTAAAGTAAAAAAGAAAAAAATTCAAAATTTGTAATCAATTTTTTTATGGAGAGAAACTAAAAAGAACATATTTTAAAATTTATTAACTAAAAAATTAAATTTAAATTTGGGAACCAAAAATAAAAGTGACTCAAATTTGAAGAGTTTTTTTTTAAAAAAAAAAACATAATGTCATATAGCAGTCACCTCTAAGGTGACAAAAGTTAGTAATTTTTTTTAATCAAATTTGAATTGTTGAATTTTTTTAATTAATCATCAACATAAAAAGAATGGCTATTGAAATTTTATTTAATACTTATCTGTTACAAATTTTAACATTTAATTTCATTAATTGTTACTTCTTTGAATTATTACAGAGATCAAAATATTGATTATTAAATATTTATTTAATACTTGACTGTTATAAATTTATTAATATTAATATTTGTGAAATAGTTTTATTATTATTATTATTATTATTATTATTATTATTATTATTATTATTATATAAAGTTGTCACCTTTAAAGTACAAAAAGTTAATGATTTTTTCAAATCAAATTTGCTATTTGTTTTTAATAATGATTATCTCTTTAAATTAATTATCGAAATCACTTTTCAAATTGCATACTACTGCTGCTTTGATCAAGTTAAGAGGGTATCATTAACTTTTCTATATTCTAATATTAATTAATTGAAATAAAAAAAGATGTTACCCATTGAATGAGATATATATACCATCCGAAAATCTAAAATTCTCATGATAAACTTTCCATAGGATTGATAGTTAAATTCCATTCCTTTACCAAATGATAAATTTGTAACATATATTTATTAATGAAAAAAAAGGAAAAGAAAATAATTAACGCAGTGATTCTACTTATGTTTACTAATTTGTTTTTATCAAAATTGTATAATAAACATTAGTAATGTGAGAAATTTAATTATTCATTAAATATATTTATTAAACAATAATATTTTATGAAAATAATAAATTATTTTTATTTCATATTCGTTTGTAACCTTTGATAAACATTAAAGTACATGATAAACTATATAATTAACATGTATAGACAAAGAATAAATTTTTGAATAAATTGTGTTACGTGAATTACATTAAAATTAAAATATAGTATATGAGAAAATAAATAAATAAAAAGGAAGGTTGCAACAATAATAGACTTTCTTTATGTCGTGTTAAATAAATAAAAAATATTGTAAGTCAAAGATATAAAAAAAAGTAAGGATTTTTTGTTGCTCAAAAAGAGAAAGGCTAAAATTATATATTATTTATATTTATAATATAGTAGTAATAAAAGGAAAATGTAAGAATATATATAAAGTTAAATAATGATCAAAACATAAAATAACATTACTGCAAAACGAGAAACGAATAAATGAACAAAAATGATATTTGCAAATAGATCACAAAAGAAATAATAAAAAACAGAGTAAAATGATATAAATAATCGATAATCATGTAATGTTAAAGTAGTGCGTGTGGGCTCTCAATCTTCATTTCTCATTCCTTATAAAATTCATTGGATGATCCATTATTGTAAGAATTTTCTTCTTTTACCTACACAAAAATTATCATTTTTAATTGTAAGTAATTAAGAGATAAGCGAGATTTCATGTTTTTTAAACTGCAAGAGCATAAAGAGGGAAAAGTGATAAGCCAAGAAAAGAAATAATAAGAAAATGAAAACATTAGTGGATAAATATATAAGAAAGAATAAAGACATAGTGATGATTCAATTTGTAAACAGAGAATATATTAGACCTAAAAATAATACAATAAGATTTACAAAGGTAGTAAAAAATTATCTATCAAAGAGGAAAAATTATATTAAAAGGGTGATATCATGTGATTTTAAAGTAATGTGTTGGTTTTCAATCTTTATTTCTCATCTCTAGGCAAAATCATATTATGATGTATTGATGTAAGAACTTTTATTTTCTTTACATGTCTAGGAAAACGTATATATCTCTCAAGTTGTAAAAGAGAAAAATGAAGAAAAATGTTAAGTCAAGAAGAGAAATAATAATCAAATTGAAAAAAAATAGTGAAAGAATATATAAGAGAGAATAAAATGTATTAAATGAATTCTTCTAGATATTTTAACTTTTTTATTTAAATAAATCATGATATATTCTATTCATATAAAACTCTAAATTGATATATCTAAACAAAGTAACTAAATCATATGAATACTAATAATATAAAAAAAAAATACCTCAATGAATTATTTTTTATAAAAAAGTAACCGAAGTCCGAATAACACCAAAGGAAATGTAATCAAATTTGTACAAACAAAAATCTTTAATTCATTTTTAATGAATTAATTTTCATAATCATTACTTCACCGGTTACAAATTTAATTTGAGAGTGCATATAACAAATTAAATTCAGTACAATTTTAATTAGGTCCTATTTAATGAAATAATTAATTTTATTTTTTAATATTATAATAAATAAATATTTTATTACAATTTTGATTAGGATCTATTTATTAAACATAGTAATTAATATATTTTAAAACATATAATTTCTATTAAACCAATTTTTAGATTCTTTTTTAATACACCTATTTATATTTTATATAAAAAAAGAGAGGACACCTAATACATGTTATTATTATTATTATTATTATTATTATTATTATTATTATTATTATTATTATTATTATTATTATTATTATTATTATATATTCAATTTTATTATAATAATCATTTTAAAATTAGTCAAATCGTGTAAAGGATAATAATAATAATAATAATAATAATAATAATAATAGTAGTAGTAGTAGTAGTATCATTTATTAATACGTATATAAATAGATATTTTAGTATAAATTAATTATTATTGTGAAATTAAAATTTTATTTTAATGGTTCAAAAAATTTCAAGTCTCCTTTACTTTAAAATAAATCAAGGATTGTTATTAAATTAAATTTTGACCGACGATTATGAAAGTTTCAAGTCTCTTTTACAGATTAACAACTATTATTAATTTAAAATATAGATAGATAAATATAGATAATGCAACATTTTAATTTAAATTAAGTACTCCAATTAGAGTATCATGTCGTATGGTATTTCTAGAAATATTACATCATTGACCTTTATTATTAGTCGAACTAGTTGATGCACTGAATTTTATTTTAGATAAAGACTAATTTTTTTAACTTGAACATAAATTATATTAAATAATTAAATTATAATTTATTTATTTTATTAATATTTTAAAATTAATTTTATAAGTAAATATCATTGATGGAAGTTAAAGAAATATTTTTAATTTTTCATATCTCTACAAATATATAATTATTTAAATTGAGTAAAATATATATTTTGTTTATAGATACAAAATTATAATTCCTTATTTGAAATATTTTTATAATTTTTATTTTAAAAATATTTAGTAAAAAAAATTCAACTTATTATATTGGTATTATATGGAAAATATTATTTTATACCATATTGGAAGAGAGAGAGAAAATTATTGTTTAAGCTACTTTAGAATTATAGTGAAAAATATATTTTCAATTGTTTTATACATGTCTATTGCTCTATTAATAAATTTACTTCATTTGAACAACTGTGCTCAAATTCACTCTTTCAATTTGAGTTTCATCACAGTTAAATTTCATTTTGTTTCCCATTAAAATTTCATTAATCTTTAACACTACTACCAATGAACCATTCTACATTGATTGTTGAGGAAATTCTACATCAGTTTTAGAACTGATTTAGATCCCATCAATGTTGAAAGTTAGATACACTTTCTATGTGGGTTACATATTATCAATATAGAACCTTAATTTTGACTTCCTTGAACCACCACATCAACATGGGACCCATATGATGCCTCTAACTTGTAAAAAAATAAAAATAGATAGAATCAGAAGAAAGAAAAAAAAACAAATAATCAATCGTATCTTTCATACTTTTCATATCAAAACAAAAGATAAATTAATCCATATCTTAATCCCAATGATCTCCTCGAGATCTACACGCATAACCCCAACATTTGTGCATTGCAGAGTGCTACTTTGATTTTTGTCACACTATGACAATCGCATATGCATGGCATGAGCACCATTATGAAAATGATCAAATGACTTATTTCATGTCATGTCAATCTTAATACAATGGTGCTTAGAGATTGAAGTGCAACCATGATTCAAACGAAGTTGAAGGGGCGATTCCCTTGAGTTACATTACAATGTTGCACATGTTGAGGTGTGTTACACAATGAAGTGATTGATCTCGGTCTTCAATTGATGAAAGCATGGTTGAACTTGTTTTCAAAGTAGTGGTCATAGATTAAGATGTGGAAGAGTTGAGAAACAAGGAAAGTGGAGCGGACAAGGACATTGAGGAGAGTGGAAGACCTAATATTGATAGTGAAGTCTAAGAGGAACATCGTACCGTACATCATTTATTAAGATCGATTATCTATGTAAAAATTCACTTTTTACATTGATAAACATTTAATGATTTAGAAATAATTTTTGCATTAATTATTTTATAGCTAATATAGAATCCTTTAAATTATTAATTACAAAATTGTCGGCACACTTTTTTATTTTTACATTGATAATCAATGTGAAATGAGCTATGTAAACTGTAGTTTTTGTAGTAGTGCAAATACAAGAATGATACAAGAACAATTTATTCTAGTAATATTGATTACAAAAGTGCCAAAAAAAATTAAAGACTTATATTGCAAGAAAAAAATTTCATGTTTTTCTTTAGTTATACAACACTGACTTACAACAATTTACCAGCCTTGCATCAAATAAGATGAAGTGAAACATTTGGATTATAATCTTCAAATTATAAGCATAATTTATTTTCCATTAACTTTTCACTTATCTCAACCTTTAAAAATATCACCGAAGATTAATTTCACTAAAATCATCATTTGCAAATATGAGAAAGATAAAAGAACAACACATTCTAGTGATACTAAGTGCAAAAGGCTCAGAAAATTAAACACATATATTGTAATTACACACATTTTATGTTATTTCTTTAGTTCTACACATTGACTTACGATAATTTATGTGCCACAAGTTTAAATAAGACGAAGCGAGAGATTTGAAGGGTCAATAATTACGCATAGTGCAACTTTTACAACAAAAAATGATGTTAAATGAAAATATTAAAGAGGAAAATATTAATTATTGAATTATGAATAAATAATCAACTTATTTAAGATTAAAGCAAACCTTAATCAGAGAGAAAAAATTACATAGAGAAATTTTTTAATGCAAGATAGATAATAATTAATGATATATATCATAATTGTATTGATCTACTTTTCATAAAAAAGTTGATTTATGATATATACTTAAAATATATTAAAAAATAATCAATGAATAATTAATTATTGTTAAAACAATAAAATAACAATGTCTCATAAAAATTAAGATATTTTTTTGTTAAATTTATAATAAAATATTTTTATACAATAATTTATATTACATTAAAGTTAGAGACACAAAAACAGTCACTACTAAAATTAGCGTATTCTAAGTTGGTTTATTAGGTTATTCTATGTTGATTTTTAACTGTATTAAAAAAAATATATTGTAAAATGGCATCACATATACTACGACGGTTGTTGAACCGTCTTAGAAAACTTACTATTCTAAGACTGTTATTATAACTAGTAATAATAATATCCAAGATGTTTCTCAAATAATAATAATAATAATAATAATAATAATAATAATAACTAAATATCATATTATAATCTATTTTAGTCATGTAGTAATTAATTGGAAAAACATCTTTTATATATTATGTTTTATTCAATATACTAGATATTATTTGTTTGATAATATAAATATAATTTTTTTATTACTATGCAAGACACATAAAAGTTCAATATATATGATATTAGCGATAATTTCATATTAATAATTTTTAAATACTATCAAGTTGAAGATCACATACCAATTAGTGATAAGGTCAAAGTAATATATATAAGCGGGAACAATTTTTTTCTTATAAGCCGATTTTGTGTGGTTAAGTTAATCCTAATCCTCGTTGTCTAGACTAGTAACATTCATGTTCCAGAAGTCCAATTCTTAATGTGATGAAGTTTATTGGAGATCTCGTATCAACTAATGAATATGTCAAAATAGGCATAAAAGGTGACGATTTTTACCTTACTAACCAATTTTGTGAGGTTGAATTATACCCAATCCCAAATTTTAAGAAACTTATACATGATATATAATTACAAATGATAAATGAAGCAATAACCATATACTAATACCTTTAATTCTTTTTTAAAAAAAATTGATAATTTTATTTTTAACAATTAAAATTAATAAACATAATAAATGAATGCATAATATTCGATGAATGAATGCACAAAGTCAAATAAATATTCATTCATGACACTGTTAAAATTGATTATCCTTTCTCCAATCCAATACATAATAATAAATGTACATTCAAAACACATCTTTTATTAAATATCTCACTAATTTATAAAATTTATTTAATAAATGAGAAATAAAAGAACTAAAAAGGAATTATCTAAGTGGAATAAAGTGTGCCAAATTTTCATTACTTTATAATATAAAAGATATTACAAAGGATGTGCTTTTAAAACCCATTTTCTATTTAGTATATCCCACTAATTTATATAATTATTAAATACATGAAAATAAAATAACTAGAAAGGAGTATTCTAAAATGTCCTTATTTTTTGTGAAAAAAGCAACAAAACCTTCTTATTTTATATTTATAAAAGATTACTCACATATTCTTATTATAAGATTTAATTAAGTAATTCACACGAACCAAGGAATTTAATTAATTTAATTAGTTAAAAGTATAAAAATGAGCATTTTTTGCAATGCTATCCACGTAAACAAAACTAACAAACATTAATAATATATGTTTTCCCACTATCACATCAAGAACTAATGTTAGCGAATGATATTTTGTGAAAAAGTAATTAATACATGAAAAATTATAAATTAAATCTCATAAAAAAAACATCAAACTATACTTTAAGTTGGATCTATAATAAGAGCACGAGGAAGTATTATATAAGACACATTGAATTTTGATATTTATGATAATGACAATAATTATATATTAATAATTTGAATTTAATGGTTATGTACTATGTAAAAAAATTTATATTTTTAAACCATAAAAAAGTATTGTTGGTATGATAATTAAGATAATTATTATAAAAATAAATAAAATTATTATATATAATTGTTCATAATTGAATGATAATGTAAAACTTTACATAAGGTATTTTCTTTAATAATTTTTAAAATACCATCAAAGTTGTACACTACATATGTAAAAAAAAAAAGTAAAAATATTTGTACACTGCATATAATTATAAATGATAAGTGAATCAATAAATAAATATAGATGGATAACTTTAATTCTTTTTTTTTTTAATTTGAAACTTTTATTTTTAAAAATTAAAACTCATAAATATAATTATCTAAAAAAACTCATCAATATAATAAATGAGTGAATAAATTAATGAATGCACAAAATCAAATTCTTATTAATGACACCATTGAAATTTATTATTTTTCTCAATATTAATAATATATGTGTTTTTATACGCATTTTTTTTATTAAATATCCCATTAATTATCAACTAAAAAGGAATTTATTAAGCACACTAAATAACTAAAATGGGATATTTGGTTAAATAAAAGTGTAAGTAATTTTTTTTATAAAAAAACACCAAACCTCTATGAAACTAATTGACACTAAAGTAATCCTTAAGGGGGAGAGAGACTAAAGAATAGCATTGTTAGGATGTAATTATCTTTAATTTTTATTCACCTTTTAATTTTTTTCTTATCGATCCACCTATAAAAAATTACACCTTAAAATGAAAGGAATCAACTTTTTATTTTCGTTTATAGTTTTATGCCGTCTTACATGCATGCATGGTACAACACGAGCAACACATGGACTCTCTATTTTAATATTTTGTATATTTTAAAAATGCATGGCTTCATTTACTTGTCTTCTAATCAACAAAACACTCACAGTCACATGATCCACTTGCACTAGAGATATTTTTTAAGTCTTTTTTTAATGTATAATTCTTAACCAGGTCCCACCTTCAAGAAACATGCGTTTATAGTTTTAGAATGGACAAGGATATATGAACATCCATGTATTTAAACATTTATTTATCCTACCAAATTATATCATTTACGGTATCAATGTTTTTTGTCCGATCTTTATTTATTTCTCTTTTAAAGTGCTCAATAGAATAGTGTCCACGTTGCTTTATTCTTTTAGAAAAATATACATTAACACCTGAAGTGCTAGTTGTCGCTTAGGGAGAGAAAAATAAATTAAAAAATAGCAATTATAATTGAACATTTATTTGTTATAAATATATGATCAATATTTTTATTTTTTTCTATCTACTCTTAACACATCATAAATTCTTAATACTTATATTTTTTTCACTAGAAATTCTAAATACTTATTTTTTTTTCACTAAATGTCTAATAACATTTGGGATGTTCATTATTTAAAAAAAAAATAGAACAATGATAAACACTAACCATTTTTTATTTCAAGCATTCACAAATACTTCTCATTTTTCTTTATCTTTTTTTTCCATATGTCATACCTACATTATTTTTTGAGTGAATATTTCAACTCCCACTTATTTTAAACATCTCATCAATAATTTTTATTTCTCTCCATTTCTATCTTTTTATCACATCCTAAACTTTATCATATTTATATTATTTCATCTTCTGTTTTCTTTCTCTAGATGTTGGATAACACATTGAAAAAATATAAATATAATAGATAATTTGTATAATAAAGAAATAAGATGTGTTAATTGAATATTTCAAATACGCCTGCAAAGATTTGTCATATGCCAAAGCACATGGGTTTGATATTGGTTGTAGATATAAGAATTTTATTAGTGAATAAGATGTAAATATATGAGTAAATATTCTTTCAACTTTGAGATTACCATAATCCTAATAAGTCTCCATATTAATAGGTGTAATATTATCATTAATTTATAATTTTTTTCGTGACAGAACAGAGACATGTGAGTATCGTCAGAGTATATATATAAACCCCGTGATAAGTCCCTGACCTTAGCAATCTATAGCAGCACTTGAAAACACAATTCATTTCCTTGTTTCCTTCCCAATCAACACATAGAACCAGAGTGCAAAGCTTTTGCAGTCAGCAAGAGAACCAAAAAAAATCCCACACCATGGATTTGCTCCTAGAACTGAAAACCGCACTGGAACCGTTCCGCGAAACACTATTGTTCACAATCCCATTGACTCTATTGCTGCTGGGCATAGTGTCCCGAATCCGCAGAAAAACGGCGCCGTATCCACCGGGCCCAAAAGGCCTCCCCCTAATAGGCAACATGAACATCATGAACCAGCTCACACACAAAGGCCTGGCCAACTTAGCGAAGCAATACGGCGGCGTTTTGCACCTCCGCATAGGGTTCCTCCACATGGTGGCGATCTCCAACGCAGAAGCGGCGCGTGAGGTTCTCCAAGTCCAAGACAACATCTTCTCCAACCGCCCCGCGACAATCGCCATCAGCTATTTAACCTACGACCGCGCCGACATGGCTTTCGCGCACTACGGTCCCTTCTGGCGCCAGATGCGCAAGATCTGCGTCATGAAGCTCTTCAGCCGCAAGCGCGCCGAGTCATGGAACACCGTCAGAGACGAAGTCGACTTCATCATCCGTTCTGTTACGAACAACCTCGGAAGCCCCGTCAATGTCGGAGAACTCGTCTTCAACCTAACGAAGAACATCATCTACCGCGCCGCGTTCGGGTCTAGTTCCCAGGAGGGGCAGGACGAGTTCATTTCGATTCTTCAGGAGTTCTCGAAGCTCTTCGGGGCTTTTAATGTTGCAGATTTCGTTCCGTTTCTTGGGTGGGTTGATCCTCAGGGGCTCAACAAGAGGCTTGTGAAGGCACGTGCCTCGCTGGATAGCTTCATTGACAAGATCATCGACGAGCACGTGCAGAAGAGGAGGAGTGGCCACGACGGCGATGAGGAAAGTGACATGGTTGATGAGTTACTGAATTTTTATAGCCATGAGGCGAAGCTGAATGATGAGTCCGACGAGTTGCTCAACTCCATCAGCCTCACCAGGGACAACATCAAAGCCATCATCATGGTACGAACATCCCTGCCACACTATTTATTTTCAAATGTCTAATACATCAAAGCCATCATCAGGGTACGAACATCCCTGCCACACTATTTATTTTCAAATGTCTAATACATCAAAATATTTTATTATTTTAAATTTCTCATCACCATCTTTTAAATTAGAAGAGAAAATTATTTAAAAAAATGAGACACTGAATCACAAAGAAACATCAAGAAGAAAGTGTAAGAGAAAATATAGCTAACATTCATATATATTTTAATTATATATGTAAGTAAAATGAATACAAATTGTACTTTTCTTAAAAACTATTAAAATAAGATGACTACAAATTGTACTTCACTTAGAAATAAGAAATTTTTGTATACTTACGGACTGTCTCGCGTGTTCATAATTTTAACTTTCAATTTATCAGGAAAAAAAGATTTCATCAAATATCACAAAAAATTAACGGGAATCATTGATAATACTGTCCTGTTTGGTATGGAGAAGACAAATAAAAATTACAGTATTAATGAAAGTAAAGAGGGTGAATAAAAATAGAGAAGAAATAAAATTAAAATAGATTATTTTAATTAAAATTAAAATTAAAGAGGGTGAATACAAAGATAGCTAAAAAAATAGCTGAAAAATAATATAATGAATTCCATTTCATCATTTTTAAAATTATTTTATCTCTTTTTTTTTCTTTTATCAAACAAAAAAAAATATCATTCTTTCCCCCTTCTAATTTGTCTGCAACCGAATAAGCACTGCATGTGACAATAATGCAAGAATTTTTCTTACTCCACACCATTAAATCATCACTTGTAGGAAAAAAAATAATCATCAATGAAAGTACTATTCACTATGGCTCAACCACCCCCTCATTTCAATTATCAACGAGTCTATGTAAAGTCGGAAAAAAAAAATTAAAGACTTTCAGACAGTCTGTACGTGCAAAGATGTATTATCATCATCATGAATAATTATAAATTTTCTTACAATATTTTTTTTAACAAATCTTCATGGTTATTAGATGAAAAAATATTAAATATTTTTATTTGTTTATAAGAGTTTAATGGTTATATTTAAAATAATTTTATATTATTATTTAATCATAAATTATTATTATAACTTTTAAAATAATTATTATAAAAATTAATAAATATTATATATATAATAAATTATAATTAAATAATGATATAAAATTATTTTAGCTCTAAGTATCCATCCTTCTCAGTCTTTCGACCGCCTCTAAAAAAAAAGAAAAAAAACTTGAGTTGCCAGGAACTGTATAAAAAAGGTCTGAGACTTGAAAAGAGCAAGATATGTAAGCAGTGGCCATTCCGGTTGCTATTTTCTCTGTTTATAATATATTAAATATATGTATTCTTTCATTTATTTTTTTTTATAAAGTATTAAAGATATTGGTAAGAAAATAATTAATATGCGGGAATATAACTTTACCCAGTATACATGTCAAATAGTAATTCACTCAAATAATATGCCATGATATTTTCGTCTATTATTTGTTTTGTGAAAAAGTTGAGGCTAGGACCGCATATTTTCGTCTCTAAGTCAAATGGAGTAATATGTGATTATAGATTGATGTGGATGGTATTACATTACAAGAAAACATAAAAATAAAAAATAAAAAAATACGCCGACAAAACAATTTCCAAAACTTGTTTCTTTGTTTAGAAGAAAACAAAGACCCTTAAAATTGTATGAAAATTATTTTTGACTTGCTGTATAAGGAGAGATTCTTTAAAGATTCTCTCCAACTGGTTCGTTTGTTTAACATAACCTGGATTCGTTTGTTTCATAAAAAGGATGAGATTTAAGGGTAATAAAAAGGGAAGAAGGGGGAAGAGAACAATTCTTCCTTCCTTTGGACATGGAAAAGGAAAGTGTGCGAGGTTAGTCCTACGTCACTTGTATCATTTCTCAGTTTATGAATGGAAATTCAGAAACAAAAAACGGGTTATATTACTTATATTTTATTTTCTATTTTTTCTTTCATTTTTCTAAAAAAAGCAACTTTTAACCTTTTTGTGAATTAATGTGTAGAAATACTATTATGCATGTTTTATTATTTCATATTTCAGTAATATTTTAGTACTAAATGTTATAATAGGATGAAGCACATTAAATTAAAGGATTGATACTATTTGGTTTGTAAAAAATAGGGTGGGTTTAGGAAAGAAGGAAGTGGGGGGAGGTGGACGTACTATCAAATCCTTCCTTCCTTTTTTGAACATCGTTGACTGTGTAATAATTGTATTTTTTTTATAGCTGGAAATAATTATATTTGCAGCTAAGTCCCACATCATTCATATAATTTGTCAATTTATGAACGGTAGAAAAAAAGGGCTACCTGACAAAAATATTTTAATTTATATTACATTTATTTTATATTTGAGATACTTATGCTATTTTATATTCATGTTTTGTTTCTTCACTTTCTATACAACTAAACAAGTAAAAGGAAATTGTTTATCTCTCTTTCATTTCACTTTTTCTTCTGTCGAATAATCTAAAAATTATTATACTTTCTACATTTTTTCATTCTTTCACTTTTTTTTTCTTATATCAAACACAACAAAAATGTTAAAACAATATTTTACTTTATATACTTTTATATACTTTATTACTTTTATCATATACTTCAGTAATAATATGATGGATTGTCTTAAGAAGAAAGTAATAATATGATGTGACACATCAAAATAAAAGATTGAAATGTTTATAGTATCCCTAGTCACATGTATGTGACAAATAGCTTGTTTATTATTTGTTTAAATTAATAGAAAATGATATTTTTAATATAGTTCGGATATTCTGGTAATCATAACATATATTCCTGAGTAATAAAAAATGTGAACCAAACGTGTGCTTCAATTATTCCTAGACCCAGTGTCCATGCATAATTTTTTTTTGAAAAGATTTTCATGTTACAGGCAAAAGCATACACTATAATTAACTAGTTAACTACGTATAAAATATGCAAACTTAGATCGGGAGAATGAATGGTATAAACTGTGAAGCCTCAAAGATAAAAAGTCCCCATTGTTTTAATTTAGTGGTTAATATCGGTGCCAATTATCTTTCGGTTCATGTCATTGTGATATTTCAATTTCAAGTTTTGAACAACAACAACAAAATAATACAAACAAAAAGAAAAGAAAACCAGAAATGAAACTGTTGATGTAATTATTATTTTTGGTTTTTGTGTACACTAGTAACTAGTAACACTATTAATGTATAGTATTTGAAACAAGATTTTGGTGGATAGTAACTGACAACTATGCAAGACCATGCAGGACGTGATGTTTGGAGGAACCGAAACTGTTGCGTCGGGAATTGAGTGGGCAATGGCGGAGCTAATGAGAAGCCCAGACGACCTACGGCGCGTGCAGCAAGAACTCGCCGACGTGGTGGGCTTGGACCGGCGCGTGGAGGAATCAGACCTCGAAAAGCTCGTATATCTAAAATGCGCTGTCAAGGAGACGCTGCGGCTGCACCCACCTATCCCGCTGCTCCTCCATGAGACTGCGGAGGATGCGGCGGTGTGTGGTTACCACGTGCCGAAGGGCTCGCGCGTGATGATAAACGCGTGGGCCATAGGGCGGGACAAGAGCGCGTGGGAGGACGCGGAAGCGTTCAAGCCTTCGCGGTTTCTGAACCCGCACGTGCCGGATTTCAAAGGGAGTAACTTTGAGTTCATTCCATTCGGGTCGGGTCGGAGATCCTGCCCCGGAATGCAACTGGGTCTTTACACGCTGGAACTGGCCATGGCACACTTGCTTCACTGCTTCACATGGGAGTTACCAGATGGAATGAAACCCAGCGAGTTGGACACGAGTGACGTGTTCGGACTCACCGCGCCCAGGGCGAGTCGACTCGTCGCAGTCCCATTTAAGCGCGTGTTATGCCCTCTCTAATAAAAGAAAAAAAAGTATCGCAAGTTTACGAATAACGGCCTCGAAGGGCTTCACCAAAGTATAAAAAGAACATGGCGGTGAAGTGCTTCGGGACTTTAAGGTTGTTTTTTCTTCTTCTTTAATTGATGTTTTTCATTCCTCAATTGTACGTGGGTGATCGTGTCTGGAGGAGAACCCAGTTATTGTAAAGAAGACAAGGGGATATTAGGTTAAGTTTTCTGTTGATTATTGTAAAGACGATTTGATCTACGTGCGGAAACATCATTATTGTTGGGTTCACTTGGTTGTATTTTTTGGTCGCACTCTGGTTTTAGTTGTTTGCAAACTTGATAAAACTGCAGCAAAACGGAAGTACCTTGCAAAAGTCTTGTCCAGAAAATTTAGGGTTTTATTAGGCAAAATTTACATGGAGGCTAAATATAAATTATTAAATTCAGGGGGCAAAATTATTGACAAAGTTTTATAATGTAGTAATTTTAACATTTCACTTTTAACAAATAATATATATATATATATGACTAATTTATTTAAGTTATTTTACAATATAATTGATTCCAAATAAAATTTGAGTAATTTTAATTTTATAAATTAAAATATGATTAATAATATTATTTTAGTGATGCTTGATTACACTTTCAAAAAAAAAAAGTAATGCATGCATTAACAAATATAATCTTTTCATTATACTTTTTTGAAAAATTATTATAATAAAATTATTGTTTAATTATTCAAATCAACAATATTTTTTAAACTTTAATGTATTAAAAATATTTTTGCAAAAATTATACCTTCTTAGTCTTGTCACGGGCGTCTAATTGTCATGTCATTATCTTCAATGACTTGCATGGACGTGTCAATGATTGAACATGATGATGTAACACTCTGTTTGTCATATCATCACTTAATGAAAAGATGACTAACGGTAGGTAGTAAAATAAAATAATTTTTTTTAAGTATGTATTTGATAAAAAAAAAATGAATTTTTAGATAGTAATCTAAAAACAACCCATTTTTCAGGTATGAAAAACTTATTTAATATATGACATGAAAAATTTATTTAAATTATATATAATTGGTATTTTACAGTTTATAATTAATGTACATATGTAACATATTATGCATTCTCTCACTATTCTTCACTATTCTCTGGATCCAAAATGTATATCCTCATTATTTGATCTTGTTGGATTCTTTTCTAACCTTGTCCAGATATTAAAATGTATGCATCTTAACTCTTTAATCTTACCTTTAATATTATCTTATTAATCTAGTTCAATTAATTAAATACGATAAATTGATATATGAGTTATTGTAAATTTCAAATAGTATTTTTTTAAATGTATTTCTTATTTTAAATGAGGAATTATCTTAAAAAAATTAAATAAGATAAAGTTTCTCAAATTTATATAAAATTAAATTACTTATATGTTTATCAAGTTATTTTAATTAATTTTTAATTTTTTGACAAGTTTACAAATATTTGATCAAATAAAAGTCTATGAGAATCGATTTTTTTTATTGACTTATAAGATTTGCTTTTAAACATAACTTAAATTTACTATTATCATTTTTATTTTCATTTTCAATAAAATGATAAAATTTATCATTTATCATTTTATCTGAAATTAAATTATTTATTTTGATAAAACTCCTCCTTATCATTTGTTAACTAAAAAATTATTTTTCATATTGATATAAATAAGTTTTTCATATCTAGAAAATAGACCAATTTTAGATTGTTACCTAAAAATTTATTTTTTGTCAAATATTTACCTGAAAAAAAAATAGTTTCATTTTACTACTTATTGTTAATTTCTTTTCGTTAAATAATGACGTGTGAGAGAGGGAGTGCCAGATTATCATGCTCAATCACTAACACAAGGTAATAACATGATAATGAAGTATTTGTGATAAGATGTAATGATGTGATACTCCATCTGCCACGTCATCATTTAACGGAAGGGGAAATTATTGTCAAGTGCTTGGTTGAAAAAAAATAATGTTAAATGATATTTAAAAAAACCTATATTCCATGTATGAAAAAATTATTTAAATAAGTTATTTTGTAATATTCGTTGTATTGTATCAAAAGATATTTCATACATTTGTTAACTTTTTATTAATGCTTTTTTTCAAAATTTTATAACAAAGTTTTATAATTTATATATATTCTTTTACAATGACCTTCTATTTAGATATATTAACAAATTACGTTTTATCTGAAAAAAAAATTAATTAAGTTTTATAATTTAGTCTACTTTTTCCATTTTTATCCGCTCCATTTCTCACATTTTATTCTCTCTTATCTAACACACCATTAGGACATGAAATATACAAAGGCTCATCACTGGACAGCGTAAAATCAAGGAGTGATCTCACCATTTACTATTTAGCTTGAATTACATTGCAGAGAACAAAACATAATAATGCATCTTCGGATTAGAATGTTTTTAAAGATTCCAATTTAAAAACTATTGAGTATATTTTTCAAATATGTTTAATAGTTTTAATACAAAAATTATGATAAATAAAATTTTGGAGTCTATATTTGAATTTAATAGATGATTTGTTTAGTTGTTTCTTTTATCATTAATTAATTTACATACAAAACTGACTATTGCAAATAGTTGTATATCTCGTTTCTTGGATTTTATTATATAAAAAAATTATTTTAAACAATTTATACTGAGTAAATTGTTTTAAAACTGTAACAAAACTTTTTAAAACTACTTTCCTCTTAACATATCCAAGCATAAAATCGAAATAAATTATTTCATAGAATTAATTATATTTACACTCAAATACTCAATTGTTGAATCATCTATTTTACACAACTAATGTTTTTTTTTAAATCAGTACATAACTAATCTAAGTGTACACTATTCTGTTTTCTTGTTTAATTTTTTAAAATAACGACAATAATTCTCTTAAAAATTAGTGATAATAATTATCATCATAAAGAGTGAGAATTTTTAAAGTTTAAAAACAGTGAAGCATAAGCCATGGCTGGTGGGCTCTTAAAACTGCTGTGACGTCGCGGGAGTAAGTAATAATTCTTGCTCTATTGTCAATGGTTATCACATCTTCCACCCCACTAGTTGCTCTTCCTTTACACTACTCTTTATTTAATCAAAGCTCAAAATATATTTTTGGTTTCTTATCCTGTCACTAAAATGTATTTGACCGTTATCATTAAGATTCAATCAGTGATAAGAGGAGAAGAAAGAGAAAGAAACGTAATAGATTCGATTTCTTCCCTAAAAACAATAAATTAACCGATTAACATATACCATAAAAAATAATTTATTTTAATCATTTATCTCTTCAAATTTAAGTTAACACTATCCTTTTAAAACTGTGATTTTTTTTATATATTTTGAGATGTAATTTTTAAATTTTTTAAACTGATTCAAGATATAATATTTGTCTCAATAGACTTACCTATATACAAAAATCATGAAATTCAAACTGATGTTTAGACTAAAAAAAGTCATAAACAAAATAAAAATTACATTGAAAAGTAAATTCTACAAGTAACCGACAAATGCTGATGTTAATCTATATGCTGCCTTCAAGAGAATAAAACAATGGGCTAATTAAAGTTCATATACTTGTGATTACGTAATTTGCTTATGTATTTGGATTATCTTTCATAAATAAGTTTTTTTTTAAAAAAAAGCAGAATCTTCATAAAGAAGTTGGAGTCGGATATGCATGCAAATGTGCGTAAGCATATAGCACACAATTCCTGACGTAATGAGGAAACTTAAAAGAGCAGAACACGTACATGTATGCCAAAGTGCAGGAGGAAAAATAGAGGTTTAGGTGAGATTTTGAAGGGGACGTGAGGCCAATTTCTTTCTGGTCGTGTTCAAAATTATTATATATTTTAACTTAGATGAAAAGTAGTCATTTTGTTCGTCCTTGTTTTTTCTCCGAGTGTGTTTGATTTAAAGAATGAAAATATAAAAGATAAAAATAAAACATAAATTTTTGAATTAAAGTAAAATATAAAATATGTGGATCAAAAAAATGTAAATTGAATTTTTTTTCCAATATAATTTTTCTCTTCAAAAGCAAATACACCCTCAATGTAAGTTTGCCGCTCTGATGACCAGTCACATTACGGAATTTATCTTGTGTTTTTAGTTAGATATTTCAAAAGGCTAATATATCTTTCATTACTTATTTAATATGAATTAATGTTATTTTAATTGATATTATTATGTATTTTAATAGAATTAATAGCAATATTTCCTATTAATTACTTTAAACTTTTATATGGAAGAAGGTTTACCGAGTCACCATTTGCATATCCTCTTTCGAGCCTTCCTCTTCCCACGTGAATTCTTGAGTTAGCCTAAAAAAAAATTTGTCAATTCTGGTGTCCCATAATTATTTTTGGGAAGAGTATGTTATATTGGGAGACTTGTGCATCAAGCGGATAAGTTTTAAAAGACAGTGTAAATTTACATTTCTTATTATTTTTATTTGGAGTTTGAACTCTTGAATGATGTGTATGGAAAAATCATTGTTGGAAGGAGATAATTCACTTACGAGTACCACTAGATTTTTCTCAGAGGAGTTAAAAAAATTTAGTAACAAACTCAGATACTTTTTTGCAATCATATGCGCAGAAAAAAACAGCATTTTTAAAATTTTATAATTTTATTATATATATATATATATATATATATATTGTGTACTATAAAAGAATTGTTTAAATAATATAAATATAGTAAGTTTAGTCTATTCAATCATAATTATTGGCACATTTGTTAAGTGAACTTCACTTGAAAAATGTACAGCGGTTGATCAAAATTCTAACTTCACAATTGTCATTGATTTGATTTAATCAAGTGGAGGATTAATGATTTTATATTTTTTTTCTTAGCGATAATTAGTTTTAAGAAACATATTTCAGGTTTATTATTTCATTTTATTGAAATCTTAAAAGTGTTATACATATATAAATACTATAATAGAAACATTGAATATTAAACTAGTCGAACTCTCTTTCTTCATTCAATATCTGTCTAGCCTGCTATACTTATTCTCAACTTTATTTACTTTAAAGTTAGTTATATTAAAATATATTTCATGACTAATAATAATTAAAAGAAATGAATTTGTAAATATGTAGATAAACATTAAAGAATTTATAATATTTTATTTTAGTTAATGATAAAAGATATAAATTATTAATATAAATAATAATTTATGATAAAATATCTTTGACCATATAATTACTGTTTTAATGTAATAATCAAAAATATAAATTAATAAATAATTTATTATGTATACATATCAGCATATTTTGTTTTTTAATTTAATTTTATTCAAATATTAAATAGTATCATAGATGTTATAACATGTATATGTGTGTGTGAGTGTATATATATATATATATATATATATATAACATTAGAACTTATTTTAAATTTTATTATTTTTTAACATTTATTTCATACAAATAATAATTAAAAATAATAGTTTTATAAATATGCAATTAAATTTAAAATAATTTATAATATGTTATTTTACTTAGTATATAATTTTTTGTTCTTATGAATTCAAATTTTAAGAATAATAATAATAATAATAGAATTCTTTCATAACAATAAAGTATGAGATATTGTGATTTTTAATTTATAAATTCAAATAATAAAGAATACTATATATTCATTACGTACAAGAAATATAAATTAGTCGTAAAATACGCAATAATAGTGAGTTACAGTATAACTATTAATAACTTTGCCTTTTTTAATTCATTTACAACGAGAAAAAATTAGTAACATATGAAACTTAGCATATAATAATATTAAAAAAAATTAGTAACACATATAAATAATAATTCTTATAGATAAATAATACTTATAATTAAATTATAAGATATAAAATTTGAATCATATACTTATTCTTATATATAAGTAATAATAAAAATTATAGATAAATCTCATTACAATGATAATAATCTCATATACCATAATTCTTGTCAACGAAAAATAAAAAAATGATTAATTAATTTAAATAATTTAACTTTTTTAATTGAAACACAAAGTAAAATAAGAAGATAGAATATGCATTATAAATGTAAAATATTTGTACATTAACATCTAATAAAATATAAGCATTTATTGGAGGTATTATTTTACTTTCAAATTGACTGACATGATAAGAAGAAGATTAATTAGATATCAAATAAAAAATCATAAATAATTTCTGGTTATAAAAAAATAAAAATATAACCATTTAGTCACATCAAATTAATCATAAAAAAACTTTATTTTAAATTATAATAACTTAAAAAAAAAAGATTACTCTCACCATAAAAAAAGTTTCACTCATCTATCTCAAAACCTCAACCCCTACTTTTTTTTTTCCTTACACACCCTACACTCCACTAACACTTCTCAAAACCTTAACTCATTTTTTTTTTTCATTTATTCTTTTGCCCTACTCCCTCATCTCAAAAGTCCCACCCCGGCCCCATTTTTTCCAACTAATTTCCTCCATCCTAAAACCACAACCCTTTATTTTTACCAGCCACCCCACTTCGCCATCCCAAAACCCCAATTCCCATTTGTTTCCTAGCTAACCACCTTCCTCTACCCCCACTCCCCCATCTCAAAAACCTTAACCACTCATTTTTTCCAGCCACTTCTTCTACTCAACCCCCATCTCAAAACCCTATCTCCTGTTTTTTCAAGCACCTTCATCCCCTCATTCCACTATCTCAAAAATCTAACCCTACATTTTTTAACATATGTGTGAGAAACATCACACTAACATGCAATTTTTTTCTTAGACTACAAGTATCCTTCACCGAAGACAATCCTATTTACGGTTAGATCTTTATAGGCAATAAAGTTCTCACTTCAAACATTTAACATAACTGCATACACTTGATGATACATTTACTTGTAATTTGAATGAAAATAAACAACTAAAGAAATTAAAACAATATCACATTTATTATCTGTTCAATTATGCGCTGAAAGTTTAGACTTGATAGAAATGTTAATTATAGGATCACAACATCGTTCAATGATAGACAAATCAAATGAGAGATTAAAAAAATTAACAACCTTCATATTTGCACATAATCATGGATTTCTAATTTACTTTTTTTTTTGTAAAAATAATTTTTTTTGTTTTTCATCTATATTTATTGTTTCAGTTTAAATCTAAGTTTTGTTTTTCATTTAGATCAAATTGGTCTTTTTATTAGTTTTACTATAGTGTCAATTTTGACAGACATGATAATTACAAGAAAATATATCCTTTGTGATGGAAAAAAGTTGTGATTAAAAACTTAAAAAATCGTCACTAGGAATATTTAGTGACAATGTTTTGATTGTCACTAATATGCGAGTCACTGTTGTAAGAGTGACGATATTTTGGGTTGTCACAAAAATACTATTTTATTGTGAAAACAAATATCATCACTAATATTTTTATATAATCGTCACCAATATTCTATAAGAGTTTGTAATGACAAAATAATTAATGATAAAATGTTATTATTTGTCAATTTTTCGTCACAACTAGTTACTAATTGTAATTAGTATGATTTTTATTACTATTTTTAAATAAAATATTGTTTTATTATCACTATTATTTTTAAATATACCAATAATGCATTGAAAATTATTTTTAAATGCTGAAATAATTATCATTGAAATAAAAGTACAAAAATCAAATAAATCAAAGTTTACATTAAAATATAACAAAATCATTACATGTTGAACGATAAACTAAAACAATAGTATCCAAAAATACATAAATCAAATACATTAATACAATATTTAGATTCTCATAAAAATAATAAAGCCAAGTGCAAAACCTATAATATTAAAGTCTCAACATTACAATAAAAAATAGTATCTTCATAAGTTTTAATCTCAAAACTACAGTAAGTAGTATCTTCATACGTTTCAATCTTTCAAATAAATATAAAAAAATAAATCACATAAAAATAAAAAATATTGGTATTTTGGTTTTAGAAAAATGACCACATAATAATAAGTCTAAAAGAAAATATTCATTCAATAAAAGAGCTTCGTATTACTAACCTGAGCACTTGAGTTAGTAGGTGATTCAGAGGTCGACAATTCTTCCAATATGCCTACAATTTGACGCTTCACTTCATTTTCAAGATTTTGCTTCATTTGTTCTTAGTTAGTTTCAATCAACTCTGTTGAGATTGTACTTCAATATGAAGTTGGGTTCAATATGAAGTTGGGTAATGACATCCTGCTTTTTTGTAATATTTGTCAACTTTTGCACTTCCAACTCCAAATTATTTGCTTGATTTTGTGCATTTTCAAGTTGATTTTGAATAATTTGTTTGTGTGAAAACTTCTTTATTATTGGTGCACGACCAACACCTAAAGAAAGGTTTGACTTTCTTCCTAATACCATGACGAAATGTTCAACAAGTGGCACATGAGCTTTTGAAATTTCCTCTTGATATATATCACCGACATTCTCCAAAGCTTCTTGTATAATATAGAAAAAGTATGTATAATTTTCATACTTACATTAAAATCTTCACATTATTAGTTGACAAATGAAAAGAAAAACATTTCACAAAAATATAATTACATATGATATCATAATACAATTAATGTCTTTTAATTCTAATATTGACATCTAAGACTTTAAAATGAAATTTTTCTTTACCATGATTTTTTCTCCTTTTGGAATGCACCAAGTTCCATTAGATCTCATGTGGGCCTTCCAAACTTCCACAACATCGGGTCATTCACCAAATATTTAATCTTCTTTCTATTAAAATTAAATATAGTAAAAGACAAATTAAATAATATAAAAATAATATAATCTAATGTATGATGCCTTTATATAAATTTCACCAAACTTTCATATATCATATAAAAACAATCACAAAATAAAAAAATGAGTTATTATTATATAACTTATAAGAAAATGAATATAAAATATTAAAAGATGTTACCATTTCAAATGTCTTTTGCACAATTGATTTTGTGCTAATAATTGATTTTATTTCTTGCTTGCTTCAATTAGCTTTGTTTGTCAAGCTTCTTTCCTGCATCAAAGTATAAATGATTTTATATTATAAGTATAAATCTATTAAAAAATTCTGTTCAAAATAATAAAATAACTTTACCTGAAATTTTGAACCACTCCACTTGTTTTAAATTAGCCAATTCCAAGCTTCTGGAGATACGAATTTTGGTCTACCCTTTTCTTTAAGATAAGCTTGATGTAAATGATAAAGCTTATTCTTCTATTGAGATTGAATTTGCTTCATTGCATATTCTTTCACCTCGTTAGATAAACTAAAAGCATCCTTATATCATATGTTTTCATCAGAAAAAAGTAAAAATTAAATACTATCAAGATACATTATCAAACCAATTTGAAGATATAACTAATATTTAAATAAATTAAATATAATTGACCTAATTATATATTAACCTTCATATGTCGCCACATTTCATCTACATCATCCTTACTAATTTCACTCCAACCATTAACTTGTAGAGGAGCTTTCTGGCTAATACACACTTGTGCCTCATACTTGAAATATTTTGCATGTTTTCTGCAAATCTTATAAAATGGTGGAGGAAATTGGATGTCGATACTTTTTTCCTTTGTCATAAGATTTTCCTTTTTATTTTGAAATTTTGCATTTATTGTATGCTCACGTCCCTTCTTTATGACATGCTTGCCTAAAATAAATAAGCTATAACATTTTTAATGATAATTTTGAGGCATGAGATGCATTATTAGGTAAAGACTCCTTTACTTCTTTATCAAGAGAGTGGTGTATGGATGAATCATTATAGACTCTTTTAGAATTCAATATCGATGATTTCATCATCTATCAATTACAATGATTAATCATAAAAGTAAGAAATAAAATACAAGTTAAACTTGTATATAATATAAATTATAATTGTAATAAATCAAGAAAGTCTGGATATTTAATGGAAAACTTATATCTCAATTTTTTTTCATGCCTAAAAGAATAGATCAATTCATAAATAACATATATACACTTTTCAATTGAAATTAACCAATTCTCCAAATTTAACTTCCTAGCATCAAATGATACACTCACGACACACTTAATCACTAACTAATTTTATTTTTTTAAGCAAGAGTGAATTTTATTGAGAATATATCTTACTCTCACTCACAAAACCACCCCACTCATTTATTAAGAAAATAATGTATATTAGCATTATATTAAAAAAAATTTAAAGAGTTACCTTTCTTTTCCATGACTCAAGATCATTTGTAGCAGCAAACTCATCATGTTTGTCGTTCTCGTAATTAATTTTCACTTGAAGAATTTGATCCAAGTTCCCCTTCATATTCAGGTACATAGCCTTCATCATCAACATTGGATTTCTTTTTATCCTTTTTCTTAACTTTTTGAATTCTATCCTTGAAAATGGTGGCCAATTTGAACAACTCTAAAGCTTCTATTTTTGCTTGATTCTCTGCAATTCTCTGCATCCTAATTGGAACCTCTTCAACCTTTGACATTATTTTCTCCTTCTTCACTATGAGGGAAGCTAACTTGTTTGTGTGAGTGCTTTTGGTTTTGGTTTTGACGTAAGTAGGTGGAAGGTTATAGGTGAGTTTTTTTTTATAATTATTTTTTAAACTTTTTTTAGAGGACAGATTGTTAACTAAGAGAGTGGGTGAGAGAGGTTATTTTAAGTTGGGCGGTGGAATGGGATTGAGAAAGAGGATATTGAACGAGCAAATGGAAGGAGCAAAGAATGGGATCACATGATCTTTAAAACAAATAGAATATTTCCATTTGCAACAAACATTCATAAAATTAAATTCTTTCATTAATTAACATGAATGGTAGAAGTGGTGAATGAAGAATTATTTTTTATCAATGAGACAGGAGATAGTTCTAATTTTATAAAAAAAGTTTAAATATGCTTTTAGTCCATAATAAATTAGTTAAATTTTATTTTAGATTTCTAATAATTTTTTTTCATCGAGTTTCTAATAATACAAAAATTTTATTTTTAGTTATTGTTATTTTATTTTAGTCCTTATAAAATTTTGTTCTTTTTCTATTAGTCCCTTTAAAAAAATACTCGATAGAGACTAATAAAAAATGATCTACATACTATAGAGACAAAAATGAAAAAAATAGATATATTAGAAGGATTAAAACATAAAACAAGGACCAAAAATTAATTTTCTTATTTTATTAAGGATTTAACGCAAAAAATAATTTTATTAGGAACCAAAAATAAAATTTGTTAATTTATCAAGGACAAAAAATATATTTAAGTAAAAAAAAACTCTAATTTGGTGGATAAATTTTTCTTCGTTTGCAACTATAGGTTATTAGTGTAGTTAGAAATCTATGTATGGTACATGCTCCATATTACAGGAATTTTCAAAATTTAATTAACTCGAGGAAAAACTACTAGAATAATTATTATTTCAAGTTTAAATTCAAACTATCTTTTGTTAAAAGTAACACAAAATCAAATAAAGTTAGTAGGAGTGGCAACAAAGAAAAAATAAACAAAAGCAACCACCAATGTGGAAGTTGAATTTCCACTTAATGCTTGAAGTGGGTGTGATCATTAGTAGTTGTTTTGTGTTTTCTCTAATATAAAGATTTAATTTGAATTTTACATAAAGATAAATATGACCGTTAAAAATACTTTTATAAAATAAACTATATAAAGAGGTGACTAATAAAATTGTATAAAAAATTAAAGAAACCATTAAATACTATACAAGCATAAAAAATATAAGATACTTTATATATATATATACTATGTTTATATATATATATATATATATATATATATATATATATATATATAACGCTATTAAACCCCCAAAGTACACTAAACTAAAAATTATCTAAAAATAATCGTGAATTTAGATAATTAAATAAAAAATAAAACTGGACTTTTAGTCGATTTGAAAGAAAAGATAAATTCAGATCATTAAATTTAATGTGATAAATTTCCTTTTAATTTTTTTAAATGTTGATAATATTATTTTCTTAAAGAATATAACTTTATCATCATAATTAATTTATTAAATATATTTTTTTTTTACTATTATTTTATCATGTGCATTACACGAGTCTATTTTAATGTATAAAATTTATAGTTATCATTAAAATATTAAATTGTAATTAGACTAAATAAATATTATGTATTTAAAAATATTTTAAAAATTACAAAAAATCAAATTATTTACTTAAACTTTAATTTTATTTTTGGGTTAACATTTTTTCTTATAATACAATTTTGTTAAAAATATTTCTTTTAAAAAAATACATATTTATTTTCAATCAATTAAATAATGAGTAATAATAATTAATAAAAAATGACAGCAAATATATAAAAATGATAAAATAATAGTTCTTAATAAAGGAAAAGAGATAAAGATAAAAAGATATTGAGAAAAATGAGGAAAGATAAAAAATAACCAAGATAAGAAAAACAAAATTTCAATTTCTTTTTGCTTTAAATTTTGAATGATGAATAATTTGTTAATTACTTATTATCTCATAATTGCTTTAAATTTTTAATGATGAATAATTTGTCAATTGTAATTGAAAACAAATAGAATAATAAAATATAATATTTATGACAAACTCGTTTTTTTTTTCTTTTTATCATAAATACCTTAATAATGTTGACTATTAAAATGTGCATTAGTAACAATTTTAAATATGGAAATAAAATATGTAGATATTAGTGACAAATATTTTTTTTGTCACTAATAATAAAATTATAGTGACAACTTCTTTTTTGTCATGATTATAAATAATATTAGTGACAAAATAAAATTTAGTCATTGATGTTATATTATTAGTTACAACTTGAATTTTCATCACAATTTTTTAATCACTAAAAATCACAATTCTTGTATTATTCATCGAATGTGGTATATATCATATATAGTTTGTCATGTGTTACCAAACTAACGATGATAGTATGATAATTAAACTAGGAGAAAGATTAATTTGATTTAACATAAACACTTTAAGAGACTAAGGTAAAAATTTTAAAACTTAAAAAATAAACTGAAATAAAAAATATAAATATGGAATCAAAATTCTATTTCAGATCAGCCTTACCTTTTTCATCCTTTTTTGAGACCATTTTTTTCTATTTGGTCTCTACATGAAAATGTTTATAAACTACCTAGTAAAGAAAAAGGCATTTGTGATACTAAGCAAGTTTTAAAATGGACTTCTAACTTGACTTCTTAGTTATGATTTATTTTGCATTTTTTTTTTCATTTTTTCCCCTTATACAACACATGTTTTTATTTTATCTCTGTGAAAAAGAAAAAGAATAAGTCCCCATATATAACATTTTATTTTAGTTTGATGTTATTTATTTGAATAAATATACATAAACGCCCATGTGCTATGTGACATCTCGAGAAAAAAGAGAGAGAAAAGTGTATGTTTGGTAAGTAATATAATTTGATAGAAAAAAATAATAAAAAATATCAACTAAATATTTAAAATTTGTAGGTATGTAAATATGAACAACTCTATTTATTTTACCTCTTGATCACCTTATTTTTAAGCTGCATAAGAGAAGCTCTAATGAAAATTGTTACACAGTCCCAAGGTAATAAAATAGTGAAGCTTGTGGAGTCATCGAGACTTGTTATAGAAATTCACAATTGAGGTTGTTAGAGGAGTTAGGTATATAGTCAAAGGATGGCTACAAAATATTATATGTTAATATGTTATTGCATGCACGAGTTGCGCATGAGATAAAAAGGTAGGGTGTGCAGCTCACAATCCCGCGCTATAATGTTTTGGTTATTTTATAAAAAATAAATAAATAAACACAATTTTGCTTGGAAACAGTTGGATTCAATGGTTCATATTCTCACCCTATGTTTGGTAAATATGTTATAGGGAGGGGATGCAGATCCCCAAAGCAACTTTTAGTTATTTTTTTGCTAAAAAAAACAAATTAAAACAGTGAGACGTGGATCATGGATGTTATTCCATGCAGAGGATTTGCTACTAATATTTTTTTAACCCTTAATAAAATATTGCTAAAAAAATTTATAATATTTTTATTAAGTATTAAACAATAAAATATTACTATAGATTATATACGTAGTAGTGATGATTCTTATACCTAATAGTAATAATGAATTATGATGGCATATACACACATTGTATTCACACACCACATTTACATGTATTTTTTTTCTTTTAGATCACATGGATCTTTCATCATAAACCTATTATAGTTAGATAGAATTATTATGGATGACAAAATCCTTTATCTCAGTATTTAATGCAACTGAATATTTAAAATTCAAATTTAAAACTACTAATTAAGTTAAAACAATAAATGGATAAAGGAAAAAGAGTAAGAAAGGTTATAGGTTCGATTCCTTTCACTCTCTGTGCCAAACAGGGTTGCCACTGCTACCCCCAAAATTGGCAGAAACTAATTATGCATGGCAATGGTCCCTGCAAGTAGCATCTGATCTCTCTTTTACCAACATCATCGTGGAGACAGACTGTCCAATTAATAAAACTGTCACAAGCTTGGACCAGCAAGAGGTTTGGATCTACCTCTTATTTTGAGGGCATCATTCATGACTGCAAAGTCATACATGTCTACGGACTTCTCACATTTCTAGACAGATTATTGTTTGCAAGAGAAATGATAGGGTTACACTTTCTAATATCGTGTTTGTTTTTCCGTTTCAGACGTGGTTTTTAACCATTTGAACTTGATTTTCATAAGCTTATAGTTATATAATTTCCACGTTACAAACATGACTCATCTATCTTTCAATGAGATGGGAGTCATATAGACATAGTGGTTTGGTGATTCGGGGAGGCACACAAGATTGGAATAATAAAGAGGTCTTGATTTTGAATCCTCTTATTAACATAATATATAGTAATTACTAACATTTATCCATAAAAAAAATATTTGACGAAATAATTTCCAAAAAGGCTATCTTAGTATACGATGAGACAGCAAACTTGGTTTTTGTTTATCCGGATATATAACTACTGCATATAAGAATCCTATCTGAGGTATAGAACAACGATTTGCAATAAGAATCCAGTATTTCCATCATAAAAAAAAAAAAAAGATAGGTGCTTGTTGAATATCAACAACAAGCATCCCCACATGATTATCCTTTCTCAGCCAATACTCCCAGAAACACTTCTCAATGGTTGGTGCTTTCATTTTCGTACCAATGGCAGAAGGCAAAAGATACAAAATTATTAGAAGAGCAAATGCAACACTTGGATTTTTAAGTTGAAGTTGATAATTGCACATCGTATCTCTTAATTTTGTGGCGAACTTCGCACAAACAAAAGCACTTTTTTTTTCTTTAAGAAAAAAAAACAATTTTAGTTTGATCACCTCTAACGAAGATGCTAGCTAGGGTAGGACCACCCTTTGAGGTCATTTTTTATACTTAGAATAAGTTAAGCTCATTGAGAGTAAGGTCTCTGACACTATTGCAATGAATCTAGCTAGCTTATACCCCCTATCGACACATGCAAATTCTATGTTCTCTACTTATTTTCCATGATGATATATTGAACTGATTAAAGTTTAGTGACCATACTTAGATAATTTGTCATGTAGAGTATCCAAAATCCAAAGTATCTATGACATGCAAACAAATAAGACAAAGTGTGAAAGGAAAATGGAAAGAGATCAAAATTCTACATTGCCCAAAAAGGAAAAGTAAATCATTGTTAAGCAGAGCATTCGAACAAAAAGAAAATTGAAGTTAAAACTCATATTAATACTACATAGGATTCCAACAAAAAGAAAAGCCATTTTTTTTTACATAGTTTGGCAAGATTCTATAAAGTGGGATACCCAATCTGCTAATTTGTAATACTGTGTGGCACTGATATCTTTATTGGTTGTTCCTATTTTTTTTTATTCTTCATTGAGTAATGGCTGTTCCTATTTCTTTTTATTTATTCTTCATTGAGTAAAGTTCCCTGCTATAAATAATATGATGGAGGTAAATACCAGATAAATTTATACCAATTGATTAGAGGTGTCAAAATGGATCAGTTGACCCACATGATTGACCCACCACGGGTTAAGATTTAAACAGATAGAGTAAGTGCGATTTACTTTTAAATGAACCACGAAAATATCAATTCGGCCCAGCCCACCATGGGTTGATGGGTTAACTCACAAAATTTTTATAATAAAAAAAATCTCAAAATAAAATTTTAAAAAATTAAAAACATTTTTTTTCTGTTTTTTAAGTGATATTTTTTCAAACAGACATTCAAATTATTCAAATAAAAATACAAATAATATACAAATGTCTTAAATAACCATTTAAATATCTAATATAATCATGAAAATAGTCATTCCAATCAAATGTCTCAATTCTCAAATACATAAAATACCTTTCAAAAGTCTTAAATCCATACGTTAGTCTTAATCATAGTTCAACAACATTATAATACCAAATTGTCAAGACAACATACACAATCTATTATTAATTTATTAGTTATTACTTGGGTTTCACAGGACAACCTGACTCAAACCCACCCAACTTGTGAGTTAAGTGAGTTGGATTTGTTTTCTCTCAATATTGTAAAACTTGTATTTTTTTTTTTTTTGCCCAACCCGGTCCGGACCCTTGGGGAGTCAGGTTGGCTCACCGAGTTTGGGCTCATTTTGACACCCCTACAATGGACCATGAGCAACCATGAGTTTGATATCACACCTCACTTATATAGTGTTCAATCTTCTCATTCTTAATCATAAACTCATTCGCGAGAAGACTTTTGATATAAGGGATCTTTATGTCCATGAACAATTACATAAGTGAATTTGATACTACACCTTAATTCAAAACCTTACGACTCAGGCTTACATGTCTTATCCTCACTTATATGGTGTCTAATCTTCCTATTTCTACCTGATATAAGACTTCATTTCATACTTGTATTTCAGCACTCTCCTTCTTTTTCCCTTGTAGTTTGATTTGGATTGCAACAGATTTAAATCATGTCTTTCATATGTTCATTGCTTTGGAGGTTGGAGAGAAACTGGAGAAAAGTTATGAAGAATAACATGAAAGTGTCCTGTAATTAACACTAATATCAATAATTAAGATTAGTAATGAACTGAACCAAGTTAAATATAGTTCAAGATTAGACTCAATAATTGATTCTTTCAATTTGATTCACAAATTAAATGAGTTAGACTTGAGTTATGTATAATTTTAGTAAATTAATTAAAGTCATAAAAGTGTTTTTTTAATTAAATTAATATTATTTTTTATGAAATAAATAAAAATATAATATTTATAATTTTAATCAAATTTAGTTATTTGCAAGTTTGAATTGAATTGAGATTGAGTAAAAAAATATATATTTATATTAAACTTGAGTCAAATTTTGAACTTATGAGTTGAGTTAAGATAAATTAAGCATGATCAAATTCAACTTATTTTCAATCATATGAATAATATTCGTTAGTTATAGAAATTAAAGTCATGTTTTCCTATTATAAAAATAATTATTTCAATTAATTAAATAAAATACATGAATTATTATAATTTTTTTTATTTGTTCATAATTTTTATAGATAAAAAATAATATATGCCGACCTTTTACGGGAAAGCATCTGGGGCCAGGAATGCAACTTTGATTATCTACTTTACCTTTTGTATGGAGTTCTCAAAAAGTATAATTATTGCTCATGTCAATTGGAGTTTTCAATGTTATCGTAATCAAGTCTTCCAAGGACCTTGGGGGATCAATTTTACATAGTGAGACAACCTATGACATTAGGAGAAGTTCATTTGTTGTTATTGATGAAAATGTCACAACATAAAAGAGCATCTCCAAGTAGTTTCTTAAAAAATTTCTTTAAGTGAAGAAATTAAATTTTATAAATTTTTTCTATTAAAGTAAATTTACGTGATAGAAGGAATTTTCAAAAATAAGATTGATATCTTTTGTAAGAAATTATTTCTTAGTATTAAAAAATAATATTTATCTAAGATATAATAACACTATAATTAAATCATAATTAACTGAAAATAAAAAAAATATAAAGTGTGAGTTACTTAGAGTTTTTTAAAAAATTTTATCATTGAAATAAAATTATGTATGAATTCTTAAAATAACATGATACTGGAAACTACAAAAAATACTGTATAAATTATAAATAATAACTTAAAAAACCTACTTAAAAACTTTCTATTAAAAATACTCTAAACATCCGGGGAATGTTCGAAACCACATATATATCATGGTCTGAAATATTTTTAGTTTTCAAAATACAACTATACAAGTTAGCTCGGATAACGGGTGAAAAGTGCTGCAAGACACAAAATATAATGTGGAATTGAGGGAAAGATTCAGCTAGATGAAAAAAAATAGAAAGCATCTCTCAACTATCTTTGTTTTGGTTTTCAAAATACTTGTTTTAGCAATAGTGTGAAATTGGTTTTAATAACAGTTTTTCAAACCAAAAAGTCAGAAGAGAATATAAAATGCCCAAAATATATCCTTTTATATTATTTTACACTTATTAATTAATCTTATTAAATTCTTTCAATTCGACGAACTAGTTTATAAACTTTTAGGTTTCTAGATATTATTTTTTAGCTTGTAAGTTTTTGCCTAACTAATAAATTTTCAACTAATTTATAAACTAATTTCATCAAGCATATCCTAAAGTAATAAAAAAAATATCTCGAATCTCATTTTAATATTTATATTCTAGGCATTCTAATGCTTCTATTTATATAGACATTTAAGACTGTTAATTTTCTTAAGCCTTCACTCTTCCCAATCTTGTTCATATTCACTTTCATTTAAATATTTTTTTATCTTTAAAATTCAAATACGCTCATGATATTCATATGATGTATCCCCTCATGATTTTTTAATATAAACTGAACAGTTTAATAAATTGTAATTGAATATTAGAAACTAATTTTTTAGCGGGCATCAAATAGAAGGTAAAATTGTGATGTTAACTACATAGGAAAATTATAAGATACCAAAAGATTTATTAGTTGATTGAGCAATATATGTTAGTTGTTGTAAATATCATGACATCTGAGTTTGATTATTATAGATTTACAATAAAAATGTGATTGTAACTACATAGAAAAAGTATAAGATACCAAGGAGTTTATTAGTTGATTGAGCAATATAGGTGGGTGGTAAATATTATGACATCTGAGTTTGATTATTATAAATTTATAATAAAAATATGATTGTAACTAAAAGGTATAAGATATCGAGGGATTTACTAGGTGATTGAACATTATGCATCAATTATTATAAATATTTTGGTATCATTATTTTAGATTTATAAATAAATAAATAAAAAACTATAAGTTTTTTTTATCAGCGAAACTATAAGTTAATTAAATCAAGTGAAAGTTACCGTCGTAGTCTTTAAAATCGAATTGAATTGACCAATCTAATTGTTGACTCTAAAAAATTAGATCATTTTAGAACGGTGAGAACTTAGTCCAAAATTAGTGAAAACTAATACCAAAAATCGATTTGAACTGTTATTTTTAAAATATACATTTTTTAAAAAAATATAATCTAAATATTTTTATATAAATAAAACAAATCTTGATAATTTACAATTTTTAAAATATAAGGATTACAAATATGTAAAATTTATTTTATCAATTCTTATTAATTATTTCTTATAAAACTTATAATTTTTTTATTTTATATTAATTTATTATTATTTATATCTTGATTTCTTATACTTTTATATAGTATTAAGTTTCATTTTCTCTTTTATATTCTAGATATAACTTCTAGTTAATGGACATTATTGTATTTTATTAATTTAAACCTTTGTATTAAGGTATATTTAATTTAGACTTTTTTTATATATTGAATGTTAAGGACCTATAAAATGTTTTATTTTAGTTTGCTATTATAAAGTTTTGATATTATATTTATTTAATATTATCTTTTGTATTACTTAATTAATAGTTGAAACTCATTTAGCGCATGAATTCCTAAATGCTAGCCATACGATTTTATTTTTTTTATAATTGAATGGTTGTGATTCTTTCTTTTTTTCTCTTTTTATTTATCTCTTTCCCAATTTACTCTCTAATTCTCCTCTTCTCATTCTCTACTAATGTTGCCTCGGACTCCATCATCTCCACCTTTGTCGACAACGAACCCTTCATCAAGTCCAACCAACAAACACAAAAGCAAGTATTGAAAAACCAAAACACTTATAATGGCATTTAGAGGAATGAAATCAAGATTCGAAGTGAACGAATGAGACCAAGAATTTCAAACAAAATCAATTCAAGAATCAAGAAGGGTAATCAAAGAAACAAATGTAGAAAAAAAGACAATCAAGAAGTGAATGAAAGTGAAGATCCAAAAATTACAAAACCTAACGAAATAATGAAAAACCCAAATCGGGAACAAAAAAAAAACACAATACACAACGAAGATGAAAGGAAGGGATCTTCATCGCCACAAACCCTCGACTTCTGTGTTTGCATTCAAAGGCACACTCCATCCGTCACATTGCTATTCTCACCAACAACCATATTTTCAATTGTTTGCAAATTTATAACTCATCTTTCCACATGAGGTTGCACACATTAATGAAAGTGATCTCTTACAAACTCATATTCACACATGACGTTGCATACAATAATGAAAGTGACGTCTCACCCTCCAAAGCAAGTGATTGTCTTTGGTTTCATGTCACCGCAATGGTTGTTCCAATGACTCTGTTGTGATGATTGTGCTTGCAGCAAACAATGAAGAAAAAGTAGGAGAAAAGAGTGGGAATAAAAAGGGGCATAAAGGAAAAGTGAGGGAGAAAACACGAAGGACACAGCACACAGGCTAGAGGTCGTCGTGAACCTTTAATATTTTGATCGGTTTAGTAGTTTTAAAAGCCCTGGTTACAGTCAATTCTATGGACAGGTATGAGCAATTAACCAATATCTGAGAATATATTCTCTTTATTCTTCATTGGTTATAATATTATGTATTACTATGCCTATAAATCGATTGAACAACATCGTGAATTTGAAGCGAATAAAGGAACCTAATTCGCATAGACTTGGTGCCAATTAGCATTTTGATTCTTCCACTTTTGTAGAAGGGTCGAGGCATTATAATCCAAGGTGCTTGTATTGTACTCATACCATACAGCCACGCATAAATTGCACAAATATCCCAAAGGGCATGTCAAATAAATTAACAAAAGAATATAGAATGGGGCTTAAAAAACAGGCCCAATTCGTGCCTGATTGGAGCTCGTTCCTTTCAGCTCCACTAGTATGGACCAAAAAAAAAAGTTGTACTAGTATTGTAATGCAATTGTTTCTCTGACAGAAGATAAATCTTCAATGCAGCTACGGAGCTACCCTTGATTCTTTTTCACCTCATCTTTGTGGATGTTAATCGGAATACAATCCATTTACATCAATATGCGTAAAACAGCAAGACCAACAGCAGAAATCGAAACAAGTGTTCCTATGCAATATTTTATGACATCATATTTGGCTGCTTCCAGTTGTGCTCTTAAAGAATGGATCTCCTGAATATGAATTATAGCAAAGGGGGTTTAAAATGCAAATAGCCAAGTTTCCATGGGATGAAATAACTTCTAAATGTCACATAAGACTTGTTTTATAAACTTATCCAAAAGCACTTCAAGGGAAAAAAATAATAAGTAAAAAATGAAATGAGTTTGTACATAAGCTAATTTGTAGAAGTTCTCTCATATAAAGTCTCTAAAACATAGAGAATTCTACAAATTAGCTTATGAGCTTACGAAGAAACTCATTTAATTTTTTTTTCTTGTTTTCTTTTCCTAGAAGTGCTTTTGGATGAGCTTACCCAAACAGATCCATAATTGCTTACTCTATCAAGTTTGTTTGTCAGGTTGTTAGTTTCAGCATTCTGATTAGACAATTCCTCCCTTATTCTCCTGCATTTGTAGTGACTCATCAGCATTAACAGATAAAAAGAGGGATTTTCAGTCTAACAAAAGTTCTATAATCATTGACAATCAGCATATTAATTCTTAACTCTTACCCCCTTTCAAGGTTCAAATCTAATCGCTGCCCAGCAGTGACTTTGTCTATCTCATACCTGCATCACAAAACATGTGATTGAACCATAAAAATCATAACAGAACAAATGAATACATCTATAGTAGTTGATCAAAGCCAATTGTTGAAACTAATAAAGCATACCTCAACTCATTACGCATCTTCTCTATATCATTCCTAAGCTTCTCAGTCTCGTGTTGTAAGAGAGAAAAATGGTGTCCCTGAATTACAAGTTTTTTAACATATCACAGCATCACACAAACAAAACCAACCTCATCAATATCAACATAACAAATTGAGGTAAATAAAATTACAAGGATAAAGAACAAGTGAAATTAAGACCAAGAAATAAAAACAAAGCAATTCCTAATGTAAAATTGATATCCTCTCAGCATAAATGTCTCAACATAAACAATCGTACATACTATGTATGTATTTGGCACCACATGAATTACTACCCAATCATTTGAATTACTCACCTAACTCCTAAGCAAATGTTGACGGACAAGCAAAAGACATTCTCCCATATCTATTACGTATTAACAAGTATCATTAATTTAAGGTGCAGGAGTTGGACCTTTCCATTTGGGAAAAAACTAGGGACCATAAGGTTTTCTGTTTTCACTTGTAATCACAAAAATCCCACATTTCCATTTGAAAACAATGTTTTCATTGTTTCCTATACAAATATTTTGTATACAAGAAATAAAGTTAAAACAAGGAAGCATTTTTATAATCAAAAGTGAAATCAAAAAATGAAAAAGAGAATATTTTCGCAAACCATTCAGTTTCTAAATTAATCTTATGCTTCCCCATTATTAAACAAGAGAAACCTTGAGGAGGATTGCAATTGTTTCCCCAAGACATCTTTACGATTCTAAGTAGAAAAAACATTTTTGGATAAACTCATGTAAACTTGCATAAACTCTTTAGGTCAAGTATCGAGTCAATGAGTTTCCCATCGCCAGTCACTTTCCAGGCACTGCCACCGGCCACCGCCAGAGTTCAAGTGACCTCTCTGGCCGACAAACCCACCATCAGGAGCACCCACAGACAATCTACCAAATGTCATCGATGGCGCCACCATCAGACACCAGGCATGCCCTCACGCGCATTTCCTAGGCTCGCCAAACAGCATCAACGCCAAAAGTTTTACCAGCACGTCCGACCGCACACCTACCCCTAAAGTTTGGGGTCATTTCATGTTGATTTGGTGGTTCTCCTTTGTTTTCCTTTTCCATGCAGCCCCTCTTCGTGGTGAATAGTACCTCACGGCTGCTCTGTCCTTGTTTGGCAGACTTCCAACTAGGGGTGGAAATGAGCTAAGTCAAGCCAAGCTTTACTAGGCTTAAACTCGGCTTGAGTTGAATACGTAAGGCTTGAGTTTGACTCATTACCTGTTATAGGTTTTTTTTAAAGGCTTGGCTCGACTTACATAAAAGTCTGGCTTGGCCCACGAGCCTATTTAAAAGTTTGCTTAAAGATTTCTTTGATTAATTAATTATTTTAAAACCTAGTTAAATACTAACTAAAAAAAGAAACTTATAAAATTTCGTATAAATAATGTACAAATCCAAAAATAATTGATAAACAAAATCATATTGAATTCAAGTCGTTAAAGCACAAAGTATTTCAAAAATAAAAAAATAAAAAGAGCATAATATTAAAAAATGTATGGATTAGGTCCTCAGCCCCAAAGCTTACAAATCTATTTTAAGTCCAAGCCTATAAACGAAATAAAATAAAATCTAGAAAAGATAAGATAGGACGAAATAAAATCTAGATGGAATAAAATCGGGATAAAATAAAATCTAGATGGAATAAAATTTGGATAAGATAAGATTTGATAAAATAAAGTTATTATTATTTTTAGTTAAACAGGCCGGCTTGTCAAGCTTAACAAGCTTTTTTTTATAGTTTGGGCTTGACCTTTTTATCTAAAAAGGCTTTTTAAAAAGCTTGAGCTTGGCCTTTATAGTAAACAAGCCAAGCCGAGCCGAGCCTTACATAAGCCGAGCCAAAGGCCCTTGACAAGCTGCTCGGCTCATTTCCACCCCTACTCCCAACGCCTTTTCGTTGACCCTTAACTTTGACCAATGTCACCCATCTCGAAGACCGTCACACTAGTCTTCTCTTCCTCCACCTCAAGGTGTCCCCAATGGACCTTTCTGCTTTTTCATGGGTGAATTGTGCCTATTGTCATTGCCGAAGACCACCACGACGTCCATGTGTGCAACCAACTCAAAAAACAGCCACACACGACCCCACGCAGGGCCCTAGTGCGTGAAGTTCATGCACACGACGGGTGACGCATCTTCGGCGAGCATCACATTGGTCTTCATTGTCACTGTTCAGGTTTACCACATTTGTAACAAGCTTGGTTTATCACACATATGCTCCAGCTTGAGAAGGAGTGTGAGATTACATGAGATTATGTCTATTATTAATGATATTGTATTTAATATTAGAATATCCTACTTCCTATTAATCAGCAATTGATTGATCTTGTAATCAATATTGATTCCCTTTACCATATTATAAATAGCATGAGGTGTGGTCTATAGCGACACAACATTACACAGTAAATCAAATATAATTTTTCCCCATAATGACCCCATAGTTACAGTGTTCTATGCTACTCATGCATTGTTTTTGAAGCAAACATAAATGTAACATTTTACAAGGGCTCAAATGATTTCAAGAAATTAGCTCTTTTTCAAATATTTTCACTTTAGAAACTTATATTTTCGTGAACTTATGTATGATGTGATCATTAAATAGTTTGATCTTATGTAGTATTAATGTACTATCAACATTATTGTGGTTTGGTACTTCGCTTTATTATGGAGTTGAAATGGTGAATGTGTTAAGAGTATTATGCTATGCATATATGTCATTAATAGGTTTTTCAATATTATTTTTATTCATATTAAGTAAACTGTTATCTATTTACTAGTTGAGTATACAGAAGCTCAACCAATTTAAGTAGAATCTCAAGTTTGCCAACCTTTCATCCTACCATCACTAGAAATACATGATAATTTCAAGATAACATAGAGCCCATTTAATTTAAAGATCTTCAAAATTATCTTCTCCACGCTATCTGGTTTTACAAACATCATATGTTAGCAAGCTTCCTCAGAGGTTTGAACATGTCATTGATTATCTTATGCAGCACAAAGTTAACAACTAAAATAAATATAACATAATTATGAAATGTGACAACAAAAGTTGAAGAGTTATCAGATCATGAGTTTCTACTAAATCTCATAATTGAATTGTTTCAAGAAATCCAACACTGAATAATTCATCATGGTCACACCAAAGTACATTATGCTATGGATGCTAGAGACAACAGAGAAGATCATCTACAAGAGATGCATTGAGTAGAAAGAAGGGGAAGAAAAGAAAAGAAAGAGAAATGCCAGCCTCAAAAGATATGGAGAAAAACAGTGAAGAAACATGTGATCAGCTTAAACTTATGTCTTCATTCTAATTACTTTCAGTTTCAGAGAACATGATCAAACAACGCCATTAGCATCTTCTATTGCCGCATTAGATTTAGAACAAAGACATTCAACATGAAGAAACAACACTGATCAGCTTAAACTTGTGTCTTCATTCTAATTACTTTCAGTTCATAGAACATGATCAAACAATGTTATTAGCTTCTTCTATTGCTGCATTAGAACAAAGACAGCAACGGGCACATTTCATTCACCTAAAAATGGAAAAGCAGGATGCACAATTCACTAAAACATTCTGTCAATAAGTAAATGTAAAAGGTACTTTTCATCCTAAATGACTGTAATTCATGGAAGCCATATTTATGACAGTAAAATAGAATGCCTGCTGCCTGCAATGATTATAAGCAACACGCAAATCTTTCATTCAGCCCTAACATGTTCACTACCAGTATCAAGCCCTACGACATCCACATGCACCAAAATCATAAACCTCAAACTCGACACATAACATAACATCCACATGATTAAGGAATACCTGTGAGCTCTGCACCTCCGCTTTAAACTTAGACAGGTTGGATTCTTGCATCATTTCAATCTTAACGAGAAAATTGGCCATAGCAGCTCACATTAGTACAAAACATTAGGGGCAAAAACGTGGAGGCGGATTTTAAATCCACAGAACCATAAAACAAAGATTGTATTTGGCACTAAAAGGGTCTTACTTTCTGCATCTGCGCCTTTGATACCAACGACTGAGACACATTTTCGAGACTGTCATTCAAAACCTCAGTTATGGCAGCGGTTATCGCCTCGGCTTGCTTCGAGGGCACTCCTTCCCCTTCCAGTCTCCTAACCTATACACACCAAAAATCAAACAAACAAGTCACTCAACCTTCTTCAGAATTGCAAATAAAAGTGAAATCCAATCAGGAACAAGTGTATGTAAATTATTATCATTATTATAATTACAAGGGCCAAGGTGTCAACGAGGAACAAGTGTTTGCGGTTGGATTTCACCACTTGGGAAAAGTGTCTGGTCCCCGAAACAGAAAATGGATCGAAAATTGCTCTTTGGGACGACGACAATGACGACGACACTTCCGATCTCGAAGCCCCGAAACCTGCGATTGAAGATAACTGCCACACCCGCCTCCGAATCGCGGCCATTTTCGGATTACAAGAACAGAACCCTCAAAATTCGCACAACGATTTTCAGGCGCTTCAAATGATCAAAGCAACCTTCGCAGCAAGTCAACTACAAATCGAACAAACAACGACAACCGACGATTTATTATTATATCCGCACGAAGAGAGCGCAGAAGTTTGTTTTTGCTGTTCAGCGCAAACAAAAAGAGATGATGGGAATGAAAATGGGGAAATTGAAAAGAGAAAAAGGAAAAAATTGATTGGCATGGGGAAGTGTGAAAATGGACGGTTGTACCTTAAGCAATGGCCAATTAGAGGAGAGAGAAGGTGCTCTAGGTCGTTAGGCGGTGGTGGTGGCGTTGTGATGAGTCATCAAGTCGACGAGTTCGTAAACAAAGGTGGCGTGGTGTTGTTCCTAACAAAGGGGAAAGAAAAGAGACGGTGCAATCCAGTGCAAAAATGCACTGAAATTATATTAATTATAGGAAAAATAAAAAATGAAAAGGAAAATGTTTTTATTAGAATGCCAAAAAAAATATACAATCCGATGATTTTAAAATACATTTTCTGGTTTTCTATCAAATCTTGACAAATACAAAAGCGTGTTACAAGAACGAAGTTAAAATTGAAATATTTTTATTAAAATACTTAAAATAATATTGTGGATACTTTTTAAGTTCTCTTTTAATTTTATATTAAATATTTCTCATTTTAATTTATTAACTAATATTCTTACGGTACTGAGTAACACTTGATAAGATCCAAAAAAATCATCCTTAATTTTGTAACAAGTATTATATTCAATCAATACTGATTAACACTTAATTTTGTAATAATATTGTGGTTACTTGTGCATGCATCAAGAATAAAATAAACATAATTGCATGATTTTTTTTTCTTAATTTTTCGCCTTATGCATGCTTTGAGATCTATTCAATCAATTATATATGTTAATTAATTTTGATTTATCAGTAAAATATTTCGCCTTTGTTATATATAAAAAACAATACAAAAATATTCCCTACATTTTTAATGAATTTAAAGTGTGTTTGAAATCATTATTCAATCAATTATATATGTTAATTAATTTTGATTTATCAGTAAAATATTTCGCCTTTGTTATATATAAAAAACAATACAAAAATACTCGCTACATTTTTAATGAATTTAAAGTGTGTTTGAAATCATGGTGAAAAAATTATATTCTTTGCAAACTTGACCTTACAAAAAATTTAATTATTGTTATGCAAAATTAACTGTCTCAAAATCTCGGTGTAACTAGAATTGATAAAAATACAATGGATAAAAAATATGCTGAGTTATAAAAAATTACACTAAATTCTATAACAAATTTGCTTTCAATATAAAACATTGAAGCATTTAGAAAAAAATTGATTTGTAGATAGGAGAGTAGGTAAAGGAATAGATGAGACCCTAGACAGGAGTATCAAACCAGTATATATAAATAAAAGAGAGAAAACAATATCACAAAAACACATGAGAAGACTATACCAAAACCACCATGGGGAATCGGAGGATCCTAAAACAAGGCAGCAGATTCCTATTTCTAACAAAATCTCTCCTAACAAAAGAAATGTGTGATGTTGCCACAAAATTGGCACACTTGTCGGGGTAAGTATTTCCTTCCCTATACAAGTGAGAAAAAGCAAAATTCATATCTTTACAAAGAGTTAATTCTTAGTTTCTCCATCGTCCAGGAAGGCTCCAAGGGACAATCAAAGGATTGTTGAAAGAGTTAATTACCAATTGAGAGTTTATTTCCAACCAAAGGTTATGCCAACCCCTTTGGTGAGCCCTTTCAATGGCTCTAATATAGCAACGAATAACTCAGCAAAAAGAGTGTTCCATGGAGTTAGCCATATTACCCTTCTTGAAGTAGCTAGTCGTCAGTGCAAAGGCTGAGATGATGAGACCAACAGCAAAGTGAAACGAAATGGTGATTTGCTTAAACCACTTCTGGTTTCTAGCAAATCAGATAAAAGAAATGAATAACAGCTGCGGTGACTACGTCCTTCAGCTGGGATCCTTGTAACTTCTTTATCACCCACAAGATGTTTTCAACAAATTGCAAATTTAAGGAACATCTCAGCAACATGGATTGGAGCCAATTCCATATGTTGGTGGCAAAAGAGCATGTAAGGAAAAGGTGATATGAAGATTCTTCATTTCTACCTCAGAGGCTGCAAACAGAAACAAGGTGACTGCCTCTATGCTTAAGGTTTTCATCAGTTGATAGACAGTTATAAAGAAAACGCCAAAGCAAGAAAGACTTGAAGCCAAAACTAGGGGTGTTCACATGCCTATCCCCGATACAAATCGATCTAATTATATTAAGTTGGATTTCTAGAATGTTTGATCGAATTCAATCCCATCATAAACGGATTGGATAACGGATTTTTTTTTTTTTGAACTTGATCCAATCTGTCCTAACTCATATCTCATATAATTTAATTTGTTATATATATATATATATATATATATATATTATTAAATACAAAATACATTAATAATTTTTAACTCACATAATTTATTAAATTAATAAACTAAATCACCAATATTTTTTTTTATCGTTTTTATTTTTTTCTTGATTTTGTTTGTTTTGCATGCTAATATCGTATTATATTTCTAACATAAAAATATTGTACGAGTATTACAATCATTAATTATATTAGTAAAATATTTTCATAATTTAATCTCTTAAATGCATTTAATCATTATATATTTACAAAGTTTTAGATAAAAATAAATTATTATTCTAAACAAAATTATTTTTTAGAAAATAAAAAAACATCTAAAAAAATATTCAGATCAAATTAATCCAACTCAATTTAACCCGTTTATAATCGAATTAGGTTATGTCGAATTAGGGTGAGTCTATAAAAAAAATTACACAAGTCTCAGCCAACCTAATTCGTATAATTTTGATGGATTTAATAATAAGTTTAGCCAAACCCCACCCATTTGCACCCTAGGGAAAACCACTTTGGACCATATGAGGGTAGCCCACAGACGGATTTTATTGGAACTCTATAAAAATTGTAAGCTTCTTTCAAGGAAAGAATTCCATTCTCAGCAGGACCCCATATAGGAATGTCCGAAACAAGAGTTATATTCAGAGAGCAGATTAAGAATTCTGAAAGTAAGCATAGAAGGAATATTCCAAGAGTTCCTTTGTCTAAAATCATAAACAGAGGCAATAAGGCTCTTCCAGACCTCCTCTTGTAGATGAAGGGCCTCAACAATGGAGGTTTCAAGGCACCAGATATCATTCAAGTTAATATGATGGTGGGAGCCAATAATCCAACCCGTACTGGCTTCCACCAAATGTTCAGAAAAGATTTATTCAAGCAATATTCTCTTTACTTGAAAATCAATGTTAACCAAATTAATTTTATTTAAAATCAATTTTACAAATGCACTTCTAAACACATAATTTAAGAAAAATGCTAACAATTACAGGTTCGAAACAGTTTTCATAAAAATGCTCAAAGTTTGATTTTCGTTAAATCTTATTTTTTTAAAAAAAATTTGGTACACATCATCACTTTATACATTCGTGCTGTTTTCTATCGTGACAAATAGCACTGCTCTAAATTTAACTAGACTCATATGTCTTGTAGGACAACATATATATTTTTACATTATTTTTATAATAATATATTTCATACATAATATCTGAATAGGGTCAAACTTTAAAGCAGAAGAAATGTAAACAGAGAAACAGAGCGGCTCCATAAAATGTTCACTGTATGCAAGAAATGCTATTATATACAGGATAATATGTATCCAATTGAAGCTGGTCTAAGATCTTTTGTGTGGCCCACAGATAAGACGAATGGCCTTCAATGTGATCTGTTACTTCGACCTGCAATGCAAAAACAAACACCTATTTATTAAACATTAATATTCATAATTTATGAATGATATCATTGAAAATAAGATTGCAACTTGGAAAAATAGTTATACATTGGCAAAGAGGATGAAGAAACATCTTACATTTTGGATCCCAGGAATATCGACAGGTTGGATTCCAGCTAATCCTTTCGTGAGTAGACTGCTCAAAATTGTAAAAAATATAATGCTAAATAATAATTTTTACTTTCTGTCTATTAAAAACAATACTTTAAAATTGAATCATTTTACATTTTATTAAGAAAATGCCAAATGATAACACAACTCTACAAAAGTTACATAAACATACGTATAATAAGTAGGAAAATTCTGTATGATATGACTGTAAACACCTTATATATCCCTGTCACCCGCTTTCTCTCCAACAAAAGAACAGGGCAAACCCCACATAATCATATAGTAATTTTGTGTTAGGTGAGACAAATGCTAACTACCACACACGAAAACGGTTTAATGTTAAAAATTGACAACAAACCACGAAAGATTATGTAGTGTAAACCTTCATGCATAATACAAAAACTTGCATACTGGAATGCGAAAAGAAGCACAGACAAAAGATGGGAAGCATTATGGATAGCACTGTCTATGACCATTTGGAAGCACAGAAACAGCATGGTCTTCAATAACCAGCTCTTCATCCCCGAAAAAGTCATGGACGAGGCATTATTCCATACTTGGTCTTGGCTAAGGTGTATGGAGAAGGATTTTAATACCCACTTTAACCACTGGTCATCTAATTTGAGGGAGGAATTCTCTTAGGGGGGGCTGGCATATCCTGTCTTTGTATTCATTCTTATTTGGGCAGTGTTTCTCACTGCCTATGCTATATGTTGTACACTTCAGTGCATCTAGTACTGACCCTTAATTATAATATACTCTATCTTTTGCTGTGCAAAAAAAAACAAAAACTTGCATACAATTTCATGCTATTCGTTTCTTTTATCAACCTTTTGCAAGCATTAATCGATCCTAAGGCTATGGTAGTGCGAGCAAACTTTAAGTATCTACAATTTTGCAGAAATTTTACCATTATGTTTTCATATACCTGGCACGGAAGGCAACTCCAAGCATCCAGTCATTCCTTGAATAAGCATTAACAAATCTTCCTGCTACCATCTACAGAATGCCAGGATGTTCGAAAAGATTCATTTTCATTAAAAAGATGAGGAAATTCTATCAGGAGAAAAATTAAATCCTCCGCTAACCTTTCTAGCTGCTTCCCAGTTCTCATCCTTGATTGGGATGGGTGCTCCAAGAAGCACAACTTTTTCTACTAGTTCAGCTGTCAATAATAAGCAGACATTAAAGTAATATGGTAACCTCACTCAACGGATAAACATGGAAAGAGTATGCAAGGACATTAAATTATAAGCATCCATCACCACAGTTAAAAACATAAAAGAACAGAAAAACAAAAAAGGATACGATTTAATATGGAGTCAAATAATCTAAACACATCAAGGACAAACAAAGGAAAAAAAGAGGAAACTGGAAATACCTACCACCGTTTTCAGTTTTAGCCAAATACTGTAGACACTTGAAAATAACTCTTGCCCCAAGTGAGTAACCTATGAGTGTCACAGGCCTGAAATTCAGAGACCAACAATAATACATCATCTACAATTTTCTAGGAGCCAGAGTAAAAGAAACTCTGGAATTAGTCAAATACCTATTTCCCTGGTATCCTCTTAACAATACTTCAGCAAGCAACTTACCAGCTTTGTTTGATCTGAAATTCAAGATTAACTCAGCAAGTAGATAAGAGTAAACAAAGAAAGAAAACTGCTCATAACAAATTTTTCATGGAGATGGTGAAGCTATCACATTAACAACACCTTTTATCAATAAGAAAAAGAAAAAAAAAATACTCCTTGGGATGCCAAATCCAAACCACCTTTACATCAGCTTGCAGCTTTGTATATTAATAAACTTGAATATCAATGATCTAAATCAATAGTCATAGAAATAACTTTTACAATTACCAAATTAAAACATAATCAAAATATGATGATCAAAAAACAATGCAATCTTCAAATAATAAATTTTAGGATTCTTAGTGGTGAAAAGTGAAGCAAATTCTAATCTCATAATAATAATAATAATAATAATAATATGATCAATATAGATGGGATCGATTTGGATATCCATCCATTAAATTCATGGACAACTTAGATTTTCCTTATAAAAAAAATAACAATCTAAGATACTAAAGTAGATTAATAGTTTTATGATGAGAATTCCCTCAGAAAATGAAATTAATTCAAATTAGTCCCATGCAGTTGTTAAATACCCAGACTCATAATTCAAGTCAGAGTAATTCACTAATTCTACAGTCCAGCAAAAATATTTGAACCTTGTACTGAAAATTGGAACACTGATATTATATGTCTGATGTGTTGTTTTAAAAATTCACCTAATACACCTATTTATAATAACATTCTAGGATCAAGCACTATAGTAGTGAAACTAGTACAAGCTTATCCCAATAAAACTATCAACATAGTATGAATCCTACACTATAAGAATCCTAATTACTGATATTCTAATCATTTAACACCTTGAAGGGCATACATGATATTAAGTAACAAAAGCAAGCAGAAGCTTCTTCCCCATTACCAAGCAAATGTTCTATTCTAGACAGAACAAGGAGATAAAATACACCTGTTAATAGCAATTGTCCATTTACTGTCTATAAAGTCAGTTGCTGCAAGTAATGCAGCTGGCCAAGCCAAAGCAGTTAAGAGTGAGCTCAAAACAGTCATCATTGCCCCTCGTTTCATCAGCTCCATCGCAAGTCCTGATGCAAGTCACAGCAATACTAACATCATTCACAGCACTACTAATAAACTGATAACTTAGTTTTATAAGCACCCTAAAACCTAAACCAATTACTTGAAGTAAGCCAATCTTGAATTGCAGTGCTCACAGCAATCAGATTCTTAGACTCCCACTGCAGTGCATACCTAAGTTTTGGCAAGACCAAATGAAAGGTCATTTTTTAGGCAGGGATCATCACCGTCAATCATATGAATAATAACATCACGATTTCTAAAGTCAAGATAAAATGAACTAAAATAAAGCTGATTTCAATGTAATTTTCTCTCAACATAAAAATTCTAAGGTGAAAGTGAAACCTCCTTCCTTGACCAATGACACTCATTATTTAAGGAAAATATTCACTATTGTACCTCTCCAAGTTGTCATTCTGTCCTTCCCATGGCCTTATAAAATCTTCCTTTTCAAAGACAAATCCAGAGACTAAGATCTCAACCCCTAGTCTCTGCAAGCAGAAGTTCAACAAGAATCTAATTTGAAATAATAACCAGGTGCATAGGTACAAGGTGAGACAAAGTTCACATATGCACACACAGAAACATAGATCACAGCTCAATTTAAGCAAGCAATGTCACAAGAAAACAGGGATGTGAAAGATATCAAAACCTACGCCTTGGTTATGGTTTTCTCCTATAGCCTTGAATTCAAACTCATCAACACCCCCAACTCTCCTAGCCATTTTGCTTCCAGTAAGTCCAGCTCCAGCAGCTGGCAGAAGTAGAACAAAGAGATACACGAAAAAATTCATCATTTAAAAAAGGAAAATAACTGATATAAAAAAAAAAAAGTAGAAATAACTGCAAGATCAAGGAGTCAATTGTCCAACAAATGCAACTTTCATCACAGTAACAGATAAGAACCAGTATGTACTGTGAAGAAATCAAATGTACTGTCGTCACAAATCAGGATATCAGATATTAATGGGCCTGCATCACTCCTCCACTTAGTAAACTGTTACTTCCTAAAGTAAACACAAACTTTCCTGTAACTGTTATATATCCTCTTCTGAACAATCAAAAGATGATGAACTGAGGATTGTATTGCAGTCTGAGTGGATGTATCTTTATCAAGCAGTTAGTGTAAGCATGTAAATTGGTAATAACAATAACAAAAATGCAATGACCATCATAATATATTTAATCAGACAACACCTTCCAACCTGTCCATCAGGATGCAACATAGAAAATATCAATTGAAGATACATTCTAAACCTCAAAATGAACACAAAAACTATAAGACACATCAACATGTCAACAATGACCTGGTGATTCTAACAATATTCTTAAGGCTTGAATTACACACTAACTTAAAAAAGTGAGGGATGGAAGCTATAGTAACATGGCATGAGCGAATTCTAGCAAATCCAATCACATATATAAGCAAATATAAACCTCCAAATGATGCAGCAACAGCAACAGAACCAGCAACAGTTCCTGCAGCACTAGCAGCTGCAGCAAACCCACTTGCACCAATTACAGGGATCAGAGTACCCAAAGTTGGAGCTAAAGCACCAAGACCTGCAGCAATGGCTGGTGCAGCTAACCCTGTTGAATGGTTAAAATAAAAACAATCATATCCAGTAAAAGTTTATTCATCTGGAAATTATATGTTCCACAATACAGTTAGAAAAGACAACAAGGTCTCCAATCCATACCACCAGTAATAGCCAACAAAGTTCCCCCAGTTAATGCAGCAGCACCAATTATACCACCCCGCTTCAATTTAGCCCACTTGCTTTCTTTTGATTGAGTTTCTTCGTTCTTCGATTCTTTCTCTTTAATCAAAGCCATCGCAGAACAAGCAACCATGGTCTCAATGGCCTCCTACAAAGCCAATATCCATCTTCATCCTTAGAAGATATCAGACCAGTAAATATGAGAGATTTTAATAACTGACAATACAAAAACATAGCTTATAACATACAGACATTAACAATCACATTCAACCTTAATGCAAGTAGCTTAGAAATCAAGGCAATCAATCATATAGGCAATGTTCACCACAATTCAGCATAAACTATGGCACTCATATCTCATGATCTCCAACATATGACAAGTTATTTACCAATCAGTCAATCACATAAAGTTCCACACTACAAGATTCATCATACAAACCATTTTTGTCCACTTGACATCAAGCCATGTTGCCAGCAACCGCAGAGCCACACGATGTCGAGCATCATAGCCCTTCCTTCTCCGCCCGACATCTTCACCTAAATTTGATAGACAACCAGACAGAAGTTCATACAGAACTGTCACCTTCCTCTGATCGCTCAGCATCCTTACTTCCTCAATCGGTCTCTCATCAATTTTCCAATCAACAGATCCCTGCTGCGTCTCTTTACAGTCAAGTAAAGGAGCAGCATCCATCTCCTTCTGAACTTCCAAATGTGCATCCACCTTTTCACAGTGAGGCTGAACATCATCAATTGAAAACTTCTCACGACATTGATGCTCATATTCGCGAAGCTTCTCTCTTTTAGACTCGGAAGACTCTGAGTTTCTCCGCATGTCAAGTGCTATACCATCAACCGCACTTGACAAAGCACGTTCTTGATCTAACCTTTGAGAAGAACCATCATCCAATTCTTGCGAAAGTAATCTCAAGAACTGTAACATTAACATGCATTGTTCTCATTTAGAGATATATTAGAATTATAAGATTCAATTACACATTTGGTCTCTACACTAATCTGTGCTTTACTATTTTGACCCTTAATGTAAAAATAGTCAGTTTTAGTCCTTAGACGAGCTAATTTAAGGTATTTCAAATTTCGATCCCTGTTGTCAGTTATCTTCTAACTCCTTAAACTTTGGTCACTGTAACACTACTACAATTTTTTTTCTAGCAGTGTAAAACCTCAAGAATTTTCTATTGTGGAAGAAACTTCTGACAGTTCTACTACACCACCAGAAAAATTTTGTTGCAGTCTTAACAACAACATTAGCAACGGTGTCAATAGTAGAGACCAAAATGCATTAAATTTACTTATCCAGGAACTAAAAACTTACAAATTTTCAGTACAGGGTCAAAACAGCAAAGTGCATAAGAACCAAATTAATAAGAGTAAATGACCACTTTCGTCCTTGAAAGTGCAACATGCTGACAATTTAGTCCTGAAAGAACGAATATTTTGATTTAGTCTAGTCCCTGACTGTGTAAAACGTGCAACGATTAGGTTGCGGTTTAAGATTTTGTGGACCATTTTGTCGCCATAAAGTTCAGGATCAATTTGACCTGTCATTTTGTAACAGTCCAAAAAGTGGCCATTTACCCAAATTGATAATTAAACCGAATTATAATAAATTAAAAAAAAAAAACACTAACGCGTAAGTTTCTAATGTTCTACACGAATGAGGAACAAGTAGTGACACATACGGGTCCCACATGATGCGTAGCGGAAGAAGAACCAGCGGTTTCCTCCAGTCCAGACCACGCAGCGGAATCAATATCTAGAAACCTGTTCAGATTTGGATTCAGATTCGGAGATGCAAATTAACTAACTGGATTTCGCATCAATTAGGTTTAACCAACACGTACTTAAAAACGGGGCGGAGCAAACCCGAATTGCTGTGGACCCAAAGATCCGGGTCTTCCGAAACGGAGTCGCTGCTGGAGCCACTGCTACTGCTGGTTCGTTGTTCCTCAGAGAGCGAGTCCTCCGAAGCGGGTAACGGTAACGGGTTGGTTTGGTTGAGGTGGGCCTCGTGAAGTGCCAGGCCGAACAATGCGCCCGCGGCGTACCTCTGCGTCGGCGACAAAAACGACGGCGTCGAAGGAGGAGGAGGTGGTGGTGCCGCCATCATGAGGTGGCGGTGCGGTGATTGGGAAGATGATGAGTTGTCGTTTAATCCTGAGAGGGATCGTCGTTTTGAATTATGGGAATTGAAATTTGGGTGTGCGCTATGCGTGGTTGCTTCTCTGAAAGGGTGAAAGCGAAACGAAACGAAACGAAACGAAATGGGTTTAATATGTTTGCAATTTTATAAGTTGGCAGTGCAGGATGACGTGGCGCACCGGGGCTTTTCAGAATATTGTTTGTTTATCACATCGGACAATAGGTTGGAAACTAGGTATCAATGCCGGCATAAATATGGGGTTTTATTTTTTATTTTTTTAAATGCATGTTAAAATTCCAGATAACTAGTTAAACAAAAATAATCTCACCTAAATGACGAATATATATCCTCTAAAATATAATGATACAGTATTTAGCAAAGTAAACAAATTATTAGTCAATACAATATTTAAATCATAGTTCTTATCACATAAGATCTATAATATATATATATATATATATATATATATATATATATATATATTACTTCTTTATCATTTACCGTGCTATTTCTTCTATTATCATATCATATAAACTTTGACAGTTATTTATACTCTTCAAATTATATATTACATATCTTTTATTTAAAAAGAAGAAAATCCCGTTGGACTCGCTCCTCGAAGCATTTGAGATTAAAATGCAATCGTGTCCGTATTGATTACATAAAACACGAATTCTTTAACCTTGCACCTTTCAAAAAAGGATTTTGAACTGTTATTTTCTAGATTAAATTTTCATATTTTGTTTACCAATTTTTTTTTAATTTCATATAAATTTTAAATGTTAACTTAAACAAACACATTGAACTGTATTAATAAATTAGGAACTAATTAAATCGTCAGAAAGTATTCATCATTCTCATTCTCTTGGCAGAAAGTGTGTTACTATCAAGCCTTGATGTACGCTCTGTTCAGGGACAACTAATGAGCGTTAACTTTTTTTCCTTATCATTTTCTAATGCTAAATTTATGGTTGAATTAATTATTTCTAAGCTTAAAATTAATTTTTAATTTAAAGAAATTTTAATTAACTATATTGATTGTCAACGTGTGGTTATCCTACTGTAAAGGAACTAATCGAGTTATTAAATCTGTCGTGCACAATTTTATTTCAGAATCCATATGAATTAAAAAGATCTATGATTTTAAGTGTTGTACTGGCTAATAATTTACTTACTTTACCAAATACTGTAACACTATACTTTAAGGATCTACACTCCCAATTTACTCATGTGTTTGTTGGATATATAGTGGTTTATTTAAGTCTAAGATGATAAATAAATTTTCGATAATTCTAAGATGATAATTCAAGCATAGTAGTAGGATATATTAAAAATATTATATTTAGTTTTATAAAGTTAATTTCAGTAGGTAAAATTAAAAATTGGGTTTAACTTTTTAAATAAAGTCTCAAATTCAATAAATAAACGTGATTGAAAAGAAAATTTTCATAAAAATAATCGTAAGGTTTTTTTAATGAAATTGTTAATAAAATTAATGAATATTTTTTGAAAGTTATTAAAAAAATATAATTTTTATACACTAAAGACATGTTTAAATTTAACGTTATACCTTAGTGGCAAGAAGGGATTGTCTTTGCGGATCACTCTTCTAAGGCATAATTGAGGACAGTCGAAGGCTGCTTTCAACCTCTAGTTTCAATTCACTTGTTTTCACCAAAGAGAACATGAAATAGCATTGCACTTGTGACATCCTCTACCCCTCACATATATACTAATAAAAGAATAAAAATTCAAATATTAATTAAAAGTATTTTTAAATACAAGCCTTTTAAAGGGATAAAAGGCTCACATTCCCTTCCTTCTAAATCATATTCAAATTTGTCCAAATAAATAATAAAGTCATTTCGGCTCAAACAAGGTCGTCTAAGCTTCATACAATTAATATAAAACTTATATCCTAATGTCACATCCTATCAGAGTGTTGTGTTCCCGTGTCCTCTAGCATGAGGTTCTTCATAGTCATCCACCTATTCATCTACTCCCCCGAACACAAAGTTCAAGATTATCACAGGATCCAAACACAAACAACACACAGGGAGTGAGTTATCACATTTCTAACTAATGGAGAGAAACAAGATAACATGTAGGTATAAATATCATATAAACAAAATACAACTTACTTAAGCACCACTCACGTTATTTCACCACTTTGTCGCATAACATTATCTCGTAACACCACATATTTCATTTATTTTCACAATATTCACGTACTTAAGGATCAAAACACAATATCATCAAGTCAATCAATATCGATCAATACACAAGCGTTATGCAACATATATACTAAGACTCAATCATATATGCAGTATGGTACCATGTCAGTGAAAAACCACGTCGGGCGCCTAGGAGTACATGACAAGACAAACCACACACTAGTAAGTCAGGTCACTCTCACTAGGTAAAATCATAGGGAGACCAGTCAGGATCACAATGTTTTGCGAGAATGCTCCAACCATATGAGATCAACATAGGCTTAAATGAGCACTCAAACCGGGTGACCCCCAAGGCCTATACTCCGAAGAGTCCGTCAGGGCCTCTCCCTCCTGATACAGGTCCAACCCAGGAAACATTTTAGCACACAGACTCTATCTATGAACTGTACAAAACACATGACTCCTCAATTGTTCTCAAAATAGTTTTAACTCGTCGTCCTTTACGAGTCTTAGCATTAACTCGTCGCTCTTAAAGGGACTTAGCATTAACTCGTCACCCTTAAAGAGTCTTAGCATTAACTGGTCACCCTTGAAGGGTCTTAGCATTAACTCGTCGCCCTTAAAGGGACTTATATTCGTGTGATTGTACAATTCATAGTTTACAACTCAATGCATACAACATCTCAATGCATACAACATCTCAATCACGTGCATACTTAGTTTATCACATACACTCAATCTCAATCACAATGGTATAATCTCAAAATAACATGTTATCATACCTCATGAATCATATTCACTTTACCTATGAACTATACAATACACACAACTACTCAATTATTTTCAAAATTATTTTAACTCGTCGCACTTGTGATTAAACTCATCGGGTTCCCACAATGGATCCCATCACAATACTCGTCGCGCAAAACTCATCACCCTTAAAAGGTCTTACAGTTGTGTGATTACACAATTCATAGCTCACAACACAATACACATCTTAATATGCATGTATTCCATCATTCATCACATGTTCAATTCACCACATACTCAAAATTTGAATCATCATTTCATATCCTCAATATAACAATCTATACAAAAGAGACTAAAACCCTCAAATAATATTACACAATTATATCAAAATCATAGGTCAAAATATACAAATACCAAGAGCACAATTTGTCAAGCAATTCTCATCAGAACAACAATATTTTATTTATAATAATAAAGGAAAAATTACTATTTAATAAACATCCCAAAATAAAACCTCAATTTAATCCTCTAAGGATCCCTACACATGTTCTCACTAACCATCAATTGTGAATAACTCATCCCTGACATCTAAGCGGGCTCACGTGTCTTCCGACAGCGATAGAGACATCTCTAACAAGTTCCTGAGATTCCTCCGATTGCTCTGATAGGGTTTCCAAAGGGAGAATGAGAAAGGATTGAAGCCTCCATTTGTACTATCTTCATGCGATTTATTTTTCTCCCTCCACAAATATTATCTAGGAAATCCCAACGGTGAAAGTGTGCACAGTTGAATTTCAAACAACATATCCAAATTTCATGAAAATCCAACGGTTAACGAAACCGGGATCATAGTTTTACTGAGACTTTTTTGGGTTTCTACAGGAAAAGAGAAAGCTATGGTGCGATGAGTATTCCTCTTAGCTCCGACATTATTTTGTAATTCCCAACGGTGAGAATTCTCGGAATTGGGTTTTGAACGTGCTACTAAAATTTAACGACGATCCAGCGGTGAATGAGTCTAGGATCATCATTTTTCTAAGACATATTTGGTGAACTGCGGGAAAAAGAAAGGATTTTGGGAAGGAGGAGAGAGAAAAAGTTACTGTCTCACCTAACATACATATCGCTATTTATACCTAAGGTACTCACAACCTATTATTTTATTTATTTGTATTATTTTATAAAAACAAACTTTATTTTATTTGTTATCAAATGCATATATAAAATACCTTTTTATTTTCTCTCAAACTATTATTTTAATACACTTATTTCTTTTTATTTAATTAATTACAAAAACCTTGTCATAAAAATCTATTTATTTACAAATAACAACTCCTTTCAAATTAGTCTACGAAAAATAAGATGTTACAGCACTTTTTATGGTGGCTTTGGCTTTTTACGTAGATGATTGAGGAGGTTTATGCTCAAGTGAACCAAATCATCTCAAATGATGGAATTTTTACTTTCCCTTTGCATCAATAAAATTCAACATTTGTCCCTAAAAATAATTAACTTATACCTATGATATATTTATGCCATGTATGTTTTTCAAGTGTTGTCCAAAAAATTGTTTAATATATTTTTTTGGCTACATATTTTTTTAAAATATATCTATGCCATGGAATTTTTTCAAGTGCTGTTGAATAAATTATTAAGTAAAATTTAAGGAATAATGTGGGTAGAGTAAGGTAATGTTTCCTATCCAACAATGAGTTTAAACTCTCACTTATCTTGTTAATCTAGTAGTATAAGTCTTTTATAATTAATTGGCTTAAATATATTTATTATCCCTCAAATTTGGGATTATATGTTTTAGTCCTTTAAATTAAAATTTTTATTTATAGGTCCCTTAAATTTGCGAAACATTTTTTAGCCTCTTTCGCATTCAAAAAACCACCACAAATTTTATATCTAAATCATAAAAAATCAGTTAGGATGAACTAAAAAAATATTTCATGAATTTGAAAGGCTAAAAAAATGTAAATTTTAATTTCAAGAACTTAAAAAGAAAAATCTTCAAATTTAAGAGAACAAAAATATATTTAAACCTTAATATTTATGTTTAGATATTTTTCTTGTTTTAGACTTAGTTATTAAGTATTAACCATGTCAAAAATTGATAAGAAAAGTATAGACTATGTATTATAATAATATAATAATTTAATTCCTTTAAAATAAAGGAACATATTTTGGATTACAAAATATAATCATTAATAGTAATGAATTGACAATTTGTCCATATAAAATAATTTTATATTGTCAACTTCTTACAAATCACCATGGGTATGGGTATGATTTTTAAGAAAATTATTGTAAAAAATAATAAACTTATCATACATGACAATTTATAATTTGATAATTGTATAAAACTATTTTAACTATCAAAACATAATCTATTTTCTCTAATTATAATTATTAGTTAAAAAATAATAATTTGAATTTTAATAACTTCGTGGTTTATTATACGTGGGTATGTATTTTATTGTAAAATTAAATTGGCTTGCAAACTATGCTTGCTTTCAAAAGAAAAGTTCAAAATTTCTTCTAGCTTTGTAGACAAACAGACTCTTTACAAACTACATGTGTACAAGGTCATCAACTTAACAAATTACACCAAAATTTAGTCCCATAAAATTAAATTGGATTGCAAACTATGTTCACTTTAAAAGACTAAGGCCTCGTTTTGTGTGATTTCTCATTTTTAGTTTTAAAATTTTTAAAAATTAAAATCAGTTTTAATTTTGAGTTTTGAGTTTTGAATTTATTCTTTTGTTTTAAATTTTTAAAAAGATGTTACAAATTGAATATAAATAAAATGAGTCAACCATTTTATCTTATCTCGCTTTACTATGGCATAATGGTGGTGACGATGGTTAGACATGGCAACGGGGCGGGGCGGGGGCGGGTTTTAACATACCCGCCCCCGCCCCCGCTTCACTGTACCCAGCCCCGCCCCCGCCCCCAAACCCGTCGAGGATAAAAATTGTACACCCAGACCTGCCCCCAACGGGGACGGGTTTCCCAGCCCCGCCCCAACCCCACCCGCGAAAATTGTAGTAAAAAAAATTATTTTTTTCACAGTAACAAAAAGAACTAATAACAAAAGCTTCTAAAAAACCTGTTTAGTGAGAAGATAATTAAAACAAAAGCTTCTAACAAGCTTAGAACATCTTCAAATTTTGTCTAAATATTATTACAACTCATAACCAATCCATATTCAAAACGACAAAAGCTTCCAAAGAGCTCATAACATTTTAAGTTCGTTCTCAATATCATTCTAGCTCGGAACCAATACATATTCAAAACAACAAAGTATTTCAAATCATCAAAACAGAAAAAAGTTCCAAATGAACCAAGTTTAATAAAAATCATCATCTTCAAGGCGGGAGATTGCAACAGAAGTAACGTCAGTTATCAATGGTTCTGTCGGTTCACCTATATTGAAAAATAAAAGTTAGAATATAAATATTTAACTTGACAAATTTAATTCAATCTTTAAAAAGAATACCTTCATCATCAGACTCCATTTCAGTGAGTAAAATAGCATTTTCATTTCCCACATTAGAATTAAAATTACCTATCAATATAACACAATATAAACAATGACAATCTTTAAAATATACAAAATTATTAACTAATTCAAATACATTCATATTTAAATGAATAAATTAAAAATTTACCCGAGTTCTCAGCACTCCATAACCAACTTCTAGCACACATCAAAGCCTCTAAAGTGGTCCAATGAAGTCGGCTTCGATGAGGGCTTACAATATAACCGCTGGTACTGAACGCAGATTCAGAAGCTACAGTAGAAACAGGAATCGCCAACACATCTCTTGCAATTGCTTGAAGTGTTGGATACTTGACACCATTCAACTTCCACCACAATAAAATATCAAAATTTGGACTTCTTGGTAAAACTTCCTCATCCAAATAAACATCCAACTCTGTTCTAACATATGAAGTTCTAGCTCTTTTTTTCTTAATCACAAACAAATCAAATTTTTTCAAACCATCACTGCCAACATTACCAACATTAGCTTCCAATATTTGAGAATCACCACTACAATCATTGTTCATTCTCAATTGATAATCATAAAGCAAGTCATAACACAATTGTCAGATTGACTTAACTTGATGATCAGCATCATTTCCATAGAAGATTGCATAATAATATTCAAGCAAATCAGTTTTGTACCTAGGATCCAAAACAGCAGCGACACCCATTATTTCATGAATCACACTCTAATACTTATCAAACTTTACCAACATGTTCTCGGCCATTTTTTTTATCAATTCATCATAGGATTCAATCCACTCAAGTATTGCTTCTTTGATCTCACAAATCTTAGGAAAGTATTCATTGGCAGTTGGATACTTAGTGCCAGAAAACACTTCAGTGATAGAGTTGAACAATTTCAATTTTTCACAAATATCTTTTGCAAATTTCCATTGTGAACTTGTTGGCAAACAAGTGTACCCATTTCTCCGAAGTGCTAATCGATTAAATACATCTTCATACAAAATGGCAACTTCAAGCATCTTGTAAGTGGAATTCCATCTAGTCGGACAATCTAAAGCCAATTTCTTGGTGCAAGAGATTTTCAACTGATTCGCTGTCGACTCAAAATATTCCTTCCTTTTAGGTGTTGCAGTCCAAAATGCAACACTATCCCGGATCCTCTCTACCCCATCTTTCACAACTTCTAAGCCATCTTTTACAATCAAATTTAGTATATGTGCGCAACAACGCATATGAAGTAAGGCCCCATCCCTTAATAGTGAATCTGGTTTCAGCCTAGCCTTAATTTTTTCAACCATTGCATCATTTGTGCTACAATTGTCCAAAGTGATAGTAGACAATTTTTTATCAATGTTCCAATCCATCAAACATTCAACCAACACATCACTAAGTCTTTCACTTGTATGAGGTGCAGGAACATAAATAAACCTAACATAATAAGATTCACTATAATATTAATGAAACTTAAATAAGAAAGTTAATAAACCATTTACATTAATGCATGCAACAGAGTACTAATGAAACTTAAATTTTCAAGAACATACATACATTCACATAAGTAAACTATTTTTTGAAGAAAATATAATTACCTCAAAATCTGACTATGCAAAGTCCAATTTCCATCAATGTAATGAGCAGTCACAGCCATATACCCTCTTTTTTGATTGCTCGAAGTCCACATGTCAGAAGTAATGGCCACTCTTCCTTCAAGCCTTTCTATCAACTTCAAAGCTGATGATCTCTCACATTCGTACACTTTGAGTATCTCCTTTTTTATAGTATTTCTACAAGGGACTTGAAATAATGGTTGGAGAGAAGCTGAGTATCTTCTAAAACCAATATGATCCACAATCGAAAGTGGATATTCATGCAAAATAATTGCATGTGCAAGCTCTTTCCTAACATTTTCAACATTATAACTCCAAGTACCCAACTCTTGTTTACCTTGCAAAGTTTTAGCAGTAAGAAATGTCTGTCCTTTATCCGTTTTACCTTCCAAAATCTTCTTGTGAGGACAAATCAATAAATGTCCTTTTAAGTGTGATGTCCCGTCATTTGATGATCCACCAAGATCTTTCTTGCAATAATTACATCTAGCCTTAACTTTTCCATCAACAATGATCTTTTCAAAATGATCCCAAAATTCACTTCTACGCCTTTTTGGACGGTTTTGTGTTGCTGCACTATCAACCTCCATAGTATCGGTTGTTGTGGGAGTAGGAGCAACAATTGACGGGTTAGCACTTTCATTTGGAGTTGGTTGATGTGAACTTTCTTGTCCATTTGGAGTTGGTTGATGTGAACTTTCTTGTCCATTTAGAGTTGGATGATGTGTACTTCCTTGAGAAATGAGTGGACATTGTGGTTGAGAGGTACCTTCATTTGCCATCTAAAACCAATAATTCATAAAAAATCTATTAGAGTCACATTTCAATAATTCCTAATGAAGCAAGAAATGATAGGAATATTACAGCAATATCAACATTGAGCAAGTAAAAAAAGGAAAAAGGGACAGTTGAAATATGCTTAAACAATAATGTAGACCTTGGTAATACTCACCTTTAAATTGTTGGCTCAAGTTTAAATACTAATCACTAGTCTCTATGCTTATAATACTATCCCCTGTAATGGATGACCAAAAAGATAAAACAATAAGGGTTGAGAATGGAAATGGAACATATAAATAAAGTGATAAAACACAAACACAAGCAATCAAATTAATCATATTCCGATGTTAGACAAATTCATCATATTTGTTTGAGTATGCTTACTTTCAATTTCATAATACTATGAATTATATCAATAATGCAAAGTTTATTTGTTAAATAATAAGATCTGAAGCATTTGAAAGTGTTAAGACCTATAATAGTAAGCTTCTTCGAAAAAAAAGATCTTTAATAGTAACATAATAGTAAGAGTCCAGTTATATTATAAGGCTTTTCATGGTAATTCTTAACTTACTAACATAAATTATGAAATTCTATACAAGCTACTGTTAGAGCCATCAAACAGGTCACAAATTAAACATTGATTGCATTGAAGGAAGAACCCAACTCTTCAAACTAATTGCACATAATAAGTTTTTTATTTGGCTAAACTGTACACACTAAGACAGGACAGGCAGCAGCAAAAGATAGTAAATAACTTAGATTCAAAATGTCAATCTCATCACTTTGCACAATGATGCTAAGATAAGTAGTTATCTTAGATACTTAATCAAACAACTTCAGAAAATTACAATTGAAAATCTCAGCACTAGTAAAAAGAACATGACACTCCGTCACAAGATTACATACAACCATGTCTTGTTAACACATGAAAAGGGACTCTAATTAATGTTAGCTGAAATAAAAGTTGAAAAAAAAAGTTCTAAACAAATGCACAACATAGGAGTTTGTCTACTTTTCATGTTTTCTGTGTTTGTTTTCTCAAAAACAAAAAAAAATGTTTCCTGTGTTTGTTTTCACTTTTAATAAGCATAAGAGAATGTAGATCAATATTTTCTCCATTTTTTGAAAAAAGATCTAGCATTTTTAGAAATTTAATAAATATCAAAACATTGTTTTCATTATTTCTGAAAATGTATTTATAGACTTCCTTTCATCTTTTATAGTCTGCTTCCATTGATGCACACATAAACTTTAAGAATATAAAAATTAAAAGTACCAAAAAATACATTGTTCTAACTCTAATTTTCATTCATGAGAGAAAGAAAGACCTTAAGTTAGAGTATTCAAAGAGCTTGCCAGTAGAAGAGAAAATGATGAGAGCAACATCAGCATCACACAAAACTGAGAGTTCTTCAGCCTTTTTGATTAATCCTCTTCTTCTCTTCGAAAAAGTCACTTGCCTCGCCGTTGCGTTTTCATTTCAGCTAAGTAAATAAAGTTATCAAGTACAAAACTTCTCACAATCAAAAACTGAACAGGAAGACGGTAAGCTAGCTCAACACATATAAGATCCTCTTGATATATTTTCTATCCCTTCATAATTATTTAAAAAAAAATGGATCTATTGTAGTTGTGGTTGAAGAGATGCAGAGAAGTGAAGTCAAGTTTTTACAGTTTAACAAAAAAAGCACAGTGTAATCGGAGGAGAATCAATAGCGACGGTGGACGGCGGAGAAGGGAGAAACAAGTTGACTCTGAAATTCCATTAAAATTAAAGCAATTAAATTGGAGAGAGAAAGAAACGGACCTGCACCGAACAACAAGGAAGAAGCAACGCAGAGGAGGCTGATGAGTGATGAAGGAGGAAGCAACGCAGAGGGCTGAGCAGAGGGCTGCGATTTGGTGAACAGTGAAGAAGGAGGAAGCAACGCACGCAGAGGAGGCTGATGAGTGATGAAGGAAATTAGGTTTTCACTTTTCAGGATCCTTCTCCATATATACTTGCTAATTTAAGGGTAAAATAAGGGTAATTTGGTAAATTCGCGTATACGGGTGCGGGGCGGGGGTGGGTGCGGGGCGGGTGTGACTACCCCCCGACCCCGGCCCCGGCCCCGCATTAAAACCACGGGTTTTCCCCGCACCCGCACCCAGACCCAGTTAATTCGGCTTTTCCCCGTTAAAATCGGGGCGGGGGCGGGTGGAACCCGACGGGTGCGGGTTGTGTTGCCATGTCTAACGATGGTGACAGTGGTGGTGGAAAGGTGATGCTGGTGTTTTAAAATCTAGACCAGCTTGAACACGACCTGAAGATCTGGTCAAGTCGGGTTAACTATGGATCGACCATGCATTAAATCTACTACAACCGAGTACAACCTAACCAGGTCGTGTCACACCCAAGGGAGAAAATGTGTTAGGTCATGCGAATCAATTAAGGTTGGGTATAAAACTTTTATTTTTTTTTCTAATGAAAACCAAGTCATGTGGGTCAATTAGTGACTCATTATTTCAATCGTTGACTCCATGACCTAATGCCTTGATCCGGTCAATCACCGGTTTGTCTTTAAAATTATGGATGATGGTGGGGTGGAATAGTGACAACGGAGACGACAATAATGATGGAAGCGATAGTAATGGCAATAACAGTGATGGAATGGTGATGGTGCCAATAACAATGGTGAGGAGTAGAATAGTGGTAACGGAGACGACAACAATGATGGAAGCAGCGATGATGGTGGTGGTGGTATGACGATGGTGGTTAGAATGTGTTTTCTAAAACTAAAAACCAAATTCACAAAACTTTTTTCTTGGTTTTGATAATGAATGTAAAACTGTTTTAAAATTGAGTTAAAAATCATTTTAGTTCCAATTTTTGGAAATGCGTTTTGTTTTAAAATTACATTTAAAAATCGAAAATTAGAAACTCGTTACCATCCCAAACGGGGCTTAAGGTGTCTCTTAATTACAATCTTGATGATCTACCAATGCCTCATTTGGCTATGTGATTTGCTAACATTTCTCATGCCATCAAAATGCGAGTTTGAATACAACATTAAATCTTGAATCGAAGATTTAGTTAATGACTTTTTATTTTTAAAAAAAACTTAATAGTATTATTTTCTTATTAAATTTGAAGTTTCACTAAAATAATTTATTTTAACTTTCAGGTTAAATCATAGTTTAAAAACTCGGTCGGACTGGTCCAATCAGGACCCAGTGGCATAACCTGACCAGTTTGGTTATTAGACCGATCATGCATCTGGCCCGGGATGATTTGGCTAGACTCGGACCGGTTTTTAAAACCCGTTTCGTGTAAAAAAACAAAAAAAAATACTCCAAAAATAAACCAGAACTTGTGTTATTGAATTATTATTTGTGGACTTATATTATCAACTCTAATACTTCAATTGTTATTTTGAATTTTGGAGTACGAATGAACTTTTATTAATTAAATAATGTTATTTATATACTTATATATAATAGATATACATATAATTTTAAATTTTTTAATATATACTGGGTCAAATCAGATCAATTACTGATACACTGGTTGGACCACTAACCCACTACCTCAATCGAGTCAATGACTAGACTGGATTTCTTAACTTTGGGTTAAATTAGTTTTTTAATCTTCCAATTTATTTTTTAAATTCAATTTGATCTTTTAGTTTTTTAGGTTCAATTTGATCCTCTAATTTATAAAATTGACTCAATTTAGTGCTACCGTTTAAGTTGGGTTAATGGTGTTAAGAAATCAACTTTGTGTCGGTTTAAAATTGTTACTAAGTGATTTTAAAAGCCACAAAACAGACATTTCTTAACATTGTCTGTTTAATTTTGACGGCATGACCAAATTGAATTAATTTTAAAAATTAAAGGATCAAATTGAACCTAAATAATAAATTAAAGGACAAAAGATAAATTTAACCTAACTTTTAACATACTTTTTTATTGTGTGAATTATTAAAATAAAATTTAAATATTAATTGGAAATTATAGGAAAAAGTGTTTAAAAAACTATATCTAAACCCTAAAAGTTTTGGTGTATGTTAAGGTCAACCACATAATAGGCAATTTATGGTGAACCATTAACTAGGAATTGTTACATATATAATATTATAAAAAATAAGAAACAAACATGACTATTAACTTGTTACTTAGAAATATTTCTGCTATAAATTTTAATACTTATCCTTAATGTAAAAGTAATACTTAATTGTATTTGTTACTAAAAAATATTGTTGAATGGATGTAAAATAATGCAGAAGAAGCTCATAGAAGAAAAAAACACAATTCAACTAAGAACGGTTACATCCACCTTTTTGCATCAATAATATTACTAGTGCACTAAAACCTTTACCAAGAAACAATCAACACAAAAAAACAACAACATAATAAACATCTAAAACACGTAAAAACACAGGAATAGGAATGAGGTTGAATTATGTTTTAATTTTTTTTCGCAAATCTTTCTCAAAATACAAAAGCTTTTTTGATGCACAAAATGATAATTTATAAACATTTGAACAAGGAGGATATAGTACACCAATTTTTTGTTTAAAATAACACCTTTTGTAAAAACCAAACTGAGATAATTTAAAAACCTAAGGTTAGATATGAAGTGAATGAAATAACAGAATAATGAGGGATCAAATTGTGTTTTCAAAACCCATTAGTGCCTTTTTAGAAAGATGTTTAGTCTGAAGTTAGTTTACAAATAGTATGTTCAAAATAGTACACAATTTTTTTTGTTTAAAACAAAGCCTTTTGTAAAAATAAAACAAGATATTTTTAAAACACAAGGTTAGATATGAAGTGAATAAAATAACTCAATAATGGGGGATTAAATTACGTTTTCAAAACCTTTTAGCTCCTTTTTAGAAAGATGTTTATTCTGAAGTTAGTTTACAAAGAGTATGTTCAAAATAAATATTTGTTACGAGCTTAGCATGGAAACTTAGTGATTTGTGGAATACAGTTGCTTACTCAATACAAAACTACAAATCTTTTGTTGGCTTAAGTTGATTTAATGAGAAGTGAGTTCGTGTTTTATTCACGATTTCAAATTAGTTTGTTTATAAAAACAAACAAAAAAATACATCAAAATGCTTAAGTCAATAAGAATAAAGGGAGAGAAAAAGCACCACAAATTTATATTAGTTCACCCAATTCCAGGTTATGTCTAGTCCTTACTCTTTCAATGAGATTTTCACTAATCACAACAATAAGCCACCACTTGGCTTTACAACAACAACCACAATAGGTTCACAACTTCACAAAGCTAAACTCAAGCTCTTGAAGTTACACTAACACACCTTAATCAGTGCACCCACACTAACTTAAGGTTCACAACACATTTGCTTTCTCACCACAACACCACACTTGATCTTGACTTAGAGGCTTCAATTGTACATACAAGGATTTCTATGATTCACTGTACACGATACAGATACCCAAAATAGGGGTTGCCACTAAGGAAAAATACAGATTCACACTCCTCTTTTTTTACAAATGAATTCAACTCGTGTTTAGTTTAGAGGCAATGGTCACTCTTAGTTAGGCCTATCAAAGTGAGCCTAAACCCAGTGAGCCAATCCAACTCCCCACGGGTTTAGGCCAAGTCGGGCTAAAAAAAACAAGAGTTTCATAATAATGGTGAAAACTCAACCCAGCTCACTTAACTCGCTGGTTAGAAAGCATTTATATATAATGATAATATTATATATAAATGCTTGAATGGTTATTTTGAGACATTTGTCATTTTTCCTATTTGTCGTATTTGTATAATTGTGTTTCAATCATTTGAAATTTTTTTGATGAAAAAAATGTCCCTTATTTTTTTTTTAAAAGACAATTTTTAAAAGTTTTTTTATTAGTTTATTTTTTAACAATTTGGTGAGCAAACCCTCCTAATCTCTCAGCCTGTGGTCGCCTGGACCAGGATGGTATTTTTGTGACTCACTTGAAGATGAGCCGGGTTGAGTTGACTTGTTTATCTGTCAACTCGTGAGAGTCGGGTTGACCCGTTTTGATAGGCCTACTCTTAGTTAGAGAGGCTTGAAGCATATTGCTTTCAACTATAGAATCCTTAATAAAAGTGATTACATATTGATTTTCTCTTTCTTTCTTGCTTTAAGTTATCTTGAAAATCTCCCTTCAAGTATTTCTAAAATACCCCATGAAAATAGTAGTTACAAGTAGGGCCATTGGCTTTTGCAACTTTTTTTAGAAAAGTTTGAAATATGTCAGTTGTCCTTGACTTGCTAGATTTGTTTTGAGGATAACATTCTGATAGAAAAATCCAAGCAGCTTTCTAAAGGCCCATCAGACATACATTATGGTGTTGTTGAGGAGGAACCTATTTTGATGTAAGTTCATTCTAATGAAGGATTCATGATGTTTGATTATTGAAAAACTTAGCTTCATCATGTTGATCAATTCTTCATAGCTAGAACTATTCTGAGGTAGCTCACTATAGTATTATGGTACATGTAAGTTGTTGTTGATGGCTTGTTCAAGCAGTCATTGGTTGAAGACTTTTGAAGTGTCTTTACAAGGTGATTATGTTGTCTCACAATAGAACCTCTCAAGGACCTATCTTACCTTCAACTTTATGAATCTTCAAATGTTGTTAACTCTAGTCTTCTGATAAACCTCCATTCATTGTGGTTCACATGAAAGACATGATGTTGCTTCATTCATTATTCTAATGTCCTCAAATTCGGTCTTATGATAAAACCTCAGTACTTATGAATCATATGGAAGGCATGATGTTGCTCCATCATTCGGATGCTTCATTCTTAGAGTCCCTTTCATTTAACTTTTCTGCATAATTTTGATGTTGTCTTCAATTGTCCTCTAATTATTCATCCCGAGTGAGGCCTTTTGGATGATATCTTCATCATGCTTAGATAGAGGTCTTAAGAGAAAGCACTAACTCATTGATTTGATAGGGCTTATTTCAATTCTTCTAAGACTTCTTTCTTCCTCCATCCAAGCTTGATGCAATGTTGAGATATCCTTTATGAACTTGTTGTGAACTCATCATAACACTTATTTTAATTCGTTTTTCATATTTTTAACTAAAACACTAAGCAAATATGTAAGCTTGCATAGCTTGCCTCCACCATCCTTATAATTTGCATTAACTAATGATTTGTCATAATTAAAATTTGGGTACTAGATTCAACAAGATAAACAAAACATATCAAGCAAAGCAAGGAATGTAAAAAAGATTTTTGTTGAGAATCAGGAATAAATATGTCATTTATGATAAATTGATTCGATAGGATTTGATTTAGGGGAAACTTAATTTCATCTAATCATGTGTAATCATTACTATCCATCTATATAATGAGCATCCCGCTGTGTATTCTTGCACACAATTTTTACTCAACTTCCCGTTCTTTCTCTTATTTTACTCACACTTTATTAAAACACTGTCAAGCAAGTCGGAGACCCAACATGAAGTGCATGAAAAAAGGAGAATTGACTGATCTTTTATTTGAATTTTTTTTTTAGAAAAGACTTTAGTTTTTTGGTAAACCTTGTAAATTCAAGCAAGTCGGAGACCCAATATGTCATTCACAAAATTTACTCACAAGTTATTGAAACACCACCAAGCAAGTCGGAGATCGAGCATGGAATGCACAGAGTGTAAGCGTGTACTAAAGAACGCTAATGCGGATTTATAAAAATAAATAAATAATTAACATAGTGATAGGAAATCGAATAAATAGAATGTGAATAGAAAGGGATAGAATAAAAGTGGGAAGTACACTTAGAAATTAAGGATGCGAGATTAAAACATGGGAGGAAATAAAATGAATAACGAGATATTTACAATGCATTATTAATTAAACTAACTAACTAGACAATGATTAAAAAACACACATTGAAGAATAAAATAAATGATAGAGATGATAAAGAAATAAAATAAAATAAAAAGAACTATCTATTAATATTTATAATTATTTTTATTTTCCTTTTTTTCTTTTCTTTTTAAAGTCAAAGGTTTGACTTGGACTTAGTTAACATTAACGGAGTGCTAACATGGCAGGCCTAGTCACCATCCTAAGTGGAAGGGGTGCACATATAAAGAAAGAGTGTAGCCATCAATTTTATTTTATTTGACTTAAGAAAATGGGTTGGGGCCAAAATGAAAACGATGCATGTGTGGGAAAAAAGAAGTGTAAATAGTAGTCGTGCATTTTATTTTAGACTTCATCAGAGTGGGCTATGCCCAAAACAAAAAAGTGTATGTATGAAAAATCGTAGTGTGAATAGCCTTTCCGTCATATTACAAACTGAAAAATGGGCTAGGCAAAAAAATGAAGAAGGTGCATGTATTAAAAAGGTGGTATGAACAACAATTTTGTGTTTTTGTTTTTGTTGTTTTTTAGGGTTGGGTTGGAACCGGGTCAGGGCAACCCGACCAACTCGCATTTAGGCATCAGAGTTGAAACAACCTTAGATGACCTAACTCTCAAAACAGCACCGCAATAGGAGAAGCCACCACAAAGGGTGGCACGCCTCCCCAATGCCACTGGTGCATGACATCATGACGAAAGGCCGCCACGAGGATGGTGGTGGCAGCACAAAAGAGGCATCGTAGTGGTGGCACGAGCTTAACCGGAAAACTAAAATGGGAAGAAACAAAATGCAAAAAAAGCCAAGAAAAAAATAACATCATCATGTACAGATCTTGTCGGCGACCATGGAGCTCATCGGTGAGACGAACGACGAAACTACGAGCAAAAATGAGAGAGAAAAGAAAAAAAAGAAGAAGAGATGAGAAAGACGTAGAAGAAGAAGAGAGGAAGGACAAGAAGAGCAAGAGAAAGAATGAAGGAATTACCTCATTTCCCTTTCTGACAGAAATGCCAAATGGCGTCACCAGATTGGTCTGTTTTCTTCCCTTGGGACCCGTGCCTCCTCTATGCGTTCATTTTTAGATACCTTCCTTTTTTTTCGTTTTTATGCACTGTTGTCCCCTTTTGACCTAATGGGCTTTCTTTGAGAGCCCAATAGGCCACATAATGCATTTTCTTCCTTCTATTATTATTATTATTATATTTTATTTTTTTAATTTTTACACGTTTTCTTCTTCTTTTTGTTTTTTCAATTCATTTTTTCTCTTTTATGTTTTCTTTTTTCTTTTTTTTTGCTTCTTTTTTTTCATGTTTTGTTCTTCTTCTTCTTTTGTTTTCTTTCTTTTTATTCTTCTTTTCTTTTTTCTTTTTCATTTTTTATATGTTTTCTCTTTTTTTTTCTTTTCTTAATACTTGTTTTTGGATCAGGACAGAATTAGGGTCTAACAACTCTTAAGTATGAACTTTCATTTAGGGAGAATTTCCAAATTCCAAAAAATAGAGGACAGTTATATGATTAAGCTTCTAAGATAAAAACTAAATGTAATTTTGGTTTTTCTATTTTAAAAAATCTATAATTTTGATCTTTCTATTTCAAAATATAAACTTTGGTTCTCATATTTTATAAAATCCATAATTTTGATCCTCATATTTTAAAAAAAATTATAATTTTGGTTTAATATTTAATTTTTCCTATGATTTATTTTAATTTTTTATTTTCTAATTAATTAAATCTTTTCTTGATGATACCTTAAATGAATATATTATATTTAGAATTCAATTGGACCAAATGTAATTATAAGTTTATAATAATTGAGACAAAATTAATAATTTGACCAAAATTGTAAATTTTCTAAAATAAGAATATTAAATGTTTTTATTTTAAACAAGAGGTCTAAAATCATGGATTTTTTTACAACAAGATATCCAAATATCTCAATTTTAAAATAAAATATTAAAATCACGATTTTTTTTTTGAAAAAGAACCAAATATTTTAATTTTAAAATAAAAAGATTAAAATTATGGTTTAAACAAAATAAAAAACAAACATAATTACGTTAAGCTTAAATAAAAAAACCCATGAAGATGAGATGACAAATGGAAATGTTTTGTCTTTATTTGTCATTCAGAAAATGGGGTGGAGCAGGGTTTTGGTGTGCGCCTAGCCTAAGCTCTTTCTTCTCGCTCGGTACATTGTTTGCTATCCGCTGTTGTATTGCACACTTCACACCCTCCTCTCTCGCATGTCAAACCTCAAGCAACCCATTTCCCTTTGAACACTTTTTTCCCTTTCCCCTTTTCACGCTAAGTTGCACATTCAATTTTTGTGTATACAATAGTTCTATATTGTGTCTGATTAATTTAATGTTTGTTGTTTCTTTTTTGGATGATTCTTAGAAGGTTCTAGCTTGTGTGCAATTGCGTCGATAAATATGTACTTATTTTCTCTTCTTATAGTATGTCACGTATTTCCTCCATTTTATAATTATCCTTATTGTTATGATGAACTCAGGTTATGGAGGTTTCCATTTGCATTTGTGGTCGTTGAAATTATGAAAAATCGAAGTCAAATGCAGCTGCAATTGTGGTTGTGGAAATTTTCCAAACCATGGATTGCGGTTACAGGCTACACTTTAAAACCTCAGGTTGTAACTTAATACGAGTGTATGAATCTAGGATGATTTGACCTAGTTGGTGTATGGTAGTAATAAGTGAATAAAATTTTATCTTCTAGTGGTTTGATACTAGGTATTTTGTTTCCTTGCTACTTGCTAGTGCTGAAGTTGCATTGTAGATAATGAGATGATTAAAGGCGTTTGTAGTGAACAATTTGATAAAAAATTTCTAGTCAATGACATTTGTTGGAGATCCCACTTTGACTAGTGATGAGGCCCAAATTGTGTATATGAGTGGGGACAACCTTCACAGTATAAACCAGTTTTGTAAGATTGAGTTAGACCCTTTTTTTATCAGCAAAGATAAAATTGTGTGTGTGTGTGTGTGTGTGTGTGTGTGTGACAGTACCAGGGGTACTGAAAACATAATTGATTTTCAAGTTTAGTAGACATATGGTTTTCTAATATATGCTTTAGAAGTAGAATTAGATAACCTTAAATTGCTCATATTGTAAGCTATAATCTACCTAGATCCTATGTATGCTTCCCTCCCTTGATTACAAAATACCTCTCTCAGATTACTCGACCAGTGATTAAAGTGTATTCCAAAACCCTTTTCCATATTCTTAAGCCATGACCAACACAGGAAGATTGCATCATCCATCATTCTGTTAGCAATAAAACTATCATTTGAGAAAACTATCTCATTCCTATGTTGTCATATAGTCCAGGTTAACACTATCCACCAGCACTGCCATCTGTGAACCCATAGTCCAACATACCCCCCATAAACATGTTGGAGAAAATGATGTCTCGGGTTTTGCAGGAAAGCACCCAAAATTTTTAACCAAGACATCGATTCCCATCAAACAAGGAGGATTTTGCTGCAGTTGAAGAATAAATGAGTTGCATCCTCATCATTTTTATTTTTTTTGCAGAATGGGCAAATAAGGTCATTGATTTCGATGTTTTTCCTTCACAAGTTTAATTTTGTTGGTAGCTTGTCCTTGATTAATCTCCAAGCAAAGAAAAATGCTTTGCTTAGGATCTTTAGATTCCATACCTCCTTAAAAACTCCATCTTGATTCTCATCTATGGATTCTCCCAACAACAGATTATATACACTCCACTGAATATTCGCCACTTGGATCTCCCTTCCACTCCCACTTGTCTTGTCGATTAGAGTGAATTGATCTACCTTCTATATCCCCCAAAAATCTAGCAGCCATGTCAATTTCATTGTCAAACAAAGGTCGCCTCCATTTAAAATTCCACTCTCAGCCTGGAACTGTGAACCTGCCCATTTGTTGTATGAGTTGTTGTTGCTGACATGAAATGGGTAAAGCCTAGGATATGTTAGCATTAGCGGTATGCCATCATCATTCCATTGATCCTCCCAAAAACCCACCTTCTAAGATATCCCATTTTGAAACCAGTCACCCTCTTGCGAGGGCCGAAACATTGACTTTAGGTCGTGCCACCAAAGTGATTCATTGTTTCCTCTCCTTTCCCCATCCAAATTCCTCCATCCTCCGTATTGAAATAGATTCCATTTTTCAAGCAAAGCTAAATTGAAGCACTTGATGTCCCTGATTCCTAAGCCCCCTTTTTCCTTTGGTAGGCACATTGTATCCCATTTGACCCACACAATCTTCTTCTGCTCCAAACCTCCTCCCCACAGAAATCAGTGTTGTAAACTCACCAGCTTATCCATAATTGTGGTTGGAACCCTGAAAAAAGAGAGGACATAAATAGAAATGGAGGTTAAGACTGACTTTATAAGAGTTATTCTACCCCCAAACAAAATGTGTCTTTGTTTCCATCTTGCTAACTTTCTCTCACATTTCTTGATGATAGGATCTCACATCTCACTATGCCTTGGGTTTTTCCCCGATCGGGATACTCAAGTATAGGAATGGTATAGACAACAATTTGTAGTTCAGGTAATTTGCAACAATCTTCTTCCATTGGTCCGACTTCCCAATTTCCCCAAAACCGCTCTTTGTGAAATTAATTTTAAGCCTTGATACGAGTTCAAAGCTCCTTAAAATGACTTTGATTGCTTTGAAGTTTTCCATAGATGTCTCACCAAAAAATATTGTCTCATCAACATACTGTAGAATGTTGATTTCTACATTATTTCTTCCAACTAAAAAGCCTTCGAATGACTTCTTCTCCATTGCTTCTCTCATCAGTCCGTTTAGGCCTTCAACAACAATATTAAACGAGAAAGGGGCTAGTAGGCCCCCTTGTCTGAGTCCTCTTTGCGGGATGAATTCAGCCAAGGGGCTTCCATTCATCAATACTGAGATAGAAGCAAATTTGGCACACCCTTTAATCCATTTGATCCACTTGGAGCAAAATCCCAAACTCCTCAACATTTATAGCAGAAATTCCCACGAAACTGAATCATATGTCTTTTCATAGTCGACTTTGAATACCAAGCATGACTTTTGGCACCTTTTTTCTTCCTCAACTACTTCATTTGTGATAAGCACACCATGCAACAAGTGTCTACCCTTATGAAGGCAGTTTGTCTTTCGTCTATAATTGTTGCTAACACCTTCTTCAACCTTCTTGCTAGTATCTTAGCCATAATTTTATACATGTAGCCTATTAGTGAAATAGGTCTGTACTCGCTGAGGTTTTGTGGGTCAAGAACCTTAGGGATCAAAGCAATAAAAGAAGCATTGCTGCCCTTTGGAAAAACTCCATTAACAAAAAATTCCTCCAAGAATCGGGCGACGTCAGGTTTAATGACATGCCAAGACTCCTTAATGAATTTGAAGTTTAGTTCATTTGGTCCAGGATTTTTCTCACTCCCACAATCCCATACAATAGCCTTTATTTCTTCCTCATGAAAACACTCTATCAATATATCATTGTGTTGTTGTCCAATGTTCTGAAATTTGACCCCATCTAGCTTGGGTCTCACCCACTCATTTTCTTCAAACCTCTACATAAAGAACATACAAACTTCCTCTTTTAATCTTCCAGGTGCATCAACCCAACACTTGTTATCCATCACTTCTTTCAAGGTATTATTTATCTGGTTCAAATTCAGTAGTAAGTGGAAGAAGCGGGAGTTACAATTCCTTTCTTTGATCCATCTTGATCTAGCCTTCTGTCTCAGCAAAGATTCATGAGATTAGGCAGCTGTCCATAGATCCTCTTGTAGCTTTTTTCAAGTCATTAGTTCTTGGATAGATAGTTGCCTTTCATCTCCATCAATTTCCAACTTATTTAGCTATATCTCAATATTTCTTAACTTTTTAAGTGTATCTCAGAAGTATTCCTTACTCCAAACTTTCAGCCTCGCCTTAAGTTGTTTTATCTTCTCTTTCAGCACAAAAGGCCCCCATCCCCTTTGCGGGTTATTTGTCCAGCACTCTTGTACAACTATTCTAAATGACCTATCCTGAAACCAGCAATCCAAGACCCTAAATGGTTTAGGCCCCCAGTCAACAACAATAGGTCTCAACAGAATAGGACAATGATAAGAAAAGTTCTGTTCCAAAATAAATTGTGTATTTCCATGCCATTTGATGAACCAGTCAGCAGAGACGAGGACTCTATCTAGCCTACTCTTGGTTGGCCCATTAGGCCTATACTAGGTAAATTTTCTTCCCACGCAGGGCACGTCTTCTACCTTTATCTGCAATCCAATCATTAAATTCCTTCATACTCCTATCATCCATCCCTTATGGCAAGCACCTATTCTTTCTGATGCTTTTCTAATCATCGGATCCGAAGAAGTAATATCGAGGGTGTGCATTGCAGCCTCGATGTCTGTTGGAGTAGGAGCTGTGGCTGTGTATGCCTGCTGAGGTCTGGACCCAAGAATACCAGGCTGTTGGCGTGGAGGTTGCTGATAATTGGGCCTGGCCCATGGAGCAGCTGAGTACGGACAAGGAGGAACGACTCACTGCATCCATGGCCAAGGCCATTGCTGACTTGCAGGCCAGGGGTTGTTCTGGGGCTGCTGCTGTCCACCCCCGCGATTGGTACCACCGCCACCTTTACCCCCGCCACCAGAGCCGCCCTTGCCAGCGCCTGAGTTATCATGAACACCAGTGTTGTTGCGATTCTTTCTAGAATTGCCACGATTTGAATACCGTTTTCCACCATTATTTGTGCGGCGTGTTGATGAATGATCAGACATATCTTGAGATTCATCCGAGTCACGAGCCACCATGGCGGAGGACGAGGTCTGAGCCGCCTTCTTGAGGCCGGATTCTTCAAGAACAAGCATCGATCGTGCTTGATAAAACTGAGGCAAGGGATCACTTTGACGGATGAGTGTGGCCACTCCCTTGTAGGGTTCAGTGAGACTGGACACCAATTGCAAAACCAACCTACTGTTATCGACCGGAAAGCCGACGTTCTTGAGTTGATCCGACAATGACTTGAGATGTTGACAGTAAGCAGAGACACTTGAAAAGGCCTCCATGGTTGTGTGGGTGAAATCATACTCAAGTGTAACGACACGAGAGTGTTTGTTATCTTGGAATATATCACGCAACCTATTCCAAGCCTCCATTGCCGTGGTGTCGGGTTCAAGAATAGTATGTAAAAGATCATGAGAAATGGTGGCATAAATCCATTGTAGAATGGTGGCGTCTAGTGTCAACCAGAGTTCTGTCTCCCCCTCCGTTGGTGGCGCCTTCTGCTTGCCATCCCGTGAAGGAATTATATGATCAATTACCCTATGGGATCGTGTGTGAATTTTGAAAAGTTCAGCCCATGTCGCGTATTGGACATTTTCCATCTCAAGAATGATTGGGACATGATTCTTGATGTTGGATACAGCAAGAGCAGGGTGAAAGGTAGATTTTGAGTCAGGCATGGTGATGGAGAAGAAGGGGAGAAGAAGAAGAAGAAGAAGAAAGGGGCTGAACGACGCTAGGGCCTATGTGCGGAAGGCTGAGGAAGGTTCAAAAATCTTTCCCTAAGCAATCTGATACCATGAAAGAAATTGTTTCCTTGAATAATTCATTAAGCACCATTCGCTTATATACAAGATTACAAGCTAAAGATATATAAGCTAAAGATATGGCTAAAGATAAATCTAATAGATATAACAACTATAAAACTGAAGATAAGCCTAATAGTTAAAGATATAATTAAAGATAAATCTAATAGATATAAAATCAGAATATATTATCATATCTTCTAATAAGATCAAGGGTCTCAAAAAAGTTTACATACATTCGTTTGGGATCTAGTGTATTTTATCTAGTTTTATTTTAAAATGTGTGACCAAAGCTATACTGATAGTCTACATTGATTGTCTCCTGCATAAGAAAGTGTAATTCATTAAAGTCCTTAAATTAGAAAAAAAATGTAATTGAAACTTTAATAAAATTGGGGGAAGATCTCACATCACATGTCTCTAAGTTTAGATATCTAGGATCAATTATACAAGATGACGAAGAAATTAATGAGAATGTCACACATAGGATATAGTCGGGTGACTTAAATGGAAAAAAAACAACGAAGATTATTTGAGCGCAAAGTACTTATTAAGCTCAAAGACAAGTTTTATCATATAATTATATGTCCAGACATATTATATGGTAGTGAATGTTAAGCTTTAAAGGGACAATATGAGAGAAAAGTGGGAGTTGCAAAAATGAGGATGTTTAAGATGAATGTGTGATCATACAAGACAACATAAAATACAAAATGATATTATACGAGAGAAGATTGGTGTAACATCCATTGCAAAAAGGTTAACAAAAAATTGGTTAAGGTGATTTGGGCATATACAAAGAAGGCCACAAGAGGCACCGGTTAGAAAAATGGATGACATGATATTTAGCCTGAGAAAAAGGAGAAGAGAAAAACTGACAAGGACATTAAAAAAATTCATCAAGTGAGACTTGCAACTTAACAATATTTATGAAACCTTGATTTTTAATTGTGTCAAATGACGTCATATAATCCATATAGTCGATCTCACCTAATGGAACAAAACTTTGTTATTTTTGTTGTTATTATCGTGGACTTTATTCTTTGAAGATTTTATAATTGAGTGTCTAGTGCTTTCAAAACCACCACATTTTCATTTTCCGGCCCTCATTTGAGGTGATTTTTATAGTTTTAAGTTTTTTAAAATTTTAAAAATTAAATCTGGTTCTAAATCTAGTTTTTATTTTCTGTTTAGGTTTAAAAATATGTTGATAGTATAATTTTTCTTTAAAAAGTTAACTAAAAAGATGCGAGACTCTTCACATGAGGTTATGATGAGATGATATTAAGTGAGAAAAATAAACTAAAAAAGAATGCATTTATATCTTTGAGGGGTTAAGTCTAGATCATTATGATTAGAATGAGCTAAAATGGCCCAAGACTTAATTTTTCCAACAAACAAGTTCAAGCCGAACCGGTTGGACAAAAAAGTATTCTAGTCCATTCATTCATTAGAAAAAAGGATTAGTGTCAAATTTTATAACATTTAAAAATAACTTAAATATATTTTTCATAGACTCGACTCATTTAATAGTTCTAACCCTACCCGTAGTCTTATAGGTTCTACTCTATATTTGGTCAATTTATACGAAGTCACTAAATATATTTCACGGTGTCATAATTAGCTTATGAAGGAAAGAAATACCAAAAGTCATGCGGAGTTATAGTACATCATTAACAACTTAGAAAAAAAAGTACATCATTCACATCTTATGTAAATAATCATATAAAACTTCTGCCTGTGTCGACGCATTCAGATAACCACAAGTCCATATGTTCTGAAATCTTTTGCCTTACTTTGTGAACTGCATCAGGAGAGGTGCAGTTTTTCTCATTACCTGAAAAGAAAATCCACAAATTAGAATGTTGGTTGATATGTGTAGGCAGTATTTTAAGTTGTTTTGTTTCCTTTTTTGTCATTTATGAATTATGTATGGAGTTTGTTTAGTCATTGACTTTGCCGAGATTCTCATTAATTAATTAATTAATATATTATTACAAATTGTTAAGTTAGTAATAAATTTGAAAAATAATCAATCATTAGGTCTTTATAGAAAAATGTTCTCATGAATTGTGATATTGTGTATGCATATCACATCATCTGTTCTCCATTATCGTTAACGTATCATAAATTACTACATATAATATATAATATAAATTTGTTTTGACTATTAATTTAAAATACATTTATTTTACTGTAAAAATTGAGTTGACAGCAGATTTTTTTTAATATGACTTCCTTGTCATTTCTAATTTTTTAATTATTATAACAATTATATACGTATGTTGTATATATAATACACTTGTATAATATGACAGCAAATAGTGTCTTTGTTTCGTTATCAGTAAATAGAATAAATAATATAACATATTGTTAAAAAAGCAAGGTCAGATTTTTTTAAAAAGAACAAGTTGCGGAAAAATGGATAGAAGAGGAAATTATTCACATTTCTCATCACTTATTATATTATATAAAAAATGTTTAAGCTTTGTGCAAAAGTAGTTCCACTTCTCTTTTAAGGCAAAATATTTCTACTAGAATAAGAATAGAGAAACACTGAGCAATATTATGTTGGAGCGGACATGTGAAGCATACCTTCAATGGAGAAAGGGAATTGAGGACATCCTCGATAATCAGAACAGTGGCCACAATTGTAACATTTGACGATGTAGGAAGGCACTGAAATGTTTAATAACAGTTAGGCAGCATTACCAAAAGAATACCAGTATTGCTAGCATTACACAACAAAGGTTGAACAATATATTTTTCTACAATGTGTTACATGATTCAGAAGTATTCTTTCCCCCCTTGATATTAGGTAAACAAACCAAAGAATAGTACCAGATATGTTTGAGCTATGGCCTAAGATCATGTCGCTAACATTCAAGCAACTAAACATAGGAAAATACACATTACTTAATGTAACTTTGATTGGAAATGAGCTACTCATTTGTCCTAGATAGCCATCAAATAAACAATCCATGTTGGATTTTAGAGAAATATATATCCACCACAGAGATGACAAGGATAATGAATGAATGTCATTGACTAAATTGAAGAAAAGTAAATGGCAACTCACTATCAGGAGATGAAGTTTGCTTGGATGCATGGCGCCAAGGATCTTGTGAGCCATTTGTAAATATTATTTTTGAACCTGTCCATGTTCATCAGAATAGGATACATGAAATCAGGTCATATTCAAGAAATAGTATGTACAGAGTAAAACCATAATGCTATAAAAATATTATTAAAATGAAGGGAGTTGGGGGCAGGGGATAAAAATTCAGGATAGGCAAGTTTCTAGACCAGCAATTTTAGTGCCTCCGTAGTATAAATTAGTTGCATCAACATCAGGAAAGATGCCCTCTCCAAAGACATTTTTGCAAAGGTCCAAATGGTATCTGCAATGTATGAGACCCCACTTTGTACAAATTAACAACATTATAAAGAAAAAAAGTCAAGAACAAAGAATGGTGTAATAGTGATAGAATCCTGTCAATAGAGGAGCATGTAAAGTGAATGACAAGGATGAGGAACTTGCTTTATGTCCACTTTTGAGGAGCGAATATTGTCATTTGAGGGAGCCACCTGAAAGTATGCAACTTCAGTGCAAACTTGAAACCACCATAATCGAGCAGAATTGTCCTCGTTCATAGCAGTTCTTTTCAAGTACTTCTGATCATAAGTCTGCACATCAGTACCAAAAGTTCCAATGTAGTACTCTTTGACATATTTGGCATAAGCATCCTGCATGTTGAATTGTATAGTTTCTATCAGATGTATTAAACAAACCACAGAGACACAACTGTCTCCCCCAACACCCCACAAATGAATTTAAAAAGGTGACTCCATTCAGAAGGGTCCCACGTGAAATTAGGGGAGGGTAGATGTACACAACCTTACTCACAACTCACAAGATAGAAGAAACCTTATCATTGTGCCAAGGCTTGCCCTCTAACAAATGAATGTAAAATAGAATAAAGGCAACCATTGACTGACTAAATGCACTATATCTGTGCATATTACTTAAGAAAGGCACAAGTGGCAAAAGAAAAAAATAGAGAAAAAATTATTTCAATATGTGCTAAGACACTCAAAACATAGAATACATGAGCTAGTGTGGCCATTAGCCCATTACAAAGTAGCTGGAGTTGGAGAAAACTAGTTGATATGTTGTTTGGAAATATTTCAGATAAAAGTGGCATACATCAGCACAAACCAAGAATCACACAATATCATAGTGTACATCATATTCAAATTTGAGACATTACTCCCCACCCTTTATGCAATGTGAGGATAGAACAAATCTTGACTGGGTTGTATAATATGACCAAGAATCTTTCATGACTATAAACTATAATTTAGAGTGGCAAAAGGAAAAAAGAAATACATAAACTATGCATTTGCAAAATGGTGAAGAGGGGGGATCAGAGGTGGTTCGTAGGTTATATTAAATCTCCCACCACACACACAAAAAAAAACCCTCCATTGAGCAGTTTTGTAATATTCTGGAAAAGGAACTAAGCTGAAAAGTATACCACCAAGTCCTCTCCAGCCTTCTTTGCTTCAACAAGAGGCTTGCATACTTTATCTGGATTTCCATATTGAAACTGTAACATTCAAAGATCCAGAAGAAGAGAGGATGACATTATGAATTTGAATACAAGAAATTGCAATTAATAACAAAAACACTGACAATCATAACACTTACCGCTATAGCAGTAGCATCAGCCAAAAAATAAAAAAAGTCTCCATCTATTTCAAGCTGCAAAACAGAGAGAAAAGGTCAGCTTGCAACATGACAATCAAACTAGGAAGTCTAGTGGACAGCATAATTCATGATCTGGAGCAAACTATAATATACTTTTGCAAGGAAAGAGTAAAAAACGAACAGAGCATACATCAGCAGCATCAAAAGAGGCCTTCAATTCCTTTCCACTGGTTGCAAGTTTGTGTTCAATGAGTTGAGTAGTTTCTTGCAGCGCTTCTTTACATTCAGGACCTGCCGACTCACCAATCTGCACATGAAAAATAAAACTGAGAACTTAAAATTTGATGGAAATTAAATAGGAGGGAATTTTGGAAACTTTATAGCATTTAGCCTAAAGAAACAAATGATGACCATGGAAAGAAAAAAGAACTATCTTCACCTGCTGATCAAATTCTGTGTAGTTATAAACAGCAAGAACAACTGCAGAACTAGCCAGACTTCCACATGTTAAATGGGGAAACTTAAGACGGAACCATGCACTGAGTGCTCCAGAATATGAACCACCAAAAATGAACCAGGGGTTTTCAATTTTTGTTCTATTAAGCTTTGCATTTATGGAGTCCTACATAAAATGACAGCAAAAAATCAAATAAAATGGGAAGGAAGCCAACAATCCAATAAACACCATATGCAAGAATGAGTTCACAAAGGTATCTTTCTTATACTGCATGTAATGCAATTCAAGTAGTTTTAAATAGATGAAAGTTAGGTAAATTGAGTAACAGAAAACATCATTTGACAAATATCTCAATGCCACTGACCATTGCTGACCTTAATTTATAACTGAATGTTATCCACAATCACACTAATCCTTTCCAATAAACATTTACAGCTTTTCAAAGTTCGGTTCCTAGCAACTTATATAAGAGCAATGTCAGTGCCTTGCATTACCTACGTTTATTTAGTCATGTAGAAAACTTCAAGCAAAGAAACTATCCACAAACTTTTTTCTACAAAATTTCTTAGATTACTATTTTACTAGCTTCATTTCTACCAAGTTGTTCTATAACAACTACGACAGCAAAACAATGTAGCTTGCCTGATAATACTGCCGAAAAACAGCCAAATCAGAGAGTGCCTGCTTGGACGAAAGATATTTCAAATTTTCTGTCTCCAAAGAATTAAATGGAGTACTCTTTCCGTAGTAGCGATGTTCAAGAGTAACCATAGCTGCTCCAAACTTCTTTGCCAGTACCTATTGATAAAACAAGGCATGGAAATTTATTTATATTACTATTACTAGGTTTTTCTTCACAAAAGCCACATCATTCTTTTACTGGAACAAAAAGAGAAATCAGTTTTGTAAGGGGAATGAATCTTAACAAATTTTGTGTTTATCTGTCATTCTGTCTCCTTATAGCAAATAAATAAATACTAGGACAGAGAGAAACACAAAATTTGCCATGTAAATGAGTATCCTTTTCCGTCCCATTTGTCACAAGTCACAACGATAGACAAAAATTGTGCTAGTGCCAGAACTTATGATATGATCTTAACTTCAATATTTGGTAATGAATCTTAAAATGCAGACAAACAGACATATTAACCAATAAAAGACAATAATACAAATTTTGAGCAAGAATTTCAACTTACAGCAAGATAGTCATTTGCTACCCCATTCAATATACCTTCACCACCTATTACCAAAAAAATTGGTCCATCGGGAATCCGGAAATAGTCTAGAAACTCATAGTAACGTTGCCGGAATTGTCGGTGATCCTGCAGGGCACAACCAAATACACACAACCAACAGCATCAGAATTCGATAAAATTATGTTGTAAATACACGATACAATCCTAGCTAGTTTATTTTTTCCCCTATAAAACAATAAAACAAGGACGATTATTTTTATTTTTTTAAAAGAATCTACCAAAATTAAGAGTAGCTAAGTTGGTAACACCCTGAGTCTGTGTGCTGGAAAGAGGTGAGAAAATTTAAGTGTGATTAGACTTTGACCCAGCATAGCTAACCCAAAGACGAAGCTTGAAAGTGGGGATACCTTGGATCACATCAAAGAACCAAAAACTCTAATTACGGTGATTACTATATATAAAAAAAAAACTACCAAAATCCAAAAAGAAAAAGAAAAAAAAAAAAAAATTGCTTCTATTTTGCATTGAGAGAGAGAGAGAGGGAAGGAGATACATAGGGAGAGAAGTGATCGAGGGTTTGGTCGAACCAGAGCTCCTGAGTGTTGAGATATTTGCCCTCCGACAGCTTATTGAGCAGAGTACGAGGAGGAACAACTCCGTAACTCAACGGCGGAAAAGATGAAACAAACAGCAACGATAGCAACGCTGTCGTAATCATCCAATCCTCTTGTTTCATCGTAGTTATCTTCCTCGAGCTTCAGTTTTGGCTTTTCCTATGAAAATGGAATGTTGTAGAGTCAAGGACGAACCTGGAATATTTAAATATATCTCCTTGAACATAAAATCAAAATATACACTCCTAAGTGTGTAAGTTAGGATCATAGTCCTGTCAGAGTCACACAAAGCCAGAGGGGTCAAAACCAACGTAAACAATCCCTTCGACTTCGAGAGACGCGTGGTAATAAAACGATTTATTTTTATCGGTAATAACAGGAATTAACAGATCCAATTTTAAAACTGGATAAAAAAATTCAATTTTAAAATTTACTATCTGTTTACTCATAAGAATATTAATAGGACTGCTCACGGGCAGTTTGGTTCGGATTTGAAGAAAAATAAAACATGAATTGTTTTTAATTGGTTCAAATTATTTTAGAAACTTATTTGCTTAACCCCAATCAAATCAATTCGATATTAAAATCGTTGGTTCAATTTGAATCATCCGATATTAAATAAAAAAATCAATTTTGGAGAAAATAAAAAATAACATTATTTTGTCTCAAATTTGACAAATAATATTGTTATAAAAGAATAAAAAGTAGATTTTTTAGTGTAATTGACTAACACCGACTAAATAATAGCATAAATTATAAAATAACACATTATAAATTTGATTAAATCATAAAAATCTCTATATATAACAATAGAAGGAAAATAGTAAACCAAATTATCCAACACAAAGTTTGTAAAACACAATAAAAAGATTCAAAACCACACGTAATAGGAAGTGAAACATTAAGCTTATAACTAACCAATAATAATAAATTAAAATAAGGTTTAATTATTATAATTTCATCATTTCTATCTTTTAATCCCTATAATTTAAAAATGATTTTTTTAGTTCCTATAATTTATATTTTAATTCTTTTTTAGTCTTAGTTTGAAAGTGATTTTTTTAGTCCCTATAATTTGTATTTTAATTCTCTTTTACTCCCTATAGTTTGAAAGTAATATTTTTAGTTTCTATACTTTATATTTTAATTATCTTTTAGTCCTTATCATCAAAATATGAGTAATGTTATCGATTACAATTAATTACAAAAATATTAGCAAGTAATTTGTAACTAATTTATCGCAAGATAATTTGTAATAAAAAATTGTTGATAATTTATAATTAATTTGTAACTAATTATCTTTATATATTTTTGTTGTAGTAAGGACTAAAAAATAATTAAAATATAAATTATAGGGACTAAAAAGATTATTTTCGAACTATAGAGACTAATTGAGAATTAAAATACAAATTATAAGGACTAAAAAGATCACTCTTAAATTATAAGGACTAAAAGAGAATTAAAATGTAAATTATAGGGACTAAAAAAATCATTTTCAAACTATAGAGACTAAAAGGTACAAATTGTGAAACTATAGGGACCAAATGAATAATTTAACCTAGAAATAATAATAGATATATAGTTGATTTAGTTTGGGTTTGAAAAGTGTAAATTTAAACCCTAAACCAATTAACACTATAATTCAATTGGTTTGGTTTGTGTCCAACTCAAATTGAAAAAAAAAATCTGAATCAATTTAATTGGTTGAATTCAAATCATTAGATTCATCATATTGATCCAAATCCATGAACACCCATAAAGATTAATCTTATTAACTAATAATTTTTTGATTCAAGTGAAACTAAGATAATTTTAAGTAATATCTCATATTTAAATGTTGTCATAAAATAATTATCGTTTAAAAAGTTATTAAAAATAATCAGTCAAATTTTTAGATAAACGTTCATTATTAAAAAAATAGTAAATACTTCTCATTATCGACATAATTAAAAAAAATAAGTTGATTAAGTAACACATCTTTATTGTTAGTCTCATACATCTATTTATATACACGTTTATATAAAAAAGACGATTTAAATATAATGATAGAGATTTTTTTACTTAAAATAATTATAATCAATTAGTATATATTTTTTAAAATTAATTATTATAAAAGGAAACATTTTTTTAATTATATGATAATTGATAACTGACTACACAGATAAAATCAGCTAATGATACTAATCTACATGTTCCATGATATAATCTCTTTCTTTTATGATGAAGGAACACGATTTGATATTCCTCTCTGTCCCAGATGGTTCCTCCTTTGGCCGAAACTCTCAAAATGAATGTTGATGGCAGCTGCTTATACCCTTCTCTAAACATTGGCACTGGAGGTGTGCTCAGAGATCATCACTCTTCTTGGATCTTGGGCTTCTCGTCATATGATTATCAATGCAAGGGGATGCTTTGAAGGCTGAAACGTTGGCTCTTTGTCATGGCTTGCAGTTAGCATGGAATAATGTTGTTAGCAATCTTTGTTTGGAATCTGATAATCTTCAACTTGTTGAAATTATAAATTCCAAAGTTTATCTTCCTTTCCACCAATATGATTCTCTCTTGTTGGTGATTCTAGACTACATAGAGGGACGTCCCTCGTGAAGCTAATGTTGGAGCTCGTCAACTCCTTTTTGTACTTGGGATAATCCTTCCCCTCAAATATATACCCTCGTCTCGAGGGATCCATATCACCTTTTAGTTGTGTGTTTATTTTCTTCTTTTTCCAATGAAGTAAAAAATATGTCTTTTCTATTTTATTTATAATACTCTTAATCTTTCTTTTCTTATAGGTGATTTTAAGTATTGAATAAAAACATCAAATCTTATTATTTTTTATAAATTTTATATTATCACCCACAATTAAATAAAAAATAACATGGAATTTATTTATAATTTGTTTTTGTGAAAACTCTTTAAGAAACATTATTTTTTGTGTAAACCATCGTTTTAGTCTTTGATAGTGTAAAGCACAGTGATAATGGTTTCTAAAAGTAAGAAAAATTAAAATAAAGCCTTTTTGCTGCCAAATAAGTCATAAACTTAACAACATTATCACTTTAGTTCTTAAAAGTATGTTAATATTATTACATAAGTAACATAACTTTTTAAATTTTGGACTAAGGTGTGTGATTGATTCCACTTTTAGGAATTATTTTCGAATCTATCCTTTTACAACTGAGGATGGCTAGGAAGACCATTTTACAACTGAACTCTCTCACTGTCTAAATAAAAGTGGCCATTCATCCAGCATACAATCTCAAATGTTGAGCAATCATAAAAAAAATTATAATAATTTAATAACAAGTGGATTATCAGGTAAGGAACATAACTTGGTTGCATGCAAAATGATACTTCAAGAAAGGACAACACGTAATACACATTTACTATTTGTAATTGGTTGCATTTAAAAGGGTACTTCAAAAAAAGACAACCCGGTTGTATTGATCCAAAAGACAATGCCTTGACATGTTTGGTAACAACCATTGACTATTGAATTCAAGTGTAGGATAAATAGAAAAGACATTTTATCATCACGGAAATCAGACATCACACTTGTAGGCTTTATGTTTGTTTGCGTTGACCATGTGACAAAATCTTATTCATCAATTGTTGTCTGACCCTTATTTCTCTTATTGTCGCGAATGTCCTTTAAAGTGAGGTTTATTTGGATTTAATATATATATATATATATATATATATATATATATATATATATATATATATATATATATATATATAGATGATAGAGGATGTCAGGTGTTATCATATGAATGAATTGAATGAATATGTTGATAATGAATATTTGTTTGTTTCTTAAATCTCTTATGGATTTGGATTTTTGTTTATGTTTTGCTGTGATTTGAAATTTGAATTGCATACAATATCCCGCACAAATTGCATTCATTGAGAAAAATATAGCTTTGTGAGACTTGTTAACAAATCCTCTTAGAAGGAAAGGATATCTCTTCAAGATGACGATTCTAAGTTAAAAATCATCTTAAAATGATACACTCTTTAAAATAATTTTTAAAGAACCGATCTTAAAATGCATTTAAAAGAAAAATATTGAGGATTTTAAGATGGTTGTTTGAGGAGATCGTCTAAACATTCTAAGACGATTTTTTAGAGAACTGTCTTACAATGATTTAAAAAAAAAACCATTTAAATACAACAACACACAAAATAAATGAAGACTTAATATAATCTTTTGTTGTTCTAGCGACAAGTCATCCATGCATTGGATAAAAAAAATTGTATTTCTCTCCATTAATGAATTGGTTGACAATTGCAAATGATCATAATCACACTGCAATGGCACAACAACATGTAAACACAAACTAAATATAAAATGACAAAAATAATTTCTATTAGAGAGCATAAATCACCCAAGTGACTGGATTATCAGGTTCCATTCCAATATTGTCATAAAGGCACTGATGAGGGCAGAATTTAAAACTTTGATTTGATATAAATTATATATGAAGCATTATCAGAGTTGATTACAAACTGAGTAAACGACTTACAAAAATAATACAAAGCTAATCAATACACTTCCACACAATAATATGCATGAAAAAGTTATTAATCTTAACGTCAATAGCATGTCTAATTCATTCTTAATTGTTGTGCTAACAAATGTGACTTACTATTACCATTCTAATTCACCATGAAAAATGTGTTTAACAATCATTTCGAAATTCCAATCAACTTACTTCTTAAGATTCAGTAAGTACATGCATTCCATATTAAAAAAATTAAAAGAAAAAAAACAATAATTCATTATATGAAGGACTATATGGTCAAACCCACTTAAGAGAAAGACAATTTTTAGAAAAGCTTACGGGTCAAAGATATCCCCCATGATAAGTTCTTCTCCCTCAATCTATTTCACAAGACAGAAAAATAAGAAATCAAGTGATTCAACTTAAAGACAAGACATCCAAAAAAAATTACTACTCCTCTCCAATAAAATTATTGTTGCAATAGAGTTCCATGAATGAGTCAGAAAGCTTCAAGGCCTTTAGAGCTAGAACACCTTGATCAGACCTTGATGGATCATATATTATGCAAACACGACGTCTAATATTCTCCTGAAAAACAATGTCATGTTTGCAACAAATGGTCATTTACCAAATTAGATACTTTTGAAAATATTGTTTTCGGCCAAAAAAACAAAAACAAAATAATGCACAAAGTATTGCATCCAATAAACTAATTTTTCTATTGGAAATATCAGAAATCATCATCTGCAATTTATAGTAAGCATGATATTCTAACATCAAAACAATAATTTAGTAAGTCAAGATAAAATAACATTAACTTTTTAGTCTAAATACACCAATATTTGAGACTGAAATAATATTTAATTATTTTAGAATAGCAAGTTGAATATAATATTTAGGTCCTAAGAAAATATTGTGTGGACCATTTTTTCATATAGAAGTTTATTAAAATCAAAGCATGTAATATTTATATGTAAATTCAACGTTAAGCAAAGGACTTTTATATGAATTAGATTAGAATGTTGAAACAGTGACTTAAATGATAGCTAAAACATTAAATATTTGATATAATTATAAAGTAGATCAAATTCAAGATAAGAAATAGTGTCTAAGAGCAAAAAAAAAAAAGAGTTTGAGTTAATGGATTGGAATTAATCCATTTGGTCATATACAATGTAAAACAAAATTGTGGTAAAAAATATTAACCGGATTATTAGATATACTATAATAACACAAAAGACAAGTCCCAATCAAGTTGATCAATATTATAAGGGACTGCCGGGGGGGGGGGGGGGGGGGGGGGGGGGGAACGGGGGCAATTTCTTTTTCTTAACTGTAAACATTAAGAGCCTTAAAATCCTACTGGTGGCGGCTACCCCTAAACACATACACCTGGTTTCGCTCCTGATTAGTATAATATAGTTATCATAAAAATTAATAAGTTAAATTTATTTTATATGTTGAATTATAATTAGGTAATAATGTAAAATTATTTTATTTACAGTGTATAACTTATTTTTCAAAATTTTGAAACTTAAGTGTTTCTGAACTCAAATAATTGGCTAGGTAAAATTGTGTTAACTTGTAATATCAAAGTAATTTGTCTTCATTAGTTAGTAGTTTTAGAAATTGTGAAGAGTGAAAAAAGAAAAATGGGAATTAAATAATTATCATTGATTGAAAAGTGATGATACACAACATACAAAAGGTACACAACCTATTAAAAAAATAGTATACAAAAGGTAGCAAAATACTCTTAATTTATAACCAAACTCACTCTAATTATAAAGTATTTTTCTGACTAAAGGAAGAAATATTACATGCACTATAAGAAAGTGAGGGTGGCCAAGGCTCCCATTGCTACAAATAAATCTGTCTTTGACCATTCCCTCATAGGACTAGAGTACTAAGAAAAAACCAAATCTAAGGCCAAAATGCCTGTGCCAAAATCTTTAGAGCTTTTTAAAATAATGCAATAGAAAAGTGGTTCTCACATGCATGCATGTAATTGCTACCACTACTGATAAGATGAATAGGGGAAGAAGGAGCTTACTTGAATCAATGGTAGACCTTGGAAGAGTAACCAAAATGACAAGTACAAAATAGAAGACCAAATTGAAGAGGAAATTGATATGACAAGTACACGAACTAATGCTTTTATCTTTTTAGTTCATGCTAATAAGACTTTGACAAGGAAAATGATATGATTTAGTTTGTGTACATTGTCAAATATTGATACAGTTGTTACCTGATACCAAATGGAAATTGCAAGCACTACAAAAAAAAAGGAGAATGACTTGTCATGCAACTTGGGACATTAACACAATGATACTCAATAACTAGATAAATGCAAACACTAGTCCAACTAATCTATATGGTATGTTTGTGCCTACACTACTTTGATCCGTTGATGACTATAATCATCAAGAAGAGAATGGTTGAAATTTGATTAAAGCTGATAATAATCAAAAGATAGCAACAATCTATCAAATAAAGAAATAATAGTGAAACTGACCCTCTCACAATTCGGCTTGAAGGTGTGGTATCAAAAAATGAAATAGGTGCCCTGAAAACTTATGTGATCATTCCAAGTAAAAGGCGTTGAGAAGTTTCCACAACAACAACAACCATCAAAACAGTCTTTCCCAATATGAAGATGGAGCCACCAAAAGATAAAAGAGCAAATGTTCTCATAAGTTGTTTGTTGTTGACCCTGCCTTTCTGCAGCTTACAAAAATGAGGTCTGCAACTTCCAAGAATTCCAATTGATGGGTAGCATAAATCTACATCACAAGTTTCAGTTAAAATCAGAGATAATTTTAGTTAAGCTATATCTATATCACAAGTTTCATAAATGCTGAAATAATAATAATAATAATTGTCAAAAGCACCTAGACTTCTTTAGTTTTTAATTTCCTTAATCACACCATTATATCAATGAGTAGGCTAATGAAAGCACCACTGAATATTACCTTAACAAAAAATCCCCCCCCCCCCCCAAGTATAATGCATTAAGCTGCCTAAGAATAAGATATTATCATAATTAGAACAATATTAAGTGATCAGGACAAGGAAAACCTCCAAATAAGATACTAGATCATCTTTATAAGATTTCCCAAATTCTAACTTCAAGCATTTAGCTGAGGATCAAAAAAATAATGTTGCTACAAGTTTAAAATATTAGGTTGAAGCTAAAGGCGAAATATATTTATAAAGTTTCCAAAATTCTTACTTAAAGCACCAGATGAGTATCAGACAGAAATATTGTTCTGCATTATACCTTAACATCCAATGGCATGCCATGAAATAGACGAGCACCCTCAGGTAGAGTCCAATTGTACAGAGAACAAGGTAAGAACAATACTGAACTACCCCTAATATCTTCAAAGAAAGCAAGTGCTTTGGCAAACCTGCTAGCGTCAAAATGAGGTTTTGACATCCCAACCGAAGCAAGAGCTAACTAATCACCCAATATGCGGGAAGCATTTCTATATTTTGTGATGCAAACTTTCAAGACATCTTGTAGGAAAAAATTTTCCGAGCAGAGATTCTCAAATTAAATTAAAAAATTGTATCAAAAAAATACGAAAGAGAAATTAAGAAAATGGAAATTGAAAAAGATTTACAAATTTTCAAATGTTTAGTAGAGAAATAGAATCCATAAAATGTTCAATAGATTTTAAATTGGATAGACAGTATAGAGCAAGCCTTGTTACTAACCTTCCATGCATTGGTCATATTCCCATAACAAAGGCAAGATTTACCAACTAAAAGAAACAAAGGCAAGCAACTACGAATAGGCTATCCTTGCTCACCAAAACAAGCCACTATATCAAATAACAGAAAAATCAATACACAAATATTTCCAATTAAAAATTTCCTAATAAAACCTAATTATGAAATAGATGAAGTCAGAGTAAAATTAAAACTAATTTCCAATGTATTTGGCGCGAAAGAAGTGTAAAACCTCCCGAAGAATCCGCCACCAACTGACTTAACTACATCAAGAGCAACCAATAAAATGACGCACTGAATTGGAAACACAAACCATAAACATAGAGCAAGAAGGAAAAAAAGTTGCAACGCAAAATCAATAACAAATTGGATTTACAGTGAATAGATTAAAGGGAACGGAAAAAAACCTTCACTAGAATCATGACCGCGTAATGGCAGAAGAATGAAAGACGCGGGTTCCTGCTTGACGGAGAAGAGCTCGAAGTGATCCAAAGTGAATTGCTACCGAGAGGTGTCAGTGGAGCTAGGAAGCTGCGGCTGATGGTGGTAGTGGTGGTCGTGGTCACCCTGTGCAGAGATCATCGTTCCGGCAAAGAGGTGCGACGAGAGAGATCTCTCGCAAGTTTTGGGAACCCTAGAGGTAAGAATAGAGAAAGACATATTAAAAAAAAAGAATATAAAGCGCCATAGAATATAAAGTGGGAGCTGCATATTAAGAAAAAGAAAAACATTCTAAGACGGTTTTTACACAACCATCTTCGTTGAAAAACTTGTATTTACAAAATTGGTACCGCCTTATATACTAAGATGATTCTTGATGAACCGTTGTCATTTCACTGTCGTAAAAAATGCTTTTTCTAGTAGTGTGAGTTTTATGTGCAGTAAAATATGTGTTAATATTGGTAGCAACCTCAATTTTGGATGGGTGTTTGTGATATGCATCTGTGGGATGAATACAAGTTGGATTAGTGTTTTGACAGGGAGGATCTAGTTGAACATATAGAGGTCTTGCCAAGGTAGCAGACAAGTGAAGTATGGTGTACTAACAGGGTTCATTAGCTGCAGTGGAGGTATTATGATAGAATATGGATGTTTTACAAAGGTTAAACAAGTTTATTTTGGCTTACATTTTGAAAGCTAGAAGGTTGGGATGTTTCACGCGTTCTTTGGGAACAAGTTTTGGTAGCGTTGATTTCTATGTTTGGGTGACCAATCATCTTATATTGCTGCCTATAGGTCAAATGATTGTACCTAATTTTCAACTTTCCCCTCCCTCTACCTTGAAAATTGCATAAAACAATTTGGTTTTGCTTTTAGTTTTAATTTTCAACGTTGCATTGGCTTTGAGATTTTTTGCACTAGCTTTGAGTTTTAGTTTTAATCTAAAAATAAAAATATAGTAACTAATTAATAGAGAAAAAGGGAGGAGAAGGAACCTGATGGTCAAATTATCGAGGAATAGGATTAATCTTCAGCAATTCAACTTAACAAGCACAAGCGCCCCACTATCCACAACTCCGCAACAACTTCTTATTGATCTCATTTTGTATGAATATTGTTTCCAGCTTTATATAATATTCCTTACACCAGTTCTTCAAAGTCAACACCATCATGTATGGATAGAGTATTTGATATGTATTGTATCAGAGGTCACTGCAACAAAGAGTATAAGAAAGGATCAAAGCATAGAATAAAATGAAAGCAAAGCTTCCCTAAGTTAGAGAATGGTTCTCTAGACTCCCAATTTCATTCCAAATTTTCCATATCCCTACCCTACAATGATTTCCCCATATAAAAAATTCCCCCTCTAATTTCTCACTCCTCTAACTAACTTTATTCCCCTCCCCCCTCACAAAGCACTACAACACTAATTATGAATGGACGGTATTGCCCTCTTGGGCCTATGTGTAAAGCTTCTAAGGTTTCCACTATTGGGCTGATTCCTATCAATACTATCTACTACAAAATTGGCATTGTCCTCAAGGCTAAAAAAAGAAACTTAGTCTGAATCAAAGTTGCAAATTCCCAAGTGGCCTCCTTCACTAGTTGAAACTTCCACAAAATGAGTCATTCTTGCACTAGAGCATCGAAATGTTGGACCTCATGAGTTCATCCACTTCCATTTATGGGGGCAAGGTAGTGGCTCCAAAATCGAGTTTCAGAGAACATGTAAGTTGCAAAACATAAAAAATCGGGTAAATATGGGGAAAGGATGCAATTGTAGTTTGTAGGCCACCTCACCACTGCACGAAATAACTTGATAGGGGTCAAAATAATGGGGTGACAACTTAGGATTGATGCGGCAAGCAACTGATCGTTGGCGATGAGGACGTAGTTTAACATAACTCAGATTGCCCTCAGCATAGGTGACATCATGACGATGAGAATCAACATACTTATTCATTGTTTGTTGCAACCTATGGAGATGGAATTTCAGGGGTGAAGAGCCTCATCACGATCTATCAACACTGTGGCTACAAAATCAACTTGAGTCTTCCCTATTGCTGAATGTGAAGAGGTATTATACCATAATTCCTCCCATGACAGCCACAAGTGTCACTTAGTAGGTTGTTTAGATTTGATACAAAGGAGGAAAGTCTCCAAGCAGCGGTTTACCACCTTTGTTTAACCATCAGTTTGGGGGTGATAGGAGGTACTTATTCTCAAAGTTGTCCCCTGAAGTCGGAAAAGCCCGCCCTAAAATTTACTGAGGAAAATAGGGTCTTTATCACTTATAATTAACTTAGGAAATCCATGCAACTTGGCCACATCCTGTATGAATTTTTTTGTTATATTCCTTGCTGTAAAAGGATGTCTAAGGGACAGGAAATGAGCATATTTTGATAAGCGATCTGCCACCACCAATATAACTTCATATCCTTGTGATTTCGGCAAGCTTGTGATAAAATCCATAAAGATATCCTCCTAAACGACCTTCAGCAACAGAATAGGTTGCAGTAAACCAACAAAGGACATGGCTTGATATTTATTTTTTCTAACACATGTCATAATGGCGAATGTAAAAAAATTACATGCAAGTCATTTATATATTTTAGTGAAACCAAAATACCTTCTAGTGACGGTGTCATGGAATTCATTCGACAAAACATGAATCAAATCGGAATTCTTAGAGCGAACTAATCAACCCTTAAAGAAAAATAGCTTATCCTTAAGAGTATAATTAGGCATGGATGAAGGATTTGTGAATGTATGTGTATGAAGGTTTTGATGATGCCAAGACAAAAGCAACAGAAGTTTTATTTCAAGTCCAAATCAAGACCAAGAAAACAAAGATCAAGAAGAAAGCTAAGTCTTAGTCTATCTTTGTTAAAAGAATCTCTTAGTGATTGCAAAGGTTTGGCCTCACAACATAAGTCATGACTCCTTAATACATAATTGTGTAATCGGTTACCAAAGAGTTGTAATCGATTACCAGTGAGGAAATTTTAAAAGTTACTCTGAAAAGTCACATCCCTTCATAAGTTTTTGAAAAACTACCAAGGGCCTATAAATATGTGACTTATCTACGAACGTTTTTAGAGTTTTTTAGAACCTTATTATTTTATCCTCTCAAAAACAAATCATTGGTCAAACACTTGCAAATCAATTAAGGATTCTTCTAAGAATTTCATTTTGTATCTTCTTATCTAAAAGAGAGAAAAACACTTGTACTTTCTATAAAGACTTATTGAGATAAAGAGGTTGTTTGTCTCTTGAATTGTGAGTTTCTTGAACACAAGGGAAAGGAATCCCTCTGGTGTTCAGAAATTGTAAAAAGGATTTTTACAAAGTTAGTGGAAATCTCAAGTGGGTTGCTTGAGGACTGGACGTAGGCACAGTAAGTGACCGAACCAGGATAAACTGAGTTTGCATTCCTCTCTTCCCTATCTTGATTACTTTATCTTGCATATTTTATTTATCTTGCACACTTGAAGCATTATGTTGATATAACTTTCATCTTCATCTTCAATATTCTTAACATATAGATTTAAAAGGGGATTTAGAAGTCAATTAAACAAGAAATTTTTTAACTTAATTCACCCCCCTCTCTCTTAAGTTATTAAGGTCATTTGTCTAACAGAATTGGTGTAAAGGCAAATATCACAAGAATGGAGTTGAATTGTGATTTTTGCTAAACTTAAAAAAATTTCAAATACAACAAAGATATCGCCTGTTGAAGTAAAACTAATTACTTGCATGTAATTTTTTAATAAACAAGTAAAACATCAAATTTTCGTAGGGCAGATCAGATGATAGTTTCATATCTTTGTAAAACAAATAGTTTTTCAAAACCAAAGATCAAATTCAAAACCTAAGTCAGTTCAACAAGTTACAAGTATTGATCACTGTTACTTCTGGCTCCTTAACTCAAGCTCTACACCAAGCTTCTTACAACTAGTATTTTTTGTCCTACCAAGTCATTGCTAGCTCTAACACAAATCAAAAGATTTGTTGCTTTGATTGCACAATGATCTAACACTTTATCATCTTATAGATGGAAAAACAATTTTAGCACTTAGTCTTTTCTCTCAAGATGAACAAATTGTTTTGAGAGCTTTTTTGAACTTTACAAGAATTTACACAAAAAGCTTTTAACAAATTTTTTTTTGATAGTGAGCACTTCATAACGTACTTCATGTCTTCAAAGCTTCAAGTATATATAGGTCCCCTTCAATCAAGTATTCGTTGTCTCTAAACGAACATATTTCCTCTCTTAAGCTTGCGTCTAAAGAATGTAGTCATTGGAGCATTAAATGGGTGCATTAAATAGGTGGAATTCTTCATGTTGAGAAACCACTCTTCATCGCTGGTGTGTTGAACACTACAGCAATAAACCACTTCCTTTTGCGTTAAAGCATGTCTATGCAACAGAGCTTTTCTTTTGATGGTGATTGAGGAATTTCAGAGCGTGACTTCATTCATTCTTCACAAGATTTGACAAATCCTAGAAAAATGTCTCTTCAAGGTAGATCTCAAACACCTAGTATTAAATGAAGTCTTAAATTTCATCTGTGATGTCATATCAGATCATGATTCCATCTTGTTATCATCTAAAACATCGGATGCAGACATTGCAAAACATGTTTTGTTAGCGCATAAGATGTAGATTTTAAGCTTTGCATTTGTTTACATCTAATCAAAATAATTAAGGGTCATGATCCGTCTTAAGACATAAATGTCTTTTCACTTAAAAATTGGATTGCAAGAAGTCTCACAAAAGGACGACTAAAGCAGTATCTTGTTATACTTATGCCTTGAGTTTGGGAAAATCCACCCAAAAAGGGCTGATGGAGATGGTATTGAGTTCAATTTCAAGCAGCTTGCGAGACAAGGCATCAACAACCTTGTTCTTGAGTTTAGGCTTATAAACAATCTCAAATTGGAACCCTAAGAGCTTGGATAACCAACATTGTTGATCTTTGGTTGTGATGCATTGTTGTAGAAGGTGTTTTAAACTCCAATGATCAATATACACCTTGAAATTGCAGCCCAATAAGTAGTGACGCCAATGTTGAACAAATAGCACAAGTGCCATGATCTTCTTCTCATAAACTTACTTGGACAAGGTTTTATCTGACAATGCCTTACTAAAATAAGCAATAAGGTTGTGATCTTGCATGAATACATCCCCAATGCTGTGGGTTGAAGCATCACACTCAATAAAGGAGTCCTTGGTAAAATCTAGAAGAGCAAGAATCGGGAAGGTGACAAACACTTCTTGAGATGCATAAAGGCTTGCTCCTGTTCTGATCCCTAATAGAAACCATCCTTCTTGGTGAGCATGCTGAAAGGCTGGGCAATCTTGCCATAATCCCGAATGAAACGAGATAATACCCGATTAGACCAAAGAATCCATGAACATCCTTTCCTATAAGTAGGACTGACCAATCCGGAATTGCTTGCACCTTTGAAGGGTCCAACTCAACACCATTTTCCGAAATAACATGTTCTAAGTAATCAATGGAGGACAACCTAAAAGAACATTTTTTGCAATTAGCAATAAATTGATGACAAGATAAAATTGAAAACACTTCAGCAAGATGAGAGAGTCAATCGGGACTATATATTAAAATATCATCAAAAAAGACCAAAGGGCATGACGAGATACTCCTAATGATCATTATGTGTCCAAAATGTTGTCTTATAGATATCTTCCTCTTGCACTTGAATTTGAAGGAAGCTTGATTTGAGATCAATCTTGGTGAAAATCTGAAATCCATGTAATTAATCTAACAATCCAAGACGATGGATGACCTTGTTCAAAGCTCGCAAGTCCATACACATATGCCAAGTCTCATCTTTCTTCTTGACAAGGATGATTGGACTAGAAAAAGGGATCACAAAATGACGAATGACACCCTGTGACAACAATTCTTGAACCTAACATTCAATCTCATCCTTGTGGTGGTAGGCATATCAGTATAGGCGGACACTCACTGGTTTTTCCCTGAGAATAGGATAATTAAATGGTCGTGAATGCATTTTGGAGGAAGCCCCTATCGAGGGTGAAAAATATAGTCATGCTGGTCCAGAATTTCCTATAATTTAGGATGTTCGAGGACAAGGGTGTTGTGAGAATCCAATTCACATAGCGCAACTGGTTCCATGGCAGCTCCTTGAGTAATGCCTTGCAAAACCAAAGAATGATGATCATCCCTGATATGGTACCCCTACAAGGTAATAAACTAATCCTCATATTTGAAACTCATCATTTTCTTAGTCCAATCCATAGTAGTACAACCATAGGTGGTGAGCCACTCTATCCCCAAGACCAAGTCGAATCCCCCCAAATCCAGCACATAGGCACTGACCTCAATAATGTACCCACCAATTCTGACTAGTTGAGCTTGGCAAACCCCTTAGGATAAGCAATGACTACCATTTCTCGAGCAATAAAGTTGTGACTGGTGCCACTATCAACGAGAAGAAGAATCGGATAACCTGCCAATGTACCTTCAAGTTTAATGGTTTTGGATCGTGCTAACTCACAAGGATCCAAAGCACGATAGTCTAGAGCGAGGCAGGCCATTTCATGGTTGTTGGAGACCAGTGAGTCATCAGAAACGGGCTGGGGTTCGTCACTCAGGTTATCTTCTTCCTTAATGAGTAACCGAAGATGTTTATCGGGAAAAATGTGAGTTAGGCCCCAATTATGGACACATTTGAAACAAGTACCCTTACTATTGTAGTCCATCAATTCATGGTAAGAGAGATTATGAGTACCTTTGCGGAAGGTTGAAGCATAGGATTGGCACAAATTGGATCTAAGTTCTATATATGTTGGCCTAGTGGAACCAGTAACGGACTAGGTTGGCCTACCTCTCTGAGTGATACGAGCACTGCCTTGAGGGGTCGAATTCAAAGAAGAAGAATATTAGACCAGAGTTACGATACGCCAGCTGAAAGAACCATCACCAAAATGGTTGGAACAGTTGAGCTTGTGTTCAATCAAACGTGCGACGAAGATGAGACAATGGCAATTTGGGGGTTCGAAAGCCAAAACCTCCATTCGATTATCTCACGTAAGTCGCTAAGGAAGACACCCATATATTCCTCCTCCAACTTAAGCTACTTTTTTTTACTTTTTTATAAGTTATCAAGATATTATTTCTTTCAAATTGGTGATTTATAAATTTATTGATTTCTGTGCACATATTTTATTGAGACTATTTACCGAGGTGTAACTCTAAATCTAATTAGAGAACAATATCAACAGTACAGATGATATTGTATCTAAGTTTTTTTCCTTTTTCCCTTTCATCAGAGGCATCAAACAGGCAACGTTTTATGAACAAATGGTAGGAGTGGCACCATTAGTTGGCGATGAAACTAAAGTACCATAACTCGTGAGAATGTCTTGAGGAAAAACTTTTTTGTTGTGGCTTATATTTGGTCACTTTGTTAAATAACAATAACAATATATTTCATGACGTCTATCTCTTATAAAGAAATGCCTGACTGGACACAAGTCAGTTTCTTATCGTTTCTATTTCTTTACCCATTTTATTTACTATTAAAATGTTTTTTTTATTGAAACTCTTTCATAAACTATAGCATGACCTTCTGTACTAGTCGATTTTGCCAAGTTTCTATAATTTACGAACCACCCTCGCCATCAACAATCCCCAAATAAATAAAGTGGCACATGTTTCCATATCTATTTTTAAATATATAATGATCATGAAGGATGAAATTAGTGTATACTAATTTATTACTTTATTCATTTCAGTGCGTGGGTTAACATACTAGTGATCATATATAACTGCTGCCTTCTTGGCACTCAGATAGCCACAAGTCCATATGTTCTGTAATCTGTTGCCTTACTTTGTGAACTGCATCAGGTGAGGAGCAGTTCTTCTCATTACCTGAACAAAATTCACAACCAGAAATTCAGAATGTTAGTTTACTCAGCACAATCATTGATCACATAATTTGATTGCTGCTTGCTATAGTATTATTATTTTATTTTAGTTTACAACCGTGAAATTGAGAGAAGGAATCATTATCATCAAGTAATTGACGGGATAATATGAAGCTAACTTTTGTAAATTGCATGTTCTAAATTGGCAACATTTCATAATGACAATAATTGGAGTGGAAATGTTATGCATACCTTCAAGGACCAAAGGAGATTGAGGACATCCTCGAAAATCAGTACAATGGGCACAATTGCTACATGTGATGGTGTAGGAAGGCACTGAAAGGGTTAATATATATAACAATTAGGCAGCATTCAGTGAACGAATAGAAAATACTATATTTTATGAAGGAAGAACACTATATATTTTATGATTGTATCACATGATTAAGAACTTTTTCCCACTCCCTTCCTCTATCTGTAAACAAACCTAAGAATACTACCAGATCCCATCTGAGCCAAACCCAACATCATGCAGCTAACATTCAAGCAACTGAGCACAAAAAATTACACTTAAGTATGAGCCACTCATTTGTCACTTGATAGCCATCAAATAAATAATTCACCAGGGACTCAAGAAATACAGTTTTGACATATTGCAACTGAGATGGCAAGGATAAAGAATGTTATTGTCTAAATTCATGAAAAATTATATGGTAACTCACGATCAGGAGATGAAGTTTGTTTGGACGCATGACGCCAAGGATCCTGTGAGCCATTTGCAAATACTATTTTCGAACCTGTCCATGTACATAACACAAAAGGATGCATGAAATCAGGTCAAATTCAAGACACTTCGTATAATAGTACATTCAGAGTAAAAACATAGAATGCAAAATATGTAGCATCCAGACATAAGATGCCATAAAGAAGTTTTATGCTGAAGAATACATGTTTAATAAACTAACTTTTTATGGTATGTACATAGTTCAGATTGAAATATGTAAACATAAAGAGAAAATTCATTTTCAAAATGACTTTCTGGATTGTGTTCAGGAATCAGGATAACAATCAACAAGGCCTAGAGATATATATTAAAATAAGAGGTAATGGTAACGTAAGAGTCATAAAAGCACATTTCTTTATAAAAATTTTGCATGTCTTATTTGAATGACGGAAAAAAAGAGAATAAAAATTCAGGCATAGATAAGCTTCTAGACCAGCAATTTTTGTGCCTCCGTAGTATAAATTAGTTGCATCAACATCAGGAAAGATGCCCTCTCCAAAGATATTTTTGCAAAGGTCCATATGGTATCTGCAATGCATGAGAAAAGAATCAACAACCGCAAATATTAAAGAATAGTGTAATAATGAAATATTAAATAAGAGGAAAGAATCCTGTCAATAGAGGAGTATATAAAGTGAACAGTGAGGATGAGGAACTTGCTTTGCATCAATTTCTGAGGAGCGTATACTATCATTTGATGGAGCCACCTGAAAGAATGCAACTTCAGTGCAAACTTGAAACCACCATAATCGAGTAGAACTGTCTTCATTGATAGCAGTTTTCTTCAAGTACTCCTGGTCATAAGTCTGCACATTAACACCAAAGGTTCCAATGTAGTACTCTTTGACGTATTTGGCATAAGCATCCTGCATATTGAATTATATAGTTTCCATCAGATGTACTAGTCAAGAAAGACACAACTCGCCCCAGAGGGAGAGAGAGGAATAGGGATATGTGTTGACAAATGAATGTAAAAGGATAACCCAATGCACAACACTATAAACTAATGGGGTCTGCCGAGAAATTTGTATTTCTTGATTGCCAAAGAACAAAATAAAGAAAATAGATTTTTCCTCCAAAGTTTTCCCCTTCCACAATTGCACACCTGGTCAATTCCCAAATGCCAACAATACAGACTGACCCCCTTCCCTACATCCTCCTATTCATTTGTTTATTTATCACTCTAAACCCCTCTATCTAATATTCTAACCTCCCCATTTACCCTATCAATACCTCCCCCTGAAATTCAACTTTGTCCTCAAGGTTGGAATCTAAAAAATGAATAATATAGGAAATACCATTATGGGTTTTACTGTAGTGTTAAGAGAATGAGCAATTCTTTTCAATTTATAGCCTCCCAAAAATTCCTCATGCTCAACAGTGTGTAGCTTGACTCCTATAATTTCCAGCATAAGATCTTGACAGGGTAGAAGGACCAACGTTAATGGCAGAATTTTTTTTGTTTGTTTGTGATCAGCCAGTGTTAGTTGTTAGTACCGGGGGGATTCAAACCCATGAGTCCATGACCTCTCCCCCTTAACCACCAAGCCAACTTTATAACCCCTATGGCAAAAACTAGGTAATCATCTACGTTGTCTTGTTCAGATTTATGCTATGGCTGGAACTGCAAGAGAGTGATTGTGGGTAGTCTCTATTATGTAGGCTTGGACTTGACCCATTACATCCAAAAATAAGCTTGGTTTGCAGATTTTCCCATTTACCCTCTTAGAATTTGGGCTTAAGGATGAACTCAACCCCACAAAATCGACTTATAAGATGAGGACTACCCAAACCTTATAAGGATTACACTGGTCATATCTCTGGTCAATATGGAATCTCAACACATCGTTTTTTTTTTTGGTGAAATGCATTTGTTATCACCTAGAACCTCTATGGAAAGATATACAAGTAGCATCCGCTAAAATAGTGTTACAAATAAAATTTGGCAGTATATCAAAAAGATAATAATCACTTAATGCATATAACAAGGATGAGAATGGCAGTGGCTACAGCCTTTAATCAAAAGATTAATAGCCCCTAGAGAATCCGATTGCAACTTGATAGTTGAAACTACAAAACCCTCTTTCCCAATCAAGCTTAAGGCCATGGAAAATAGCCCAAAGCGCAGCCATGAGAATGGTACATGATCCCAGCTTTGTGGAAAACCAACAAATGAAGGTACCAAAATTATCACAAATAACCCCTCCACAAGAAGCCTTGGCACCATGATCCATCACACTGACATCACAATTAAGAGCCACCTGTCCTACATCTAGAGCTTCCCATCTAATGTCGTGAGTCCCATGAATGCTGCCACTGTTGTCAACAAGTAAATCACTGCGGGAGTTAGCAGCCACACAAGATGTCACGAAACTAGAAATCCTCTCAATAACCTCCGTCACATTCCACTTGGTTGCCTTAAAAATGAATTCATTCCTCCTCTACCAAGATATATGCAACACAATTGCAAAGAAAGTTCTCCAATAAACACACCCTCTCACACCTAAAATTGGACATTTGGAGCATGGAGCTGTGGACAAATGTGAGTGGCCCAAATCAGTGGCCAGATAAAGATTTGGGATAGACTCATATCATCTTAAAATTTGCACTTAAGGCCTAACTCAACCCTACATTTGTCAAGAGTGAACAAATACAAGTGGCACAATAACAAATCTAGGATAGTCTCTGATGCCATACAGTGTGTGTTAGGAGACTGAGTTTCTATAAACCTAGATTAAAAAATAGAGATCTTTCCCCTTTCACAACTGAGCACTGACCAATTCCCAAATGCCAACAATACAGAATGAATCCCCTTCCCTAAATCCTCTAGTTTGTCACACAAACCCCCTCTAACGGACAAACAAACTAATATTCTAACTTTCTCTTCCCCCTTTATCCTAAGACTTATGGTATGGAGAGGATAGATATACACAACCTTACTCCCCCCACTCCCGAAGCAGAGAGGCTATTTCCAGGATTTGAACTTTTGAACTCTAGGTCACAACAGAACACAACAACCTTTTCGCTGTGACAGGGCCTGCTAGCCCTCTAACAAATGAATGCTAGAATAAAGGCAATCATTGATTATCTAATGTAAACACAAGTGACAACCACAAGGGACATACATAAACATAAACCAAGAACCATGCATATCATTACAGAGGACATCATATTCTAATTTGAGACTTTATGCCCCAGCTTTCATGCAATGTGAGAGATAGAATGGATCCTTTCCTGACTAGAGTTGTATAATATGACTAAGAATTTTACAGGACTAAAAACTATAATTTAGAGTGACAGAAGGAAGAAATGAAAACAAAATGCAAACTAATTACTTGCAAATGGTAAGCAATGGGGAAAAAATCAGGTGGTTTATAATTTATATTTAAATCACCCATATCCCTTCCCCTCCAAAAAAAAAGGAAGTCTAATTGAGCAATTTCATGATATTCTGGAAAAGGACAGAGATTGAAAACAATACCACCAAGTCCTCTCCAGCATTCTTTGCTTCAACCATAGGCTTGCATACTTTATCAGGATTACCATATTGAAACTGTAACATTCAAAAAACCAGAAAAAGAGAAGACAACATAGTGAATTTGAATATAAGAGAAGGAAATGAATTAAAAGTAACAGCTAAAGTCATAATGCTTACTGCTACAGCAGCAGCATCTGCAATTAAATACATAAAGTCTCCATCTTTTTCGAGCTGCAAAGCAGGGAAAAAGTCAGAATGCAACATGACAATCATACTAGATAGTCTACTTGGCAACAGGATTCATGTTTATGGGTGAAGTATAATTTACTTCTGCAAGAGTAAAGGAACAGATCATACATCATCTGCATTAAAAGATGCCTTTAGTTCCTTTCCATTGGTTGCAAGTTTGTGCTCAATGAGTTGAGTAGTTTCTTGTAATACTGCTTTACATTCAGCACCTGCTGACTCACCAATCTGCATGTGAAAGATACTCACTCAACTAAATTCAAAATTTGACTGAAATTGAATAAAAGGGAACTTTGACTTATTTTAGCATCTAGAATAGAAAAAACAAAAGATGTATGTGAAACAAAAATAACTATCTTCACCTGTTGATCATATTCTGTGAAGTTATAAACAGCAAGAACAACTGCAGAACTTGCCAGACTTCCACATGTTAAATGGGGAAACTTGAGACGGAACCATGCACTGAGTGCTCCAGCATATGAGCCACCAAAAACGAACCAGGGGTTTTCAGTTTTTGTTCTATTAAGCTTTGCATTTAAGGAATCCTACATGAAAATGACAGCAAGAAATCAAATAAAATGAGTAGCAATCTAACAAACACCATATACAACAATGAATTGTTTAAAAAAATTGACTTATACCATAAAAAAACTAAAACTGAAGTTAAAAAACAAACAGAAGATGGAAATATGATAAACCAACAGCTATAAAGTATTGAAGAAACACAAAGACATTGCTTGATGGTTTACCATATATGCATTAGATATAATCAAACAAGCATGCAGGAAACTGTAGAACTGGAAAGTAATGCATGCACATATTTTACTTTTATCCACAACCCAGTCAGAATCATGACATATTCCAAGCCCCGGCTGAGAACACAAGCAATAATTGCTGAGGATCAATATGATCTCCTGTTCTTATGATTCCAATTAATTTTGTTTCTTCGTTGATAATAACTTTGAAGTCTCAGGAGCCAATTTGGGATTCTCCAAGATATCTTTCTTATACTGCATGCAAATGCAATTCAACTTGTTTTAATCAACATAATTAGGTAAATTCACTAAATTGAGTAACAGAAAACATCCTATGACAATTATCTCAATGCAACTAGTTTTACACTGATCCTCGGTGATTCAGCCTAAGTCGAAGATGGACCTCAATATGTCATATTAGGAAATATTGAAATCTGACCCTCCAAGCAATGGAGGCCTCATATATATCAGATGCCCATGAGTAGTTGTGGGTAGTAACTCCTAGATTGTGGAGTATCATGGGTGAACAGGGGATTACATGAGGTCAATTGTGTATGATCTATATAATGCATTTGGTGGATTATATATAACTAGGTCAGATGTCACCCAACCTTATGAAATAGGCTGGGTGACACAATGAGGAAGTACCACTGATCATTGATGACATTAATCTACATCTGAATGTCATTCACAAATTACACAAATCCCTTTCAGTAAACATTTACAGCTTTTTGAAGTTTTGGTTCCAAGCATCTTATATGTGAACAATGCCAATGCCTTGTATTACCTATGTTTCTTTAGTATTCTAAAAATTTCAAACTTGCCTGATAATACTGACGAAAAACAGCCAAATCAAAGAGTGCCTGCTTGGATGAAAGATATTTCAAATTTTCTGTCTCCAAAGAATTAAATGGGGAACTCTTTCCATAGTAGCGATGCTCAAGAGTAACCATAGCTGCTCCAAACTTCTTAGCCAGTACCTATAGAGAAAATAAAATAACGCATGGAAATTAGTTTATATTATTATCTTTTCTTGACAAGAGCCACATCATTATTGAGAAATGCTAGCAACACTCTTTAGAACACATTCACTATTGACTAAAATATATTGGAAATCACAAAAATTTGTGGGTCTCACTTCTTAATTAATAAGTCTCGCTCTTGATTTCATAATTTCCAATATATTTTAACCAATAGTAGAGCATGCATTAGAAGAAGTGTATTAGAGACTGTGTTGCTAACACTCCTCTTATTTTATTGGAACAAAAAGAAAAGTAAGTCTTGTTGGGGAGAAATTATTAGATAGTCTCCTTGACCACCATGTTCCCAATTAATATTCATATGACATGTAATCAAATGTTATTAAATTCTTTTCATAAATTGTAAAATTTGAATGTGTTATACAAACATTGGTTGAGACTACAAAGAGCTGGTGGTTATGAACTGTCGAATAATTTCTCTTTGGAGGGGGGATGAACCTTAATTTTTAATGTGTGGTCATATTTAAATTTTGTCTACCTCCTCATAGAAAATAAATACATGGGGACTATCTAATATATGTGCTAGGACAGAGAGAAAAACACAAAATTTGTAACGTAGATGACTACCCTTTTCCTTACTGTTGCTCACAACAATAGACAAAGAATTGTAATGGGGCCAAAACTCATGATCTTACAATATTTGGTATTGAGTCTTGAAATCAAGAGTTGCAACTTAATCAATAAAAGACATTAACAAAAATTTGGACCAAGGGTTGCAACTTACACCAATATAGTCATTTGTTATCCCATTACATGGACCTTCACCACCGATTACCAAGAAAATTGGTCCATCAGGAATCCGGAAATAGTCTAGAAACTCGTAGTAACGTTGACGGAATTGATGGTGATCCTGTGGTGCAACAACCAAATACGCACAACTAACAGCATCAGAATTCGATCAACATATGAGGTAAATACACCAAACAATCCCATTTTTTATTATTATTTTCTTAAGAAAGAAAACACAGGAGCATATTATTTTTTTGCTAACACATACTCCCTCTGGACTCATATATAAGCAAAAAGTGGTCTTGTATGTTGGACTTAAATATAAGCAAATTTGACTAATTTTGTCCTATTTAATGCTCTCATTCCGAAAACACTTTTCATTTAATTCTAATTCTATTTTCAATAACTTCTTTTGACTCACCATAGCAAGTTCCAATGAAGGATATTTTAAAAATAATCTTATTTTTTAATTGAGATTAGGAAAATTAAATGATATCAACTAACTTTAGGTGTGAAATTAGTTATTTTTGCTTATGAGTATTTTGCACTTGATGCAACCATACTCGAGATAGGACCATTAAAAACGTCTCCCTCTGAATATTTCATGCAGGGCATAAGACTCGAATACAAGACTACTGGTTAAGCAGGAACAATCCAATTGGTGACGAGCATATTTTGATGCAAGTTGAAAGAACCAAAATCAAAAAAAAAAAAAAGAGAGAGAGAGACAGAGAGAGAGAGAAAGAACTATAATCCACTCAACATTTCTCCTTAGCTTATAAAACTTTCAGCATCTAAAATTAATTCCCACCCACAGTAAAATCAAGGGTTGCACTTTACAACTATCTATCATGTAAGCTAAGAACTTTACTTCTATTTTGCATTTAAAGAGAAAAAGAGAGAGGTTGAGAGAGAGAGAGAGAGAGAAAGATACATAGGGAGAGAAGTGATCGAGGGTTTGATTGAACCATTGCTCCTGAGTGGTGAGATAACTGCCCTGAGACAGCTTATTGAGCAGAGTACGAGGAGGAACAACTCCGTAACTCAACGCCGGAAAAGAAGAAACAAACACCAACAACAACGTTAACAGCGCTGTCGTAATCCTCCAATCCTCTTGTTCTCTCATCCCTCGTTGCTACTTTTAGCTTCCTCGCGCTTCAGTTTTTGGGTTTCCCTTTGAAAATAGAATATTATTGCAGCGTTTTTACCAACCTGAAATATGGATACAGAGACATTGACTGAAGGAAATAAAAAAGAAAAAGAAAATGAAGTTGCTTACTTGCTTCTTGCTTGTCAGACTTCACTTCTACGTGAAGACTTGAGAGAGACGCGTGGTAATAAAATGGAACTGACAATTTTTTTAATTTTAAAATTTAGTTAATCAGAAATATAAACTTTGTTTCGATAGTAGTCGATAAATAAACTAGGTACAGTTGATTCGTTAAAAGTTATAATATAGTAACTATAAATATTTTTGTTTGACGATTTTATTTGAAAAAAAATTAGGATATAATATAAATCAAGCAAATATCTTTTTAATTATCAAAAAATAATAATTAATTAAAAGGAAATATTCATTTTTTTTATTTTAAACTCTCTATTTTTATTTCAGAAAACTCATTAAATTTGATATTTATATTAAGATAATTAATATTAAGTATTTTAATAAATTTTATATTATTTTTCTTGTTTCGTTAATCAATGACGGACTAAGACCCTAAGTCAGTGGGTACAAATTTTAAAAAATAAAATCAATGAATTCAATTATATAAATATAAATAAAATAAAATATAAAAATATATGATTTTATTTACAAATTTGATGAATTTTAAAAAATGAGGGATACAAGTGCACATGCTTACAGCCATATAGGATAATTTTCAAATGATATATAAGAAAATTTTCTTATAACTTATAAGTTTATTATGTTTTGGTCTTCTTATCTTATCTAGTATCATAATTTTAACAAATCAAATATGTTAGTGATAGTATTTAATAATTAAATGGTATAGTATATCATATTTTTTTTTTTTGTGAAATACTATATCATATCATATGCCAGAACATTTAAATAGATTAAATATTTTTCAACTAAATGATTAGACACAAATGATTAATGTGTTGAAGTCATTAACAAAAATAATCATTAGTCAAATTTTACTCATCTCTTACTAAAAATCTAGATTAGTCTAGACCTCTTTTTAAAACAGAAAAAAATATTTATCAGTTTATAAATAAACACATTTTCTCATTTTTTTCAACAATCATGAATATGAAAATTATGATTTTTGGAGAAAAATAAAATGTGTTTGGTTAGTCATAAATATTTTTTGAAATATTTATATCAGTTTCCTTACTATCAAAGAGTTAATGATATTTTTTACTAATTACTTTAATTATTTATCACATCAATTAATCTAATAAGAATAACATGATAATTTTCTAATATAGTAAAACAAAATATTAACTTCGTAGGTTAGATTTTCACTTCTTTATGAGAAATTAGTTAAAAAATATTCTCGAAAAACACTCTTTTCAAGAAATGTTATTTTTTAAATTAGATAACAAAGATAGAAAACTAAGATCCGTTTGGGGTTGGTTATCATCTTTTTATTTTTTGTTTAAAAATGCAAGCAATTTCGAAACAAAAACATGAGTTGGTTCTTTTCATCTTTTTAAAACAATTTTTACTCAATTTGAAACAGAACAAAAATTAGTTTATTGATTATTATTTCTGTTTGCTACCCTTTACCCTAAACAGTCACGCTCACCCTTCCCTTCACGCCACTCTCGTTTCGGAGTGAGAGCGAGAAGAGGAAAATTGGGAGCACCGAGTTGGAGAGGTTGGGTGTGGATTTGAATACTTCGATTGGGGATGTTGATGGGCTGAGATTGAGGAAATGTAGAAACCAATTTATGAATTCTAGTGCTGCTGGGAATGCTAAGTGTGGTTCCTTGGAGAATTTGCCCAAATTCCGAGTCCTTATTTCATTCAATTCTTTTCACCTCAAATTTTCTACCCATCAATGTGCCCTTTTGAGCTCTCACTTTTGAACCAACAAGTGAAAAATAAACTGAAACTTATAAACTCAAAACATAAGAATCTCAACCTACAATAAACTGAAACAAAAACTAAGATTCAAAATCGAAAATAAAAAATCACTTCAAACAGAACCTAAGATTCTCGACCTTAAATTCTCAGGAAATTAAAAAAAAAAAATCCCTTCCAAACGCCCCCTAAGTCTTAGCTTCACTTAGACACATTTTGGAATTGGATCAAGGATTAAATACGATAGAACTTAAAACCTATTACATGTTATCCTAAGATTTATAGTAATACTTTATATTCATATCTCAAGATTATATTGTCTTGATAATAAAAAATAATAGTAAATAATTGTCATATTAACAATTTTATCACTTATTCATTTAAATTAATAATAAATATTTATTGAAGAAGTGTGGAAAATTTTGATGCCAAAAATAATTAGGGGCTCAAGGCAATTGCCTCATTGGCCTAGTAGTTTACACTTCCATATGACTCAATTCACTTGTTATTAGTAATTATAGTGCCCAACAATCAAGGTTGTTGACCTTGAGTCTAGGTTCAAGGGATGGCAAATTTACCTTAATGGGTCATATTTACAAACTATTTATGCAAAGGGGTCTTTTTTCTAAGTATTTACGGAGGGGGTAAGTTTTTGCATGGAAGCCGCCACCTGCAATTGCGATACCACTGATACCGCCATCAGCAATGGCGAGAATGGTGTTGAAGTGGCTGGGTGCCGCCAGCACCAACAGCGATACAGCCCATGCCGCCAATACCAATGGCGGGACATGTGCCAACGTGGACAGTCCCGCCATTGGCTCCTGCGAGACCAACGTGGACAACCCATGCCGCCAATACCAATGGCGGGACATGTGCCAACGTGGACAGTCCCGCCATTGGCTCCTGCGTGACCAACGTGGACGTGAATTTGCAAGTCCCATCAAACTACTAGCTAGGGCACTGTTCTTGCATTGCAGGTTACAGGTTAGGGCATCAGGTTAGGGCATTGCTGATTTGCAGGCTAGGGCATGTAGCAGGGTCACATGCATATAGTTTTAGGATCACAAGCATGCTTTAATAGCATGTAATTTTTTGTTGCAGATCACATGCATGCTTCAGCTTTGGTGTAAATTTTCTTTAAATAAAGCACTTGCAAAATTTGACATTCAGCACTTGCAAAATTTGACACTGAAGAGAGTAACAAAGTAGTGTGAAGAGAGAAAGAAAGGCGTTTCCTTTTGCTTGAAGTTTGTTGATTCCGTCTTCTATTTATTTAAAGTAAGGATATTTTGTATTTATTTAAAGAAAACCTTCTTTCATTTTGTTTCAACTTAAATTTTAGAATAATTTTTATCATTTACAAATTGTTTATTATGAAGTAATAAATTTTGAGGTTAGAATCAAATTTGGAGCTCAAATTTAAGTGTATTAATTTTGTGAATTAGATTTTTTATTTAAAAATTATTAGCAGTAATTATTTGTAAGTCTTTTTTTATGATTTTCGTGTCTGAAATTTTTTTAAGTGTAACCCTTCCATTTTGTGTTTGAAATTTTTTTGAAGTTGAGGAATTTTTCATAAATTATTTAATTAGAGTAATTTTTTTTTAGAATAAAGTATGAATGTGTAGTTTAAGTTTAATAGAGCAAGCAAATAAATATTTTTATTTGTATCATTGACAAAATATTTAATTGAAGTAATAATTTTTTTTGTTAGACTAAAATTTGAAGGTAAAGTTTAAGTGTATTAATTTTTTGAATTAGAATTTTTATTTTAAAATTATTATGAGTAATTATTTGTAATCCTCTTTCTTCATGGTTTTTGTGGCTTAGAAATTTGACATGTGACCCTTTCGGTTATAAACTTTTGTTGATGCTATTTGTGAGTTAATTTTTTTGTTAGAATGACGTATCAATGTCTAGTTTAAGTTTAATAGAGGAAGCAAATAGATTTTTTTATTTTTATCATTCACAAAATATTTAATTGAAGTAATAATTGTTTTATTTAGAAACAAATTTTAACGTGAAGTTTAAGCTTATTAATTTTTGTAATTAGGTTTTTTACTTTGAAGTTATTTTAATAATGTTTAATTATTTACAAGCCTTTGTTCATGGGTGGACAGGCCTTACAAATAATTACCTGATTCCCTTCTAGTTTTTTGAAGTTAGAATGAAATTTTAATTTGTAGTTTAAGTTTAAGTTGAAGTTTAATTTTAAGTTTAAGTTTAAGTTAGTAGATGAAGCAAGCAAATACAGTTATTTATTTTAAAACTACTATTGTTATGATTAATTATTTTTAATTTTGTTCATGTAGGTATATCATGAATTCAATTATTACAATGTTGTATTTCAACGGAAGAGTATATGAAGACAATGATGGTGTAATATTTGAAGGCAGTAAAAAAACGATTCAGATTAAACGCGGAATTAGTTTCAATGCTTTGAAAAAAAAATTAGAGATAAGGTAAAGTTAGAAAATAATGAAATTATTTCTAGTATAAGTTGTAGATTTTTAGTTTCAGGAAAATATGTTGCGTTGCAAATTTGTGATGACGAAGATGTTGAAACTATGATCGAAAGTTTTCAACAACAACAACAAATGTCAGTTCTAGAATTGTACGTAGAAAAGGATGTTGCTGGTGGTTCTATGGTTCATGCTGCAAATTCTGTTACGTCATGTGGACATAATGTATCTCATCATGAGTCGGAATTGCCAAGAAATATAAGCAATTTACATGATGATGAAGATGATGATGATGATTATTTTGCATCTAACTCATACGTTGAAGAGTCTTTCGATGAAGATGATAGTGTTGATGGAATATCTGATACAGACGATGAAGTCACCGACATCGTTGAACCAGTTTCAATTATTCACCCAAATGAAGGTAAATTTTATGAAATACAAAATTAGTTGAATACATCTATCTTTTTATGAGAATTGTATTTAATGATAACTAAATACGAGTAGTTTGTTGACGTGATTTTTTTTTAAATTATTAGGTGTACCCGGAATTCAAAATCCATTTTGGAATGATGCTTTGCATTATAATAATAATATCAATTGGAGTCATCCGGACGAGGAAGACATTTGTGGTTTGGACATGCCAACGACTTTTAATGTTGGACAAGAATTATATGTTGGCATGGATTTTGACAGTAAAGATGAGGTCAAAAATGCACTGAAACAATATGTGATGAAGGTGCATCAAAGTTTTAAGGTTGTTGAAACGAAATCGCACAATTATATCGTTTGTTGCCCCAACAACAACGCCGAGTCTCCTTGCCCTTTTTATATGAGGGCAATTTTATCTAAAAAACTGATGCATGGAAAGTGACACAATGGGGTGGACCGCACACATGTCTAAATATGACTATGACACAAGACCATGAGAAGCTTGATTCAAATTTAATTGTGACTTACGTAGTAGGTACGTTTTTTATGTTCATATTATCCTACTTTTGTGTTATTTGTTATTTTAATTTATTATTTGAATTACAAGCATGATCAGAGAAGATCCATCAATAAAAATTTCTTTGATTCAAGAAAGGATAAATAGTGAATTTTCCTATAAGGTTTCATACAGAAAAGCATGGATGACGAAACAAAAGGCGATTGCAATTGAATATGGCGATTGGGAAGAGTCATATGCGAAACTTTCGTCATGGCTAACACACATGCAAAATCATTCTCCTGGCTCTTACTTTCAAATACTACATGACGATTTTATTGTTGGTAATAGGGTGAGTCACGAACATCGTCAGTTTCATAGAGTATTTTGGACATTTGGTCAATGTAAAGAGGCTTTTAAGTACTGTAAGCCAATCATACAAGTTGACAGCACACATTTATATGGGAAATATCGTGGGACCCTGTTAATGGCCACATTACAAGATGGAAATGGTGGTGTTCTTCCTCTAGCATTCGTCATGGTCGAAGGTGAGACGTTAACAGCATGATCATGGTTTTTGGCCCACTTACGTGAACACGTCACAAATAAGAATGGAATTTGTCTAATATCTTATCGTCACACGAGTATAAAGTATGTTGTTGCTAACGAAGCACTTGGTTGGCAACCTCCCCACGGTTATCATGTGTACTGCGTCCGACACATAGCGAGCAATTTCAATCGCAAATTCAACAACGCGAAACAAAAAGAGATGTTCAAGAAATTGGGTAAGGTTTATTTTATACATGAAGTTAATTTGAGTTTCATATCTACCTACAACTTTTGATGGTAACAAATTTGATGCAGTGTACACGCCTTGCAAGCATGTGTTAGATCAAAACTTAGAAAAATTTCATCAATTGAGTCCAGCCATAACAACATGGATTGATCGCATTTCAAAAGAAAAATGGAGCATGGCTTACGATACATCTGGACGAAGATATGGTCACATGACAACCAACCTCTCAGAATGTGTGAATAAGGTGTTGAAAGATTGTCGCAGCATTCCAATAATAGCGTTGGTCAAGTCAACATATAGTAGGTGTCGAAAGTACTTTGTTGATCGTGGTCGCCAAGCCCAAAGACAATTAAACGAAGGCCAAGTATATTGTTCTAAGCTTGTTAAAGAACTTAGGAAAAATCAAGAACAAACTTGTTCGCACATCGTTCGCGTGTATGATATCCACTCGACAAGGTTTGAAGTAGAGGAGACCTTCAATCCTATAGCGCAACGTGGCGGACAAAAGTGGGCAGTTAACTTGAATGGCCATTATTGTCAATGCGGAAGGTATTCTGCGCTTCACTATCCATGTTCACACATTATTGCAGCTTGTGGTTACGTGAGCATGAACTACTACCAATATATAGATGTTGTTTACACAAATGAGCACATCTTAAAAGCATACTCTGCACAGTGGTGACCTCTTGGGAATGAAGCGGCAATTCCTTCTTCTGATGATGCATGGAAACTTATCCCTAATCCAACTATAATTCGTGAGAAAGGTCGGCCAAAATCAACAAGGATAAGGAATGAGATGGATTGGCTAGAACCATCTGACCACCGACAAAAATGTAGTAGATGTAGAGCAGAAGGGCACAATAGGCGCCGATGTCCAATGCAATCTGACCGTGGGAGTAATTCATTTAATTGATTTATGTATGTTAGATGAGTGACTTGTATTGATTGAGGTTTTGTTCAATGTATTTACTTTGTGGTGTTCAATGAAATCGTCAGTTACTTATTTTTGAATGTGTACTTTTGTCAGAAAATTTATACATTACTTATTTTCAAAATTGTATCTAAAGGAGAACTATCTACAATGTTGTACTTAACGGTATTCAAATTGATACTAAAGGACAACTATCTACAATGACAAACTATGGACTTAGTCATTATGGACTATCTGGAACAAGGACAAAACCCAATAGAATAAACATTACAGAATAAACCCTAAACACTACGGAATAACACCTAAGCCTTAGGGTTTATGGTTCAGAGTTTCTGGTTTAGGGTTTAGGTTCAATGGTTTAGGGTTTAGGGTTTAGTGTCTATGGCTTAAGCCTTAGGGTTTAGGGTTTATGATTTAAGCCTTAGGGTTTATGGTTTAGTGTTTAGGGTTAGGGTTTAGGGTCTAAGCCTTAGGGTTTAGGGTTTAGGGTCTAAGCCTTAGGGTTTATAGTTTAGGATTTTGGGTTTAGGGCTAAGGGTTTAGGGTTTATGGGTTAAGTCTTAGGGTTTAGGGTTTATGGTGTAGTGTCTAAGCCTTAGGTTTTAGGGCTTATGGTTTAGTGTTTAAGCCTTAGGGTTTAGGGTTTATGGTCTAAGCCTTAGGGTTTAGTGTTTGGGTTTTAGGGTTTAGTGTCTAAGCCTTAGGATTTTGGGTTTAGGGTCTAAGCCTTAGAGTTTAGGGTTTATGGTCTAAGCCTTAGGGTTTAGGGTTTAGGGTCTAAGCCTTATGGTTTAGGGTTTAGGGTTTAGTGTCTAAGCCATAGGGTTTAGGTTTTAGGATTTTAGGTTTAAGTCTTAGGGTTTAGGTTTTAGGGCTTAGGGTTATGGTTATGGTTTAGGATTTAGGGTTTATGATTTAAGCCTTAGGGTTTAGGGTTTAGTGTCTAATGTTGGATCGAGTGGCCTCAGAATAATTAAGAAGAGGGGTTGAATTAATTATTCCTAAACCTTTACCAATTAAAAAATTACTCTTTTATGGCTTTTACTAAATTGTTAAGAGAATGAGGAGTAGAAGAGAAACTTAACAAAAAGTAAAAGCGGAAATTAAATGCACAGCGGAAAGTAAAAGAGTAGGGAAGAAGGAAACAAACACACAAGAGTTTTTATACTGGTTCGGCAACAACCCGTGCCTACATCCAGTCCCCAAGTGACTTGCGGTCCTTGAGATTTCTTTCAACCTTGTAAAAATTCTTTTACAAGCAAAGATCCACAAGGGATGTACCCTCCCTTGTTCTCTTTGAACCTAGTGGATGTACCCTCCACTAGAACTGATCCACAAGAGATGTACCCTCTCTTGTTCTCAGTCAAACCCAAGTAGATGTACCCTCTACTTGTACCAAAAAGGATGTACCCTCCAATGTGTTAAGACAAAGATCTCAGGTTGTTAAACCTTTGATACTTTGTGAATGGGGATACAAAAGAATTCTCAAGCGGTTAGTCCTTTGAACACTTTTGTATTAGGGAATGGGAAGAATCAAAAGAATTCTCAGACTGTGTCGTTTTGAATTCTTTGATAAGGGAGAAGGGAGACACAAAAGAATTCAGGCGGTTAGTCCTTTGTTCTTTTGGAAAAGGGAGAAGAGAGACACAAAAATAATTCAGGCGGTTAGTCCTTGGCGAATTCTTTTTGGCAAAGGGAGAAAAGAATGAAAAGATGAATAGCACAAGTTTTCAAGGTTTAGAAAATCAGAAAACTTCATAAAGCTTTTGGTACAAAGAAGAAGAAGAAGTTTCAAAGAGATTCAAGGCTTGTAAAGGATTGTATAAAATAAGTGTTCAAGATTGATGAAATGTGAAACAAAGCCTTGCTTTTATAGACTTTCCATGTCTGGTCAAGAAGACCATTCAGAAGAGTTATAACTTTTAGAAAAACTTAAAACCCATTTGAAAAAGTCAAAACCTTTTTGAAGAGTTACATCTTTTGATTTCTTCAGAAATAGTCACTGGTAATCGATTACCAAATAAGTGTAATCGATTACACAAAGCTTTTGAGTGATAGGATGTGACTCTTCACATCCTTTTAAATTTGAATTTCAACGTTCAAGGACACTGGTAATCGATTACCAAAAAATTGTAATCGATTACAGCCTTTTGAAAATAATAGGAACGTTGTAAATTCAGTTTGAAAACTTTTTCAAACTTATTTTGCTACTGGTAATCGATTACAACAATATGATAATCGATTACCAGAGAGTAAAAACTCTTTGGTAAAGGTTTTGTCAAAAACTCATGTGCTATTCAAAGTTTTGAAAAAACTTTTTAATACTTATCTTGATTGAGTCTTTTCTTCATTCTTGAATCTTGATCTTGATTCTTGAGATCTTGAATCTTGATTCTTGATTCTAGGCTTTCTTCTTGAGTCTTGAATTCTTCTTGATTCTTGAACTCTTGACTTGTTCTTGATTCACTTGAGATGTTCTTTGATTCACTTGGGTTGTTCTTTGATTTTTGAGCTTTTTGTTCATCACCTTTTGTTGTCATCATTGTTATCATCAAAACACCTTTGAATCACATTCACCATGAAGCTTTGCTTCTACATCTAAGCCTTAGGGTTTAGGTTTTAGGGCTTTGGGTTAGGGTTTGGGGTTTAGGGTTTGAGCCTTAGGGTTTAGGGTTTAGTGCCTAAGCCTTAGTGTCTAAGCCTTAGGGTTTAGGTTTTAGGGCTTATGGTTTAGGGTTTAGGGTTTAAGCCTTGGGGTTTAGGGTTTATGGTTGAAATAAAATTACTCCAGACTCATATGCATCTAGTGAAATAAAATTACATTTAGAAGTTGAAATAAATGGAGTGGATCAATCCAGGTTGAGTGACATTAATTAATTTCTTTTGTCTACCTTAGTGCACATATGGCATTGGTGTTCATCGTTAGTTAGAAACATTAGTTATTTTATTTTGTCTACCTTAGTTTTTTTTAAATTTATTTATTATTTTAGTTTGATGTGCGACGTAAACTTTATCCATTAGTAAGGCTTAATAAACTGCATACGATAGATTAAATGTCAAATTCAAATGAGAAATATACAACAACATATTTAAACAGAGACATGCAAATCATTCATTTTGGTGTCTGTGATGCCGTGAGGATGTGCCACATGGTCAATCCCATCTTCGTGCTTGGTGATTAGGATTTCTTCTACCCCGATATCTCCCCGCTTCTTCTTCGTCAGCCTCAGTAGAAAATTTGTGACGCAAATCAACACCTAATAAGTCACCCATATTAGGTATTGGTCCCGGTACATTCCATTGTGTACCTAATGGTGCATTAGGTGTTGGAATTGGGCCATGATATTGCTGTGAAGGAATCATAGTCGGCCATGAAAAATGAGGATGTGTGTCCGCAACACCACCGAACGAATGCTCGCTTGCAGAAGTATCAGTGTGATGACCCTGAAAAGGATACTGATACATCTATGTCGGATACTGAGCAAATATTTGTGGCGTGTAATACATTTCATGGCCACGCTTCACCATTTGTTGGGAATATTCTTCTGCTTCAACAGCCTCCCTTCGTTTGCCTATGCCCTGAGTTTCAACACTTGACTAAAGAATGTGAAACTCTTGTGCTGGAAATTGACACTCTGATGCAGGACCATGTGACACAGGCTCAGTGATTCTCTCTTACTCTTCGGATAAAATTGTAATTTTCTCCACATAAGGCACGAGATCATCAACTGTCCATGTATTCCTCCCTTGAGGAGACACCATGTATTGTAATGTCTCCGCAACTTCAGCCTGCAATTATTAGGGTCAGAAAATTAATGGGCATCATTAAAAAAAATTTAAAGTTAAATATTCAAAAAACAAAAAAAATACCAATGTAGCCGTGTTTGCATTTTGTGGGTCAACAAACATCTTTGTCTTTCGCCTATACCAGACCATGTAGTCTGAGTTAAAGCTCAATAGGCCCTCTTGCCGGGGTTAAGTGTCGACCCTAAAAGCATGGCGATTGTTCCACTGATCAATCATTGGAGCAAACAATTGCCACCAATTTTCGTCATATTTCCCTTTTAGTGTTATGCCATGAATGTTCAAGGGTAGCGAAGGAGACTCTGGAATTGGTTGCTGCATTCCAAATTGTCTCAATATTCTATCCGATTGGTGCCACTCAATAACTTGAAAACAAATTAGTGGCACCACCGCACACCATGCAACGCTTCTGACTATACAAATGGGAGGCAACAATGATATAACAGTTGTTGTGTAAGGCTCCCACACAAATTGCATATAACAACATAGTTGTCAGCATTTTAGTAAAATAACACATATCATTTTTTATTTTACAAATACAATACCATGTTCTTACCTCATGATGTTTCATAATATCCAACTTGCGACGAAAAACTCTCACATCATCATTGTCGATATGTTGGTTTCCACGTCGCAACCACCTACAAAGATTAAAATTTAATATATCCTAAAACCATTTATTCTTTTGAAATGAAAGACGCTTTTAAAAATGACTAACCTGTGCCCGAGTGGTGTATTTTCTACTTGGGAAGGAGTCCTCTTTGGAACCAAGGTTATACATCGTTCCCATGCCCACATTTATAGTAAGATGCACATACCTCCGATTGATTTAGTTCTATAATCGGTGGCACTGCACATCTCTCTGTATAGAAAAGCAAGTACGGCAGGTCCCTATGCATATGTGCTATAGTCTCCAAAGTCATGTAAAAATTGAAGGTATCTTAGCGAAACTTTGTTACTACTTTTGTTAACGAACAAGACACCTCCAATGAAACTTAGTATTCATGCACGGGCAAACCTTCGTACTTGTTCTTCGTCGTCGTGGTTATTTATTTGTGCAAAATGGTGAGCCAGCCAACTTAATTTAACCACACTACCTTTAATTTCACCTTTTTGTGGTCTAACTCCCAATAATTCCTCACATAAATCAGCTCAATTAAGATTTGTTAGACCGATTAATGGTGAACCATCCACACGTAGACCTAACAATACAAAGACGTCTTGAAGAGTAATAGTACACTCTCCGCATCTCATGTGAAACGTATGTGTTTCCGGCCTCCATCTTTCTATCAAAGCACTAATTAATGAGACATTTATTTTTAAGTATTCCATTTTCATAATCCAGTAAAAACCAGATTGTCAAAGGAAAGGAAAATTTTGCTCTGGAATTTCTTCTTCCCCTTGATACGTGGGGACAGCTCATCTGATATGTAATTTCTGATCTTCTTCCTCATTCCAAACATGTTCTGAAACATGTTTAGGTTGCATCCATAATACGTCACCATCGATCGGGCCAGACTTAATTTTAATATGTGATGGACATGACGATGAAGATGCCATTGATACTGCAAAGTAAAATATAATACAATAAATTCACAAAACAATTTATACATTATTTGTAGATAATATAAATTAAATTACGCAGATTTATAAAAACGTTATTAAATATATATAAATAAATTTGTAATAAATAAAACTGGGCAATTTTGAATATATTCTATAGATAAATTAAAATACATGTGAAGACAAATTTAAATAAAACAAAATATATTTATTTGATAACAAAATATATTATACAAATAATAAAATTTAAATATATTCTACAAATAATTTCAAATGCATACACACAAACAAATTTAAATAAATAACATAATATATTCTACAATTAACAAATAAATAATTAAATAAAATATTGACTACCAAATAAATTAAAATACAAACAAATATTGAAATGCAAAAAATTATTTAAACAACGTGTAATACAAAAATAATAATAATGTACAATGTATCATATATTTAATCACGTAATTTTTCTAAAACAAATAATATTAACCTACAAACTAAAACTAACAAATAATATATATAACATTCTAACTAAAAATAATTAACTCAAATAATATTAACTTATCAACTCATTTATTTAAAACTGTATTATCTATATATAACATACAAAATTATAATACTAAAAAGATAAATTTAGGTGTGTGAAGTGTCTAATATTACAATTATTTATTTACGTGTGAAGTATTTAATATTACAAAAACTAAAAATTTACGTGTGTCTAAAATTTACAAATATATACCTAAAACTAATATTAACTTGTGCCTAATACTACAAAAGCTAATATTACGTGTGCCTTGGCTAAAGTATCATGCGTGTATATATATTTATTTGGCTAAAGTATCATGCATGTAAATATATACCTAATACTACAAAAGCTAAATAATATTTTCATACTAACTAACCAAATAATATTTTCATACTAATTAACGTAAGCTTAGAATACCTATTAATACTAACTAACCTATTATTTTTATAATTTAACAACAGAATATATATCTTATTTAATTTAAAAGTCACTTACCAGACTATATAAATTTTACGTGAGCCTAAAATTTACAAATACATATCTAAAGTTAATATTAACTTGTGTCTAATATTACAAAAACTTATATTAAGTGTGCCTTAACTAAAGTATCATTCATATATATATATATATCACATATATAATATCTAAGAATATATATAATAACCAAATAATATTTTCATACTAACTAACCTAACCTTGAAATATCTATTAATACATAAAAATTAAGAACATAAATAGTTACTAACCTAAGTTTAGAATATCTATTAATGCTAATTAACCTAAACTTACAATACCTATTAATACTAACTAACGTAACAGAATATAAAAATTTTATTTAAGAAAATCACTTACTAGGAATTATGGAAAAGAAAGCACACAACAAAACTTTAAGGAAGCGCACCACGCACACACTGAAACACTCAAGGAGACTCAAGAAAGGAGAAGCTCAGCTTGGGGGAGGAGAAGTGTAGTATTTACGTTGATGGAGGTTTTTTTTATAGCAGAAAACGTAAAGAAGCAATGGTCAAAAGGCTACTCTGCATTTTCAGGTCCAAGCTGTAACCTAGCCTGCATAAGGCTGCAGCCCTAAACACTGTTGTGACTGCAAACAGTGTGACCCTGGGCAAGCTGTAACGTGAAGGTGTGACCCTGGGCAAGCTGTAACAGTGTGACCCTGCAACGTGAAGGTGTCTCGCCAATGGGAGAGGCGAGACCCTATGTGTGGCGTGTCTCGCCAATGGAGAAAGCGGCACCCTCTATGTTAGCCAGTATCGCCAGTGCCACTGGCGGCACCTTCCACGTCAGCCTTATATTGCCAATGGCAATGACGGCTCATGCTTTCTTGTCATTATCGTTGGCGGCTTCCATGCAAAAACTGACCCCCTCCGTAAATACTTAGAAAAGAGACTCATTTACATAAATAGTTTCTAAATGTGACCCCTTTACGTAAATTTGCCTTCAAGGGACAATGACCCAGGTCCAAGACTGAGAAAGACTCAAAAATTAAAATGTCCACACAATTAAACAATAAGTTCAATAGATTAAAATCAGTTTTCATGTCTCCTTTTATGTATTGAAATTAAAATATGGTATATGATTAGAAAATATCACTATCTTAATTGTTTGTATTTTTTTATGTAATACATTCATAAATTCATGTTAAATGAATCTTCGATGCAGTGACGTTAACATATAGTAGACCTAATGTGCAAATTGAAAGCGTTTTCTTTTTTAATATGATAAGAAACAAAACCAAAACTTTTATAAAGGAATTAAAACTAAAATTCAGTATATTAATAAAAAAACAAAATTATATGTAAATTTTAATTAAAGACTGATATTTTGTTGGTGACTAACCATAACAAACAAGTAAATTAAATGAAAATTATAATATGTTTTGCTGATATTTGTTAAAACTATATCATTTGCTTATGTAATAAAAAGTATTAGTATTTTTAATAAAACTATGTGATTATTATTTTATGAAATATACCTTAAATTTTAAAAATACTCATATATAAAAGGATTTTATCGTTATGTTTGGTTCGTGTGATGGAAACAAAATAGGGAAGATAAAAATACATTGCGTGAGTTTGAAGAGAGTTAACTTTGAAAGTTAGGGGCCTACAAAATAAATTTATTTCTTCACAAAAATCACTTGAATAACAAAAATTGATGATTTGACTTAAATAATCGATTCTTCTTACCAACTTAATTGATTATTTGTGCATCATAATCAATTTTTGTGTGCCTATTTAATTCTTTCTTTCTCATTTCATTCATACCAAACAACTTTACAAGATTATTTCTATTATATTTCTCATTCATTTCTCTTAAAATAAACAACACAACATACAACTTCATTTCTACTTTGTTTTTTTAAAAATTATCTCTCTTTTATTTTCATTTATCATATTTTTCTTCTTAAACCAAACACAATGTGTATATATTGTTTTTCTAAGGACCCATGAAATATTTAGATGACTCTGCCAACAATATTGCAATATTGTTAAAGCTTCTTAAATTTTAAATACTGTTTAGTGTTTCATATATCACTGCTAATGAAATATTTTACCTTTTGTTTTTTTAATCATAGAAGTTATTTTTATCTTAAAATGCTTGACATAAATGGTAGCAATTTGTACTTCTTAACCAAGTGGTCTAGAGTTTGAATTATGATTAATCTTTAGATATGAAATAAATCTTGTTGAGAGATATCTACCTCATGTGCGTTCATGATCCTCGATGAAAATTTATATTGCTTCTAATGGAACAACTTCATATCATACCACAGTGATAAATAAAAATCTTAAAACTTAAAGCTATTTGATAAAATTTTAACTTAAAAAGCTATTTTTTATGTTAAAAAATAGATAGTATCATAGTATGAGCCTGTTTGGATACAAGGCTATAAACTATTTTAAGAACTTCTCTATTAAAAAAACTCTATATTTTTAGTAGAAAAGATCTCAAAAGCACTTGTGACTTGTATCCAGATAGGCCTTATATTAGTTTGTCTTCTTGAGATTCTGAGTTGAGAAAATAAGAAAAAAGAAAAATTCCCAAAATTAGTAGAATTAGCAAAATGGGTTAATTTAGGCACCTTAACATGTTATTAATTAGTCGAAAATAGGTCAGATCTACCCATCCCATTTTAGGAAATACTTCCTCCATCTTAAAATAATATTCGTAGTAAATTATTTTACACAAGTCAAGAAAAAATAATAAATGAATAAAAGAAAATAATAATTTTATAAAATTAACCTTACATAATCATTAATTCATTTATAAAATTTTTGTTTATTATTAATATTACAAGGGATATAAGTGCAAAAGTAATTAATATTACATTGAAAAATTAAAATAACAATTATTTTGAGATAAATTTTTTCTCTTACACAACAATTATATTGGGATGGAGGGAGTAGGTTAAGAAAAAAAAATAACTTTCTCTTTTTTAGGGTTATTTTGCAAATTGACCTATAAAAAATTAGAAGAAAAAAAAGAAAATGATTAATTAAAAAAATAAAGGGAAAACATTAGAAAAAATAAAAAAGAAAAGAAAATATTTAAATTTCACACTTAAATACAAAAAATTTAATGGACAACCATCAAAGTTGCATTTTTCTTTTTATGAAAATGTAAGAAAACTAACTCTTAGGGATTCAACTCTCCCGTCTCAATTTATCCTATTTTGGATCACGGGTTAAATATAGCGGATTAAGCAGGTCAATGGATTGAAGGCTTTTCCTATATTTACACCTCATTTAATCTAAGTACACTTCCTTTTGTTTTTTCTTCTTCTAATTTTTACTATCATATATGCCCTTTATACCCATAACATTGATACATAACCATTATTCTACAATGTACTTTCTAGAACAATGTTTTATTTTTAACATTATGAAAAATACTTTTCACAACACAATCTTATTTTTAACACTTCAAAAAGTATTTTCCATAATATTGTTTTTGTTTTTTGGAAAATCATTTTTGAAATATTAAAAAATAAAATTGGGTTCCAGAAAATACTTTTTGGAATACTATTTTGTATTTTGAAAAATACTTTTTGAAATGTTATATAAAAAATCCAGATAAATTTAAACAAAACACTAGGACCATTGGAAACCTATGTAATGAAAAATTGTACAATAGTGAAGCGATTGAGGTGGAGAAGCATATAATTGATATCAATCCTTCAATTTGGATAACTCTAAGAATCACTTTGTTGCATCAATTTGAACAAATTTAAGATCTAGTCAAACGTTGTTGCATATATAAAATGAAAAACATTAATGATGTTGTATGAGTAGACAAAATTTAAACAAGAAAGAAAAGTAGTTCGAGCTTAAACATACTATGTTGGAGTTTGAAGGATGAAAAAATTCTAACGTTAGAATAGAGATTGAGCAAGAGAGGAATAAAGGGAAATCGGAGCAAGAGATCAAGGGAGGATATGGAAAGTGAAAGAGAGGAGGGATATGTTGTTGCTATGAAAGAGGAAACGTGCAAGGGTGAGAAAAAAGTTTGAAAAGAAAGGTTATTTAAGTAATTTAATTTTAAAAATGCAAGGAAAATGTACTTAGTAAAGAAGGAAGTGGATATAGCAATATAGTCATGATTGAATTGAATTCTAAAACCCAAACACCTCATCAAAATAAGTGGATTATGGAGGTTGATATGTTCTATTGTTGTTATCTCTAAAATTAATTTATTCAAAAGTTTTTTTTTCATGTTTTATTCATTAAAAACTATCCTTTTAGTTTTTCAAAATTTCATAAAATTATGTTTAATTCATTTAAAAATATGAAAAAAATTAAATTACGTTAAATACTAGCAAGATAAGTCGTATTTGATTTCTTTCGTGTATAAAATTCTTTTAGATCAACGTCAATCATGCACCATAGATGAGATGAGCTTGTCAAAATAGGTCTATCTGACCCACACATGTTGGTTCACCACAGGTTGAAAGTTAAATGGATCGAGCTATTCCGACTCACTTTTAGATAGGTCGTGAAAATGCCAACTCAGTTTGACCCACCATGGGTTGGTGGGTTGAGTTACCAAATAGTCAAACAAAAATTAAAAACATTTTTTTCTTCTTTTTTTATTTATAAAAAAGTGACATTTTTTCCATAAAAAAATCAAGTGATTGAAATACAAATACAACTAATAGACAAATGTCTCAAATAACCATTTAAACATCTAATATTATCATTAAAGTAACATTTAAATGTTTCAAATACATAAATATCATTCAAAAGTCTTAAAAGACCCGTCTTTAAAATAAAAGACTATTTTAGTAACTACTTAAAAGACTATTCAAGCATATAATATTTTCACTTGTTACTCTATTATATTTTAGTAAATAATATTATTATATTTTAAAGTGAATTGACCAATCAAACTCAAACTTATTTAACTCATAGGTTGGATTAAGTGAGTTGTGTTGAATTTATTATAGTATTGTGAAACTTTGAATTTTTTAAATCCGTTTTAGCCTGAACTCATGGTGAGTTAAATTGATTCATTGAATTCAAACTCTTTTCAATACAGTTACACCTATAGTTTGTGATTCCAAACAAAAAATAAAATTAAATACTACCTACAAATTATTTAATTGTTTCGAACATTTGAATTTGATGACTTGACTTGGAATTTCAAAGCTGGATGATTTTGGAAACATGAACTTGTTATTAGATTACCTTAGAAACTTGGATTATGTTACATTTTTTTTTCTTTGATAGACTTTTATTCCTTCTATTTCTTTCCACAAAACTAATAATTGTGTTAGGTAGTATTCGGTTGAGAGGAATAAAAAAGAGAAAAAGGGTGATGAATGAAAAATTATGAAAAAAATGAAAGATAGTGAAAAGTGAGGTTATTCGATAGAGATAAAAGATTTGAATTAAAATAATTTAATAGGTAAGAAAATAAGATAAAAATGAAGTATTTATATAATTCCTATTTTTCCCACATATAAGTTTGTATTTTATGATTTTTTAAAGTTTAATAGGTATAATTGATTTTTCCCTTTAAAAAAAAAAGTTGCGCATGATAAACTGCCATATTCGATTGTGGAGAGTTGGAATCGAATATGTGGGTAAATTGGACAAGGGAAGCAGAAAGAACAAAAAGCAACCAAAAGAAAAAAACGGTATCTTAAAAAAAGCCTCTCACGGTTGTTTGAAAAATAAAAAATAAAAATGTAAGTCATATTCGAATATGCATACACCACATTCGATTTTGTTAACCATAATCGAATATGGCATGTAATATATTCGATTTTAAATAAAAAAATTATGGTATCATGTACATGTTCTGGGTTAATTTTGTAAACACTCAACCTCTCATCTGTACGCACATTCTTTCTTCGCATTTCATTTCAATTTTACAAAAAAATCTGCAATCATGAAGCCTATCATTTTCATACCAATATTACTGTTACTTTCATCTCAACTGAACGAATGAAAGGTTGAGTTTCTTTCCTTTTCATCTAGGTTGCAACTTTCACCATTTCTCTTTTCTCATAAACGAACACAGTTAAGAGAAATTGGTATTTATTAATTTATTCTATGAACTTAAAATAAAATTTTTGAAAAGAAAAACCTAGTCCATTTATATCGACAAATCGCCCTTGATTTGAGTCAGATTCATATGACTTTTTTCATATTTTGCTGGATGCATATAAGAACATTTTTAATGAGAATTTCTTAAGTTATTTTTTTTATTCTTATAATATTTTTTTATTCTCATATTGTTATGTTATTATAAAAAATTCATATATAATTTTCCTTTAATAATAAAAAATTCTAAAAAATTTTAAGAATCTCACACTTATATATATATTTTTTATTTTTACTTAATTATGATTTAATTATAATATTATTATGTGTCAAATAAATATTATTTTTTATTACTAAAAAATAATTTCTTACAGAAAATATAAATTTTATTTTTAAAAACTTTTCCTACCATATAAATTTACTTTATTCGATTAGAAACTATAAAAAATAATTTATTTACTTAAAAAAATCTTTTAAAAAATTCTTATGGGAGATACTCTAATTAGCTAGCATGTTAAAGAGACAGAAAAGTGAAAAGGGGCTTCAGCAGCCCTACCCTATAGGTGGAGGGTGAAATGTCCTTTTCTCCATGCTCCTACATTATCCACTCTCAATAATTGAATTTTTCTCAAAGCCTGAAATGCATTATGAATTTCTCAGTCACAGATAGATTAGAGACTCAACCAGCAACCTATAGGCTAATATAGCTATTATTACTCCCGACTCTATTATCACCCGAAAAATGTATAGTCAACGATAAAATGTTAAAAAATTGTCTCCTTTCTAATTTTGTAGTAAATTATTTTTAATGCGTGGGAAAAATAAAAAAAAATATAATGCCGTCTTTAGTATCAATATTTTTTATTTGAAATTTTGAATAACAAAAGCAATTAACAATATTAAATAATGAATAGTTTAGCTCAACGAGGATCCAAAAATTTTAAGTTGTGGGGACTATATATATATAAGAGGAATTATATTAGTATAATTTTGATAATTATTATATTATTTTATAATTTTTAATTAAATATTTTTTAAAACTCATCGTTAGATTAAATTTTTTTTCACATAGATCATATATGTAAAAAATTTAAATTAATCTAAAATTATTTGATATCTCGTTCACATGAATTAAAATCAACCTAATATAAATATTTAAAAATTTAAAATATGAATCATTTGATTTTCTTCTTGTTATTTAATTTTGACAAAAAAATATGACACAAACGATCTTGATAATATGCATATATAATTCAACGGTTGGATAAATAAAAATTTATTTTATATCAAATTATAAAAATTGTGTAATAGTGATTAAAATTATACCGGTGTAATTTGATTCCTCCTTTTTTCCTATATATATATATATATATATATATATATATATATAAAGATAGAAGAAAGGTAATTTGAAATGAATGAGAGATAATTTTTTTATTAACTACAAATAATTCGGGGAAGCAATGTTTATATTATGAATAGACTTATTTTATTATATTTTAAATTATAAAGATAATGGATAATATATATATATATATATATATATTACATAAATAAAAACTAAAATATTAGTGGGAGCAATTGTCCTGGTAGTGATAAACGTGGATCCGTCCATGGTTAGCATTATCTTAAGAAAGAAAAAGATGTTTTCTATTTGACATAATGTGGTATGGTCTACTTAGATTATGCATAACAAAATTTTATATTCAATGGTACTTGTTAAAGATTAAATCGTGGACATGGTTCAAGATTAAGATGGACATCGTGGACACTAGTGTTTATTATTGCTCATAGGTGTATTGATCCTCTAATTTATTTTTATCCTTTCATTTAGTCATATAAGACTTCTGTATGGTATTTTTACTCAGTTTCTTAATAATATTTGCTTATAAAAAAATGAAAGTCACTACCACCCGGTTAGTATAGAATTAAATGCAATCCAAATGTCAATGTATGTATCATTTTTCTGATCAAATTGACTTGTGATTTACGTTCACTTGACCAATAAACCACCCGGGGAGGGTCAATAGTAATTGTTAGTTAGGCTATAAATCGCTGTTAATGAACACATTTAACTAAAGCCAAACCATTTGGATTTGTTTGTTGTTTAATGGTCATAACATGACCCCCTCCCCCAAACCAAAGCACCTTAACTAACACCCAACATTGACCTTCAATCATATATATATATGTTCATCCTTATTTATATCCTTTCTCTAATTATTGTTTTCCACAGCAAGACACATCGATCTTCTGCTCCTTTTTACTAGTATTCTTTAAACCTAAGTGCAATAATTAACTTTCCTTTAAATGAAAACCAACTTTCAGTTTCATTATGGTGAAGACGGGGGCAAGGAGCAGAACAAAACTGTCGCTCACAGAAGAAACAATTCGTATCTTTGTTTCAAACCCTAACAACAACTATTTATGCCAAGTTGTTGAAGACAAAGTAATTAATAACAACTATATCATAAGCCATTAGTTGTTGGTCACATAAATGATAAGTAAGTGAACTTAACCCGTAATACATGATATTTTATATTGTGTGTTTGCACGGATTATTTTAAAATTGAAAGGGGGAAATTACATTGGTTGATTAATTTCTACGCATTGCATGAGCGACATCACCTCTAACACTTTTAGGTAAATAAAGAGCTGAAACTACCAAACGTCCAATCCTTATTGGCATTAAGAAAGTTTGGTTTTAGAAATAACAACCAACAAGACTTTCTAATCAATATCAATTTTCATACTAATGAAAAAAAAGAAAATCAAACATGGACATGGCTTGCTGTGGAATCAAATTGCACACTTAAAAATCGCTTGGGAGAATGATGTGAAAAGCAATATGCAATTCTCGTCAGACTCAGCAACAACTATTCATAATTTCATATGATTACCAAATGGATGGCCTCTGACCGCCATCTCAGATTCTCATATTGTTTTCTGATAAAATAAAATAAAATAAAATAAAATCTCAAGCAAAATGCAATTAGAAATGTAGAACCATCCAGCTATTTTTTATGTGCCCCCTTTTTGTAATTACAGTTTCTTGACACAGGTTATTTTTGGGATGATACATAGTTTGATGCTGTTAGATTCCAGGCTCATATCATTTTTTTGATATAGACATGTGCTGTACCGCTGGTATAATTATATTTATAAAATATTCTTTGCTTTAAAAAAAATTCTTTTTCTTTAATTTTTATTTTTTTTCTCAAATATTTCACTTTAAAGAATTAAGAAAGTATTGGTAATTTTTTCATTAATATTACCATTTATTAATATATACCACTAAATATGTAACTAGATTTACAATTGTATTCTAATTTTTTTAATAAGAATATTTTATTGTTAAAGATAAGTATTTTATCATAATAATTTGTGTAATTAATAATTTTTTAAGAAATATAAATTATTTTAAAAAACAAACAGTAGTAATATGAGATATGAGAAGTAACCCGCAAGAACCATCCACCAATAATATTTGTTGTCTCATAATTAATCTGCGAGGTTGAGTCGTGCATCAGATTAAATGAGGAAGAACTTGGAGCAAGTGTAACGTGTGACCAGACTCAAGCTTTGGAATGTGACTTCTTAGTCTCACTTAACCTTTCTAAATAATATTTCATCTTGCCATTAAAATAAAATGTAAAAAAATATTATTAAGTTGCAGAATTCGTACATTAAAAAAAAAGATGTGGATAAGAACACCTAGTAGCTTGCTCCGCAACAAGATAACATGTTCAAATGAATTGCTAGCAATTTATGTTAGAGCATTAGTTGACTTGTTGGTAATTAACAATCAAGTTGAAAATGTCTAATCTTCGGAATGATTTTTTTTTTAGTTTTGAAATTTTAAAAATTAAAATCAGTTTTGATTTTCAATTTATTCTTTATTTTTAATTTTTTAAAAGATGTTAAAATTAAAAATAAATAAAATGAGTAAAGTGTTTCATTTTATCTTGCTCTACTATGAATTAATAGTGTTGACATAGGTAGTGGGTGTGAGTGGCGGCATGATGGTGGTGTCGGTGTCGGTGACAATAATGATGGTGACAGTAATACCGATGGAATGATGATGACTTGTTTTAATACCTGGATCAAGCCGATTGGTCAGATCTAAACCCAAAGGTCTGGCTTGGTCAACATGCCTATTGGATCGACCGTGCATTAAACTTGATGCAATTTGATACGACTTAACTAAGTTTGTAGTTAAATCAATGATCCATAGACTTAGGTCGGGTCACGTCCAAGGGAAGAAACACGTTGGGTCATGGGGGTCAATTGGTTGGATAAAAAGTTTTCATTTTTTTAATAAAGATTGGGTCATGTGGGTCAATTAGTGATCCATTGGTTTGACCATTGATCTAGTGACTCAATGCCTTGTTAGAGTCAATTATGGTTCGATTTTAAAAATTATGGGTGATGGTGGGAGTGAAATAGTGGCAACAATGACGATAATGATGATGGATGCAGTAGAATAATGACAATGATGGTGATAAAGGTGATAATGCGATGGTGGTGGTGGTGGCAACAACACTGACAGTGGTAGTGACGATAATAATGGTGGAATAATGGTTGTGGTGACGACGACAACAATAGTGGGATGAAATAGTGTTAGTGATGACAAAAATAATGATGAAGGCGATGAAATGATGACAACGACAATGATAATGGTGATGGTAGTGATAACAATACTTGGTGGTGGCGGAGACTATGGTGGAATAGTGGTGGTGTAATGATTGTTAGAATGTATTTTTTAAAATAAAATAAAATTTATAAATTTTTTTCTTTATTTTGATAATGAATATAACACACTTATGGAATTGAGTTAAAATTTAATTCATCTCTATTTTTCTAAAATACATTTTATTTTTAAAATTATATTTAAAAATTAAAAATTAAAAACTCATGATCACCCAAGTGGAACCTAAAGTAATTTGGCCATACGCTTCCGTGTATGGTTAGCATCAATCAACTCAACCAGTTTCGGAGTTTCTTTTCCTAGGATTGATCATCTTGGGCCAGTTTTGGAATTTAGCCCCTGTATTTGTACCATCAAGTCAACAACGAAATAACGTCACAGCTTGCTTTGTTTCCTATTGGTTTCCTGTAGTTTTGAGAGAACACAAATCATCAGCACAAAATACTTGAGTTTGAGTTTGATTTCTTTGCATTGATAAGGTAAAGAGTTTTTAGATTGTAAATCAATTAAAAATCAGACTAATTTTTCACATTATTAGATAAGTAGAAATTATACTAATGATAAATTTTAACAGGATAAATTCGTTCATCACTTTTCATGAAATCTATTATTTTAATTATATTTATTTCATCTATAAAATTTAAATTCAAAATCTTATTTAAAAGAATCAAATTTAATATTATATCAAGGATTTGTTGGTAACTCTCATGACATTTGCTATGCCTCCGGAAGTACGACCCATGCCAAAAAAATTTTAAATGAATACCTCATTGATTATAAGTTTGGCCTTAAGAGAATGTAATGCAGCAGAGGGTTCACAAATCACAATCATAAACCATTTTGTGCTATGTTTCATTTCTCTCTGGGGCCACACCCTTTGACATGTCTGAGTTTAGGGCATACCCTCAATCTCAAAGACACGTGTTGTACATCAAATTTTGATTCAATGATTTTAATTTTTTCAAACCTTTCTTCCCATAAGCTTGTGGCCTCTAAGATTATACATATATAGGACCCTTGACAGGACTCCTATAATACTGATACATGGTGTGATTAACAAGCTTCACACACTCTAGGTACGAGGGATTTCAATCATGGACCATATGTATATATATACGCGACGCGACATACCTGTCATGAAAGGTTCACTCCACCATTCCACGACCTATATGGAAGCACATTGTTATGGAAACACATTGTGTGTGTGTGTGTTTGTTTTAAGGTGAAGCTGTACATTCTAATATTATTTTATGCATAATTAACTATGCATGCACGAGGCAGGCATTAAAGAATTTGAGTTTATTGAATTTTAAAACTAGTAAATTTAAGAATTTAATTTATATCCCATAATTTTGTTTAAAAATTAATTTGGCATTTACTAATATTTTGCATAGTGTAATTAATAAATTTAACAACATATTAAATATTAAATTATATGATAATTTAAACTTTTTATACTATTTTCAAATGAAAACTTTTCTCTTTAAAAAATGAAAAATAAATTTAAATTATTATATTATATTTTTTCAAATAATTAGTGAATTGCTATTACTTATATTTTGAAACAATTATTCAAAATAACAAACAATTTCTACAAACCAATGTTTTCATACCTTAAACAAGCATAAATGATAGAACACAAAAAGATTTGTTTGGATATATTTCTCTAGAAGTACTTTTAGAAAAAAAAATAAGAAGAAAAAAAGAAATTTTTTTATAAGTTAAAACTAGTTACTTTATGCATAACATAATTTGTAAAAAATTACTCATATAATCTTTCTAAAAAATAATTTTTAACTTATATTATAAAATAATTGTAGCTTATTTTTATATTAATTATAAAATAAATTATTTGAATTTAATTTTAATAGGAATTCAATTTTATAATATTTAGTTATAAATTACGATTTACGTGGTTTTCAATAAACTTATCCAAACAAACTAAAAACCTCAACTATAGTCTAAAATATGAAAACTAATATAATTCCCTAATTAACTAATAAAGTACTCCGATCGAAATGCTAAGTTATATTATGACCATTAGTTTGAGAGTTTACTCGATCATCATCATTAAGCCTCATCTGAACCAATTGTAAAAATTACTTAGTCACCATAGTAATCTGTGACATCGTTTAATAAAATTTTAGATCGTACGAAGCATTTATTGGCTTTATGGATGATTAATAAAAATTCGGTTTAATATAATATTTAGTTTTTTAAATTTATCTCAAACTTGAAATTTTGATTCTTAATTAATTGTAATTTTAGTGAAACTACATTTTAAAAACTCCAAATCTATAATTTCCACTCTGTCGTCAAAACAACACTTGGATACAGGCATACATGAATACTTTAAAACAAAATACTTAATTTTTAGTAGGAAATTGAATTCGTATCATAAATGTTATAAACTCTCCTATATTGGTTAATGAATGCCTTTTTTCTTCTTAATTGAGAACTTTAACTTAAAATGCAAACCGTGAAACTCTGATCTGATGAATTGTTCAGAAATTAGCTCTTATTTAAATAAATATTTATAAAAAAGAAAAGAAAAACATAGTATTTTTTCATAATTTAAAACCAACCTATACAATAATAATATTTCGTACGAAAACCATAGGATCCGTTGGGCAGAAAAGATGGAAATAATAAAAATAAAAGAATTATTTTAAAATTAAAATAAAATATAAAAGACGTGATTCCCACTTAATTTTTCCTTTATTTCTTTACTCATCCATGTTATGTCTCCTGTGAAAGACACCATGTAGTCTTGAAGTTCAAATTATATTGGTGGCAACCGGCAAGTCCGGTTATCCGTTAACTTACACACGTCAACGACTCAACCAGTAAAAGTTGAAAAAAGGTACCACGTGCATGTGTTTCACTGATTTATGGTCTTTCCTTCATAAATTGAAGGGTTCCTTTTTTCTTTCCTCTTCAGTTCTCAGAGCTGCTCTGTATCTTAGCTGCATTTATTAGGATACATTTAAATTTTTAAAAAGAGTTAATAAAACTACTAGTATTTAATTTTGTTTTGAATACTACTACATGGTATATAAAGAATTATTGATATAAATAGTTCAATATTCAATTCTCTTAACTAAGGTACGAGTTAAAGTCACAATTAAAAATATTATTTTATTCTAAAATAAATTGATTTAATGGGAGGACATTTATTGGATGTTAAATAAGAAATTTGAAATATCTTACAATTAAAAAATATATATTTATTCTATATAGTATTTTTCCTGTTAGGTCATTATCTTAAAAAAAAAATTAACGTAGAGCAATAAATTCAACATACAAACAAATATCATACATCATGTTTGTATAAATATATGGCTCTTTTATTTATTTTCACTTCATGAAATGAAATATTCCCATACATTTCATATCACACTTCCTTATAATTTAAGGGGGGGAAACAAATGTGGCATGGGATTTATACGTTCTTAACAAGGTGGATGTTTATTTCAGTTTATATTTAGAGATATTAAATATTTTAAAAACTCTTTAAAAAGAATTTCTTAAAAATACGTATTTCTTAATTCATACAAAAAGTATAATTAAAATTTTTATTTTAATATCTTGACATGCCATAAAGTTTCAGAATGATTCTCATTACTGTAATATTTATATATGACTTACAAAATATAAAGAAATTTAAATTTTTCTTCTTGGAGTAAATGTTTGTTAATTATTTTTTCGAATTCAGAGGGCCTTTAAAATTTTCCTCTTCGATTAGTCAAGTGAATCCTAGCAATAAAAAAGAAAGTTAAGTGAATCCTCTTTAATACTTCTGCAGTTTTAATATCTTACTGGAATTTTGAAAGTAAAATGTTTGATAATCACCCATAATACTCCTTACAACACTTTAGAAAGAGAGAATAAATAAATAAAAATATAGGTATAATAGGTTGATGAGGTGATAGTAAGATGTTTAAAAAGTTTAAGTATTCTTTTATTTTGTAATTTAGTATATTTTTTCATTTTATCCTTAGAAAGTTATTTTTTATTTTTAGTTCTTATAGATTATATTTATTTTATTTTGTTTTTAAAACATTTTGGATAAACATTTTAAATAATAAAAAAAGTATTATCTAAGACATCACACATGAAAAAAAATAAAAAAAAATAATTCATAAAACCTAAAAATAAAAAAATAATTTTACAAAAAGAGAAAATAAAAAACATCAAATTATAATAATAAAAAAACATTTAAACCTATTTAAAATAATAAATGTTTTCATCCTTTGACATGATAGGCATTTGTTGTAAACTGGACCAGCAGGTGCAGGTGCACCGGTACAGGGTCGGGGGTATGTCGGTAATTTGCTTCGACAGTGAATTGTGAGAGACGAATGTTTCTTTCTTCTTCTTTAGCGCGGTCGTTAAATTTGTTTGAATAAAATAAAAGCTGAAAATTTAGAGTGAACTGCAACTAACAAACTAAGAAGGAGACGCCATATCCTTCTCCTCACTATTTCAAAAGCAACACAACACACTCACGTTTTTCATGCTTTCACCCCCCCCCCTCTTTTTTTTTTCTCCCCTTTTCACTCTCATTTTTCATTTTCCTCTTTAACTTCGCATCTTCGTGCAGCTCAAGAATCTTCGACTTCCACTGCTCGTTCCATCATCTTCTTCTCTCACCGTTCTCGTTTTCGATTGCATTTGCGCAGGTGAAGAAACGCACGCTTCAACGCTCGTTTTCTGTTTTCCTTTTTCCGATTCTCTTATAATTTCGTTTCGCTTTTTTGTTCCTCTTTTTCAGATGCTGATTTTTTAAACTTCCACATTCTGCTTTTTTTTTTTTTCAGACTACCGAGGCCAGAAACCTTCTCAATTTTTCTTTCTTTAATAATGCTTATTACTTATTATTATCATTCATTTTTATCGTCGTTGTTTTTATTAGTATTATTTATTATTTATGAGGAGTTGAGGACTAGTTTTTTTTTTTAATAATTTGATGTAGAGTTATGTTTATGCTGAAAATGTGAATTTCCCTGTGTTTGATCGATAATGATATATTAATGTTTACTATCTGAAGCTCAGATTTTAATTCGGGATTAATTTTAATTTTTAACGGTTTCTTCTTAAACACGGCAAAATTTGCGTCACATTAACGGTTCAGCTATGAGGCACTTTGCAATTTTGGTTTTCTTTTTAATATAATATTTTGTTTAAAATTTATCCTATTTGTGTGATCGGTTTGTTGGATTATCTTCCACATGATAAATTAGGGGAACTAGAAACTCAACAGAAAAGAAACAGCTAAGATTTTTTAGTTTAGTAAGATAATTACGTCCATTCAATTTTTTCTTTTCTTCTGGCAATCCGTCTCAGAAATTTTGTTTCCAAATTTCTCAGCACACCAAGTTGGTGAAGAATTTTCTTTGAAAATCATTAATAATTTGACTCCCCAGTCTTTGTCGCCGTTGGTAATAATTTTCTTTAACAAATTCTAAAATTTCAAATGTTCCATGTGAGGGAGAATTTGACAGTCTGTTTCTGTGTCTCAAGGAACATCTCAGAAAACTCCAAGTTCTTCCATTAGAATACGTAGAGAACCTCATTTTTGTGTCAAAATTATAGGAGCATGTCATGCTGGTTTATTATTATTTTTTGCCGCTCTCTGACACCTTTGAATTTAAAATTGCATAGAACAATATCACTCTTTTGATTTTCTTTGCTTGTTTATGGTGTTGTTGTAACCTTTGATTAGTTTGTTGCCGCAGATAATGAATGGGGGTTGAAAGCTTCGGTGGCCCTTGTGTTCCATACCATCCCAGCAATAGTACAACATAAGTTTCAAAAAAAGCAACTGAAAAGTAATAAAATAAGTGAATGTTGAAGTGGCCTTTTGGGGTGCTTTGAATTCGGGACATGGTCCCGTTGTCATTGGTGGAATTGAAGGTTTGCTAGAAAAGAAAGTTGAGAAAATGGGTTCCATTGCAGAGGAGGAGGCTATGCCAAACCTAGTAGGCAGTGAGGAAAGGATTCTTGTTTCTGTTCGTGTGAGACCTCTGAATGAAAAGGAGCTCATAAGAAATGATCTTTCTGAATGGGAATGCATTAATGACACAACCATCATGTACAGGAGCAACCTTTCAGCTACAGAAAGGTCACTGTATCCAACAGCCTACACATTCGGTACACATGGGGTTAATTTAATTTGCTTTTGCTTCTTATAATGCTGCCTGGAATGTGAAAATGTTTTCATGTGTTTGAATGGTTATTTATTTATTTCTTGAGAATGGTCTTTTATTAATAACATAAGGCTGAATGAATTAGCTTGGAGAATGTGGTGGGAATTCATCATAATTGATGTTGAGCACTCAGATTGTTGGAATCTTGTGGGGTTCAATCTAGGGCTCTTCGGGATCTTTGTTTAGTCATAGTTTTGTTAAGATGATTCGTCAGTTGTGATCATTCTGCTTTGGAGAAAATTTGTATAAAATGTCATAAATCCACTCGATTTTATACATGGAAATAGAAGGAGACCATACTTTTGGGTTTTATTCCACTAGTCCAACATGGGTTAATAGCTAAAATTGCTTCCCTCTGTTAATCCACCTTGAGTTTTTTTATTTATTTTTCTTCTTTATTTTTTGTTGTAGATCGAGTTTTTAGGACTGACAGCCCCACAAAGCAGGTGTATGAAGAAGCAGCTAAGGAAGTTGCTCTTTCAGTTCTCAGTGGCATCAACTGTGAGTTTTTCTTCCTTCATAAGAATGAATGTCCAAGGAATTTCTATATTAACAACTTCGGCCGGGCCAATTTGATCTTTGATTACCTATTTGATCAGCAAGCATTTTTGCTTATGGACAAACAAGCAGCGGAAAAACATACACCATGAGTGGTATAACAGATTTTGCCATAGCAGATATTTTCAACTACATAGAAAAGGTAAATGAAATCTGAACTCATCAATGAATCACTGCATTGCTTTGTTATTCTCAAATCCTTACATTGGTTATATTTTTATTTTTCACAGCACACGGAAAGGGAATTTGTTTTGAAGTTTTCAGCATTGGAGATCTATAATGAATCTGTCAGGGACCTCCTTAGTGTGGACAGTACACCTCTTAGACTTCTTGATGATCCAGAGGTAAATATATTTATCAGTTTTTTTTCAAAAAACTGGTGCTTCTACATTTTACTGAACAATTTGCAATTTGCTTCTCAAAGAAAGAAAGAAAAAACTTACAGTTTGCAATTTAAACAGAAAGGTACAGTTGTTGAGAGACTCACAGAGGAAACTTTAAGGGATTGGAGCCATTTTCAAGAACTTATTTCTTTCTGCGAAGGTAGGGACTAAGGATAATTTGAATGACCTTGCTTCAATTGAGTTATACAGACTTACTTTCTTTGTCTATTTTTCTTTTTGCTTAATTTTCCTCATCACAAATCTTCTGTCCAGCTAGAGCTGACTGCTTAGTTATCATAAAATTGATTGCATTTTTTCAGCTCAAAGGCAGATAGGGGAGACTGCCCTGAATGAAGTGAGCTCCAGATCTCATCAGATTCTCAGACTGGTACTTATGTTCCTATTTTTGTAATTTTGTCCAAGGGAAGAGAACTTTACAGCACCTCATCGCTAAGATTCCTAAATAATGTGATTCTTCTTCAGACAATTGAAAGTTCTGCTCGTGAATTTCTGGGAAATGACAAAATGAGCTCCCTTTCTGCTTCTGTGGTACGACTGATTCACTCAGATTACAGAAAAATATAGAAGAATTACTCTGTTACTTGAACAATAATTGGAAACCAAAATGATATTTTTTTTCGGGTACAGAATTTCGTTGATCTTGCTGGGAGTGAGCGTTCATCCCAAACAAATTCAGCTGGTACGAGGTTGAAAGAGGGTTGCCACATAAATCGTAGTTTACTAACTCTAGGAACTGTCATCCGCAAACTGAGGTTAGCTTACAAAGTTTGCAATTCAATATTTATTTTACTCAACTAAATGCACACCGTCTCCATATCCTTTTAGCCTTACGCAGAACTTTAACCCCCATGAAACTGAGCTGTGGGTAAATTTGAAATAGTAAAGATACGTGTTGGATATAGAGAAGTTGGAAGATTGTTCACTTCTGTACACATGACTTTTTTTTGGCTACGAGAGGTTATTTTTCTTATAAAAATAGCATATGGTGATTGCTTAATCTCGCTTCAAAATTCAAATGAGGTGATTTTGATTTACTGATCTATCTAACGGTGACACCTGCAACGCAACTGTATTAATATAAAAAAAGATACCTGCATAAAGTTTCTCTGTCGTTTCTCTCTATCTTTTTTCTCTGTCGTCTGCCATTTCACTGCTCACTTTTATGCATGATCTTGACACTTGATTAACTGGTTTGCTTTCTCTCTGTTTTCGTACGTATCTTCTACTTTTGGTACAAATAGATTATATGTTGCAAATATTGACACCTTGTGAAAGAAACACAAATATTTACCATGTAATGCCCCAAACTCTAGGATGCTCCTTGATCGTGTATTTACATCATTATTATGCAATAATCTGGCCAATTGATTCTGTTATTACCAAGTTTATTACTTTGGGAATTATGAAAAGGTGAAATTCTTTCAGACTGATTTTTTCTTCTTTCATAAATTTACTGAATGCGTCGATATAATCAATATTTGATATAGTTTTGGGAAATATTTTTTTTCGATTTTATCTAAAAATGATTAATTTGATGGCAGTAAGGGGAGAAATGGACATATTCCTTTCAGAGATTCAAAGCTAACCCGCATACTGCAGTCCTCATTAGCAGGCAATGCTAAAACTGCAATCATCTGCACCATGAGCCCTGCAAGGAGCCATGTCGAACAAACAAGAAACACCCTTTTATTTGCAAGTTGTGCTAAAGAAGTGACAACTAATGCAAAAGTCAATGTAGTGGTGTCTGATAAGCTGTTGGTCAAGCAACTGCAAAAAGAGTTGGCTAGACTGGAAAGTGAGTTGAAAAATTCAGGGCCAACCCGCCTTAAATTTGATTCTGCAGCATTGCTGAAGGAAAAAGACCTCCAAATTGAGAGGGTAAGTATCAACATTTTCACAATTAAGATTCATTAAGTTTATTATGCTTTGAAGTAGAATTTGTTCTACATCTCCGAGGTCAAGGAACATTTCTAAAATTGCTATTGATAAATTAATGAAATATATTAGCCACATAGTTGCATGAGGTATTTGCATTTCCTTAAAAAGAGTAGATTGCATTGTTTTTAAGGTATTAGATTTTTTTTTTTGAATCAGCTTGGAAGGTAGTAGATGACTAGATGTTCTCATCAGATTGTTGTTTCATTTCATCTGGTCCTGTAATGTTCTGCAGTTCATGGTTTATTCCACACCTTCCCTACTGTAGAATCTCTTTAGCTAGATACTTCTGTATATATTAACTTTTTATATTGAATTATTCTTAGATAAAAAGGGTGAGCTTTGGCATAGGGGTTCTCATTTTAAGGTCCTACCCTGAGTATTCACATAACAATCAATTTCAGTTGGCCTTTTTTTTAATAAAAAAAATTCATTTTGGGGAGATACCTTCAAATGTTTTCTACTATGTATCGTTACTGATCATTTATATGCCATCAGCATGAGTTTTAGAATGTACGAGGAATGAGGATACTGTAAGTTCCTTACGTATGTGTTTCTTTTTAAGCTGTAATCGGAAATATGAATCCTGTTGTTGTCCCTCTGTGCTTGCAGCTAAAGAAAGAGGTAATGGATGTTTCGATGCAGCGGGACCTTGCTCAATCTCAAATTAAGGACATGCTACAAGTGGTTGGAGATGATGCGTCCTCAACTGAGCTGGTAAGTGTACTGTATTTGCCTACTCTAAAGCATTAAAAGTACTAACTGGCATTCCTTTTTAATCCATTTTATGTTCAAACCCAATCTTCAGGACAGTTTAGGTCATCAATATCCCAAATTACGTGTGCGAAGTTCATTTGACTTTGAAAATCAAACAGCCGAACGACCAAATTTATCAAATTTTGACTGCATTGAGAGTGTCAGATCTTTTGATGCATCTCAATATTCAGATGGGCACAGTATTAGTTCTGATGATAACTATTTCCAACTCCCTGATTTGCAAAAGAACCTACCCGTCAGGATTTCTTCCCCTGCGATTTCTATTGTAAGTGGTGATGCTGCAAAGAATGATTTGGATCAGAAAAACGTTGAAGATAGTATAGGGGACCGTTGTAGGGAAGTTAGGTGCATTGAGTCAGATGATCTAACTACAAACACACACACACACTCTACTGCATCATCTCCAGCAGTCTCAGGATTAACTGAAGTTGATAATAGAGACAAAGAAAATCTAGATTTGTGTTCATCTGGGTTAAAGGACAACAAAGAAATAAACGGCTTGCAAGAACGTTTTGTTCTTCCCTCTCCTGAGAAAATATCTCCATGTCCGACACAAAGTAGTGCATCTAGTTCTAAAACCATGAAATTAACCAGAAGCAGAAGTTGTAAAGCAAGTCTCATGAGAGATCCATTTTCAGATTGGTTTGACCAAGAAGAAATGATTCAGAATACCCCCCCAATAGGAAGACCCGGGGGCCTTCAAAGGAAGACTTATACACTCAATTATAATCCCAATGCTGAGAGGTTATCATGGGCTGGTTACGAGAATTCTCTGGGAAGAGCTTCTGATGCACAGAATATGAAATCTTCCACCAATAATGGAAGTTACAACGATAATTCTTTAGCACCTGTAAGAAAAGAAAAGAATGATCTTGAAAGTTCAAATATGCAAGCGAATCTTGAGGTATGCTTCTATTGTTCATCTTCCTTTATTTGTTATTTTTGTTTCTTTCTGTCTTCCTCGGTCTTGTTTGCAAATGTTGATGGCTAAAATGTCAGTTATTTGATCTAAACTGAGAATGTTTCTAATCTACTGTACTGATTCACTTTTGTATTTTGGTTAACCATGCAAGTGATGGAAGTAGCACGTATATATTATTAACAAAACCCTTATAATGAAATTCAGCCAGTGATTCTTTCAGTTGTTTTGCATGGCAGGTTCAAGAGACAGGAATGGAGTCCGATGTTACTACAAAGAAGTTCAAAGATGTTGGTTTGGACCCATTGCAATCTGAGGAAGAAAAACAGTTGGAATGGCCTTCAGAATTCAAGCGGCTGCAGAAAGAGATTATTGAACTCTGGCATGCCTGTAATGTTTCATTGGTTCACAGGACTTACTTTTTCCTTCTGTTCAAAGGAGACCCTTCAGATTCTATCTATATGGAAGTAGAGCTAAGAAGGCTGTTCTATCTCAAGCAAACTTTTGACCAAGGGAATCAGACTGTGGAAGATGGACTTACCCCTGAATCAAGGTAAGATTTCAAGTATTCAGTTTCTTTTAAAAAAATTCTCACAAGTTTTTATTTCAACTACAAAAGTTTAAACTTTTGTGTAATTACAAAACCTACAATGCGTTCCTTTTGCAAGCAGCAAGAGGTATCTTAGAGGAGAAAGACAGATGTTGAGCAAGCAAATGCAGAAGAAGCTGTCAAAATCTGAAAGAGAGAACCTGTACAATAATTGGGGAATTCGTTTGAGTTCAAAGAACAGAAGGTTGCACTTGGCCCATCGCTTGTGGTCAGAATCAGAAGACTTAGAGCACATTAGAGAGAGTGCCACCATTGTTGCAAAGCTGGTTGGTTCAGTAGAGCCAGATCAGGCTTTTAAGGAGATGTTTGGGCTCAACTTTGCCCCAAGGCGCACAAGAAAGAAATCGTTTGGTTGGACAGCCAGTATGAAGAATATTTTGTGAGCTTGATTTGATTGTCTAAGCGAATTGTTTTTAGGAAGTTTGATTTGGCCATGTAAAAATTCCTCCTTTGGCTCCATTTAACATAGGGCATTCTTTTTTTCCACCTTCTGAAAACAATATTTTTTCTATTGTATGTTTCTAACCCTGATTGCTACTTGATTGATAAAAAGGTTTATCAAGGATGTACAATCCCAAGGTTACAGATTTCTTTTGTACAATGTGCTTGACTAAGAACAACTGCACTTACTGTGCTCAAAAGAATGCACAATAACTTGTGAACCATTAATATAAATACATAACGACTTTCTATATTTTAGTATAAAAACTTCAACAGTAATTTTATATATTTCTAATTTCAAATTATATAACATCTCTCCCTTCTTTTGAAATTTTGTTTTTAACACTAAGCTTTGTGATAAATTTAGAATTATTGTAGATTTATTGTATATTTTTACCTCATCCCAAAGCAATGATCCTAAACTAAGTTTTTCTTTCTTGTAAAATTGGCAAAGTTTAGATTTCATTCCTACAAAAATTTTGGTTCATTTTTTCACCATAAAAAATTTACAATATCATTTTTTTTCAGAGAAAGGTTCAAATATTTGAACATACGCTGTATGACATATGTAAGATAACATTGTATTTATATCTTTTACATGCATAATTGATGTAAAAAACCATCAATCTAGTTTCTGATATAACCAAATCTTATTCTTAAAAAAAAACACATCTTGTAGGAATAAAATCCAAAATTTTCCAACTTTATATATATATATATATATATATATATATATATATATATATATATATATATATATTAGCCTTCTTATAATAAAACTCCATGAAATACCTCCACTAAAATTTCATCTAGACTTCATCCTATACAACCATAATTTTATTCCCATAAACTTTACAAGCCCCTATTGTAAACTAACACCGATCACCATACTTAAGTTTCTCCCCCTTAAAATTGCCATAAAGCCCTCTATCAATTGTGACCCAAAGTTATCAGGGATATGCTAGGTGCACCCAGCATTATTGCTGGTGCACCCAGCAATTTATTGAAAGGTCAATTTTGCCCTTCATTAAAAAATTTTAAAACACTCCCTCTTTTCTCCCGGATTCACTTTCTGCTTCTGCTTTTGTTTCTTTTCTTTCCTCTTCCGGGAGCGTTCTCTTCCACCGCAAGCCACCGCGAGCTCAGCTGCTGCTTCTTTCGCCTGGACGTCATTGCCGTTCGAGGTAAGTTTCATTAACCTTCCATTTGGTTTTATTATGCACTGTGTAGTTGTAGCATTAGGCTAGGTTAAAAGAACCTTAGGTTAGCAGAACCATAGGGTAGAAGACGAGAGCAGGAGGTGCCGGAAAAAATGGGGAAAGGGGGCTGACGGCGAGGCTTCCGGAAGACCCGTTATGGGTTCTTCCGGAACTTCCGGAAGAACATTTTCCAGAAACTTTCCGAAAGAAGTGTTCTTCCAGAAATCCCAAACGTTTTCCGGAAGAACCCTTCTTCCGGAAAGTTTCCGGAAGAAATTATTCCGGAAGAACACTTCTTCCGGAAAGTGGTTTTTTTTTCTTTTTTTTTTAAAACAAAAATTATTTTTGTTTTTTTTAAATGAATTATTATATTTCTGTTGATTATTTTGTTTTATAGATTTTATGAAAAATGAGGTTTGGGTTTTTGATGTCATGTTTTTTTTATAATTTACATTGTGTATTTTTATTAAATATTAATTTGTAAATTTTTTTTTTTTTATAAAAGTGGTTGTGTTTGTTTTTGTTTATTGTTGATTTTTTAAATTAGTGTTTTTTCTTTAAAAATGAAGTTTTCTATTTTTATAATTAAAGTTGTGTGTTTTGGAAGTTTTATAAAAATACTATTTTTTTTAAATTAATTAGTTTTTTTTATTATAAATGAAGTATTTTATTTTCTAAAAAAATTGTGGATGTTTACTAAATAATTTTTTTTACATTAGTTGTTTAATTTTTTTAAAAAAATTAAGTTGTGGATGTTTAGTAATGAATTATTTTTATATTAGTTGTGTTTTTTTTATAAATGAAGTTATTTATTTTTTTTAAAAAAATTAACTTGTGGATGCTTACTAAGTAATTTAGTTGTGTTTTTTTAAGTAATGAAGTTTCTTATTTTTTTTTAAAAATTAAGAGTTGGATGTTTACTAATTAATTTTTTTTACATTAGTTGTGTTTTTTTTATAAATGATGTTGTTTAATTTTTTTTTTAAAATTAAGTTGTGGATGTTTAGTAATGAATTATTTTTATATTAGTTGTGTTTTTTTTATAAATGAAGTTGTTTATTTTTTTTTAAAAAAATTAACTTGTGGATGTTTACTAAATAATTTAGTTGTGTTTTTTTTTAATGAAGTTGTTTAATTTTGTTTTTAAAATTAAGTTGTAGATGTTTATTAATAAATTTTTTTTACATTAGTAGTGTTTTTTTTATAAATGAAGTTTAATTTTTTTAAAAAAATTATGTTGTGTATGTTTTAAAATAATTTGATTGTCTTATTTGTTTATAAATAAAGTTGTTTTTTAATAAAGAAAATTGTGTATATTTTGACTGAAAAAAATACGTGTTCGACATGATTTGCAGATCATGGCCAGAACACGAGGTTTAGGTCGTGCGATAGATAGAGTTGTAGGCAGAGATAGACCTGCTGAAGAGGATGCTGCTGATGTTCCTGAGAGGCGTAGACCTACTGCCTCAGCCCGTAGGCTACGCGTTCATCAGATGATTGCGGAGGGACGTGATATGGCTGAGGACGTCGCTGACATGACTGACGATGTCCTTGAGCAGGCTACGGAGGCACCTGAGATGCGTGCGGACGCACAAGGTGCTGATAGTGGTGAGTGGTCAGATGGTGATGATGCTGCTGAGGGATTCCCTGGTGGTCCACGAGACCCGTCAGTGCTCACATCATTTGCCGAGCATGTTGCACATGCCGTTTGGAGTGGACAGGTATTTTTATTTGTGAATTATTTATCATTGTTGATTTATTTGTTTGTGATTAATTTTTTTTAATAATTGTATAATTTATACTTCAAATAGAGAACGTCCTGATTTGAAATTAGTGTCACATGGGAGGAAGATGACACTGATTGGGAGGCCAGTGCCTGAGATTGAAGGCCTGGTGGCTACCACTGGATTAAGTCCACTGATAGATTGTTCAGTTATTACTGGCGATCCTGGACTTATATCCGCATTTGTGGAGAGGTGGCACAGTGAGTCTAGCACCTTCCACCTTCCTGTAGGAGAGCTGACGATCACATTGGATGATGTGTCGTCAATCCTACATTTGCCCATCACTGGCGCCTTGCACAGTTTCCACGCCCTTTCTACGGAGGAGGCCAGATTCTTGCTTACGGAGTTGCTGGAAGTGTCTGCGGAGGAGGCCAGAGCGGAGACAACACTCACACGTGGAGCATATGTACGATTAGGATGAGTTCGAGACATATATGAGACCAGATGTCAGGCCCGACGGTGGATTGTCGCTGCTCGCACTTATCTACTGCACCTTGTCGGTTGCACTCTTTTTGCTAATAAGAGTGCAACATACGTACATGTGGTCCACCTTGACGCTTTCCGGGACCTCGCTCATAGTGGTGGTTACGCTTGGGGGGTTGCGGCGCTGGTTCATATGTATGACCAGTTAGATGAGGCTTGTAGGACCACCACCCGACAGCTTGCGGGGTACTTGACGCTACTTCAGGTAAATTTTGTGTTTATTAATATGTTAGGTTCGATTATGATTTAAACATGTTTTTATGTTATGTTAACCTCAATTATTGTGTAGTGCTGGATCTATGAGCACTTCCCTAGTGTGCATCAGTGCGTGACTGACGATACATACCAGGAGACGTCCCCACGTGCTTCTCGGTGGTTGACGTCGAAGGCGCACATGAAGGGCATCACAGGAGCACCCTACAGGGCACGTTGTGATGGTTTGACCGTCACAGATGTGTCCTGGTTGCCGTACACGGAGCATCGGGGTGTTAGGGCATTTCAGGAGATTTCATCGTTCCAGGGTCAGCTCAGATGGGGTCCTATGATCGTCACAGTTCGACCGGAGAGGGTGGTACGCCAGTTCGGTTACATCCAGAGCATCCCTCCGCCGCCTGTTAGTGCACGATTGTCACACGATCAGATAGATGACAGGTGGATGGAGTTTGCGGATCACTTACTACCTGCGGGTCAGCTTTGTCTAGTGCCTGGGCAGGTATCTGCGGATTACATTGAGTGGTTTTTCCGCATATCTCACCCTTTCATGACACCGACCCAGGCAGGTGACCAGCAGAGGGATGCACCAGCTGCAGATCCTGAGGACTACATACAGCCGCCCAGCCCCCAGGTTCCAGTGGCATTTGACCCCCCTCCACATGTGGTAAGATTATTTGCGCGTTTAATGTTTTATGAGTTGTTGTTTATTTTGAATTTCATAATAAATGTTTTTAATGACTTTGACAGGATGATTACGAGGGATATGAGGCGATTGCACAGAGGTTGGAGCGTGTGCTCAACCTTAGGATAGTCACTGCAGGCACAAAGTTATATGACATTATGTAGGACTGCCTGACGATCGCGAGAGGGGGACCCAGTGCTGATGGGACGGTCAGGGCTCGTCAGAGACGCCGCACGGACCATTGATCATTGTATTTATTTTGTTGTGTTGTAGTTGACATGAATATTTGTAATTATTACAGTTTTTGTTTAATATAGTTGACGTGTTTTGCACAGTTTATTATTTTATAATATAGTTTATTATTCCGATTGTTTGTGGTCCTTAAGTGAAGTTTACGGTTGTTTTAAATTTATTTTTAAAAAAGGGAACCTAGAATCATGAGTTTTGTTTGTAAGAATTACATAAAAAATAAAAGTTTTTAAAATGATTAATAATTCATAAGTGAACCCTTTATCCATGTTCAAGTACCCATGTTTGTAAGAATTACATAAATGAACCCTTTTTCCATGTTTGTAAGAATTACATAAAAAACATAAGTTTTTAGAATCATGAGTTTTGTTTGTAAGAATTACATAAATGAACCATTTTTCCATATTCAAGTACCCATGTTTGGGATTTTTTTTGCGTGGGTGTGCCAGTGCCCTGAGACAATGGAGGGTGGCCATTTGTCATGTTTGGACATCGAAGAACCCAAAAAAAATAGTCCCGTTCCCCGGTTCCGTCAAATAACACGTGAAAACAAAGCCTGGAAATCCAAAAAAATAGGAAATGGACCCTTTTTCCATGTTCAAGTACCCATGTTTGGGATTTTTTTGCGTGGGTGTGCCAGTGCCCTGAGACAATGGAGGGTGGCCATTTGTCATGTTTGGACATCAAAGAACCCAAAAAAAATAGTCCCGTTCCCCGGTTCCATCAAATAACACGTCAAAACAAAGCCTGAAAATCCAAAATAATAGGAAATGGACCCTTTTTCCATGTTCAAGTACCCATGTTTGGGATTTTTTTGCGTGGGTGTGCCAGTGCCCTGAGACAATGGAGGGCGGCCATTTGTCATGTTTGGACGTCAAAGAACCCAAAAAAAATAGTCCCGTTCCCCGGTTCCGTCAACTAACACGTCAAAACAAAGCCTCAAAATCCAAAAAAATAGGAAATGGACCCTTTTTCCATGTTCAAGTACCCATGTTTGGGATTTTTTTGCGTGGGTGTGCCAGTGCCCTGAGACAATGGAGGGCGGCCATTTGTCATGTTTGGATGTCAAAGAACCCAAAAACAATAGTCCCGTTCGCCGGTTCCGTCAAATAACACGTCAAAACAAAGCCTGAAAATCCAAAAAAATAGGAAATGGACCCTTTTTCCATGTTCAAGTACCCATGTTTGGGATTTTTTTGCGTGGGTGTGCCAGTGCCCTGAGACAATGGAGGGCGGCCATTTCTCATGTTTGAACGTCAAAGAACCCAAAAAAAATAGTCCCGTTCCCCGGTTCCGTCAATTAACACGTCAAAACAAAGCCTCAAAATCCAAAAAAATAGAAAATGGACCCTTTTAACAAGTAATTTTTTTGACCACTGAAACAACACATTCAACTTTATTATGGGAATTAAACACGCCGTAAACAAATAAAAGTTACATCAACGAAAAAACAAAAAATTTAACATCACATTCAGTTGTTTAGCGACGTCCCACTGACCTCGTCTTCAACATATTTAGTAAAGACAACTAAAATTTCTATTGGTCCATATTTTTTCCAGTAGTTAGATTGTACTAAGACCTTCAGCACTTCTTCGTTGGTGATCAGCTAATTTATTTCATATTTTATAATCGTATCTGAATACTCAAACCGAGCTGGTTGGCGGAAAAACAATCGTCTTACCGTTTGTGATTCGTGAATTCTAAGAGGGGGAATCCCTTTAGGTGCAACTTGCTTGATTAAATTCTTCAGTTCATCGATGGTACATGTTGAAGGAATTTGAAATTTCTTAGGATTTTTTCCTGTGAACGCGCATCCAACAAATTTGTTCTGCGGTGACATGTTCCATTTCCCGTTGTAATACAGGATCGCGTCATGAATACGAGGCATAGTGCGTTCAAGCAAGTTTATTATTCCATCTGGTGTTCTTCCAACGGTGCATAATAACTCAATCGGACCAACACAAGAAAATTGATCATTACACATTAACATTGTGTTGACATCGTCATCATTTATCAATTTGATACAATCAAAGCAAATTTGGTTACCTGTATCGGTGAATGGCTTCCGGTAGTGAATTTCATCCAAAAATTGTTTGTCGGATAGCTGAAGGGTATTGTGTATTCTGGTTTTTAGGCTTGCAAAATCACACCTATTTGGTACTCGAATGGGCACCGGAGTTGAAGTTTGGAAGTAAACCCCAGTATCATTGTGAATAATCGATCCATTTGGATAAATGAAAGCCAACCTTGAGTTGACAATCGTCTGACTACTAGTTTCTCCTAGAAATGCCATAGTTTGTGTATCAGTTGGGAGATTATTTGAAAGCAAAATAATGTGTGATTTAGTAGCCTAGTCTGCCATATATATAGATGGTTGTGACCGAGCCTTTGTTTAACTTTGTTTACAAAAAAATAGACACGCGTAAATGTGTAGTTAAGTCAGCCAATGTGTTGTCGCTAATGTGTAGTCAAGTCAGCCAATGTGTTGTCGAGCGACTGCTAGTTTCAGAATGTGTACTGAAGTCAGCCAATGTGTTGTCGCGCTCAAACTGTAATACGCATGCATGTCATTATGTGTTGTCAATTATGACAATGATGTATGCTGCACGCGTAAATGATTTTTGTTGGACCAACAATTTCCTTGCTTAACCAAACGAGTACTTGATAATATTAATTGGTTAGTAACGGGTTACAACAAATTATATCGCATAATGAATACAATTACATAAACAATGCATGTTTAGTCTTCATTTAGGTCTACATAGTGTGTTTTGAATGACATCAAGCTTGTGTATTGCTGCATTCTACTAATATATGGAATTGCCCACTGCTTTGCCTCCGAATAACAATTGTTTGACCACAACAGCGTTGGAGGCGGCAACGGACAATGGTCTTTCAAATAAACCTGTTGTACATGAACAAACATTATATCATGCGCTGACCGTGCCAAACGAACCAGCGAAGTCATTGCATAATTGTTACACTAACTATATTCAATGTACCTGAACAAAATGATTTCCAAACACGTGACCGACACATATGATGCGGTGGCCAGAAGAGTCAGGTGGTGGTTGACTTCTAAGAGGGAAAAATGTCATGCTTTGTTGTTGGGACAACGATACAAGGATTACGTTATACCGTGAAGCAATCACATATCCCATGTCTGTTATATCCATCCACTTGTCCACACTAAACTGAATGAACCAAACATACACATGTAAGTAATTTAAACATTGTTATTAAAAAAAATTAACCTAAAAACATACCTTTGAAAAGCCATCAACAAGTAGGGACAACTTTAATTGTTCAAATCTCTCTGTGCCACCGAAGAGGTTCATGTACTCATGCGACCACCTGCCAAGTTCTTTAAGCAATTCATTACGCACTAACGGCCACGAATCTTCCCCCATACCTAATAAAGCGGCAATGGACCGATATCCACAGTTACCGTCCACTTTCACATCCACAACGTCACGAATGAAACCTTGAAAGAATGACGCAAATTGATCCAACATCGGGATGATCCTTGTTGGCTGACGCGGTTGAGAACATGATGCACTTTGTTTCACTGGAGAGTTGCTGCTTTGAACAGAATGAAAAGCATCAACATACTCCCAGTAAGACGGATCACGCTTTGTGGATGTTTGACTTCTTTTCATCGGTTTCTTCGGTGCACCTTTAGTGTTCACCTTTGACGGAGGAGGGCACATAGAGTTATGATCAGGGTATGCAATTTCTCGAAGTTTACTCTTCAGAGTTACTTTGCCAGCCACATCAAGTTCATCAAACCTTTTAGATATGACCTCTATTTCTTCCTTGATGGTGACTTTCGTTTCACATAACCCTTGGTCTGAAAAACAAAGTCTCCTCCAAAAATGATGGACTGACTCCAATGGGATGCTGCCAGCAGTATACCTAGAAAGCTCACATGTACAAGGAAGCCCGTGCGTGCTTCTCATCACACAACCACAAGAAGAGAGATTGTTGCCGAGATAACGTAGACGGTCAATCTCAGAAGCAATCTGATTTAAAGCATCCCTCGAAACCATCCCAAGAAGCCTCTTGTATAAGGTTTTTTTATATACATGGCCAACCACATGCGTACTGGTTTCAAAGGATGCTTTAATTTCGACGTGTTGCAGCGTGATCATGTTGTTCATGGCATCCCAAACACTACATAGGTCTCCAACGCTATTTTGTAGTACTCTTTTGAGAGCCCAATGAGCTGATTCAACCCTACATTTAAAATACACAACAAACATGAAAATATACAACAATTAAATACCATTTAATACTAATCGTTACTAACAAATAAAATCAGTTGTTAATACCTGTTTGTTGTTGTGTTGCCTAGGTGCATGACCTTATTCGTCCATGCTGTAATAAATTTTTCCTTGTGGGGGATAATCCATGTGTCGTTAACATAGTCAACGAACATCGGCCAAGGCGAACAAGCAACTTGAAACTTCTGATGTGACTCATGGAACTCGTATTCGGACGGACAATCAACCAAAGTACCCCAGCTATCCATTACATAGTCCCACGCATTTTTTTCCCCGATTAAAGATTTGCACTTCGCCTTCACATTCTTATCGATATGAAACCTGCACAACAAATTAGTAGACTCGGGAAACACAGTTTTCACTGCATTCATCAGTGCTAGGTCTCTGTTAGTGACAATAACAAGAGGGAGGCGATCGTGTCTTAAAAATAGGCCTCGAAATCGTTCCAAAGCCCATACAATATTATTAACACGCTCAGCCTCCAGATATGCAAACCCAGCAGAGAATGTCATCGCCGTTGGTGTCACTCCAACAAAGTCAAGTAGTGGGAGTCTGTACTTGTTTGTTTTATAGATACTGTCTATAAAAAACACCAGATGACATGCATTGCATAACTTTACTGCATCTGGGTGACACCAAAACAGATCACGCACCACAACTTCATTCTTCAATCTATGCCAATGAATGTATTGATCACGTTCGAGAAGCTTCATCAGATGCTGCATTTCGGTATCAGCTCCTCTTATTGAAGAACGATATGCACTTCTTGCATTGTAAATTTGCTTTATCGTGGTGTAACTGTCGGCATTGTGTTCCTTCAACGTTAGCAAGATGTTTTTCGGTTTCACCATCGACTTTGTCATATCAGCAATAATTTTCTTTTCTTCCTTAGTCAATCGCTCGGCGTATGGATGTCCAACTAAGGACTTCGCCAATTCATGATTATGAATCCCACAGATCAACTTCACCATCCAACCTTCCCCTTCATGCACTGGTTTCCCACGAAGCCTGAAGGGACAACCACATTTCCTACTCCCGGTGTCTTTTCTAACGAATTCTTTATTTCTACACTTGTACGTACCACTCCTTTCACACTCAATTAACACAAATGAACTTCTTCCTCTGCTACCGGTCTCTGTGTCAGATCTCATAATCACTGCAACAAATCCATTTTCATGGGCAACTGTTCGAGCCCATTGCAAAACATCATCTCGAGTAGCGAATACCTACAACGCAACCCTAACATATTAATTTTCTTACAAACCATCAATTCAACCAATGAGTCAAATTATCTATGATTACCTGAGATGTATTAAAAGCATTTGAACAATCGACATGTGGTTCATTCACTCCACATTCTTCTTGATTATCATAATCATAATCCATATGAACTTCTTGTGACATCGCAAAGTCATACCTCCATTGATCTTCGTCCATCTTAAGGACATATGCATCATACACAAGTACATTCAAATTATCATATAACCACATCCAAAAATTTACTACACCTTAAATAACAAACATATTAATAGCACATATGCATCATACACGACTATATTCAAATTATCATATAACCACATCGATAAATTGACTACTTATTAACTAACAACTAATACAAATATATTCTAAATTTATAACTACATTATTTACTTAAACTAAACTTATCACTATAATAAACAACTAATAAAACATTTTTGTACCATTATACATTTAACTTACCTAAATCATTTAATATTATACCATTATACCTAATTAAATCAATAATCCACAACATATATAAAACAGAAATAAAAAAAATTATAAAACAGAAATATATATATATACCATTATAAAACAAAACAATTATAATCCACAATATATACCATTATACCTAATTAAACCAATAATCCATTATTAACTAACAGAAATATATATATATATATATATATATATATATATATATATATAAATTATAAAACAGAAATTAAAAAAAATTGCTAATAATTTAACATTCCGGAAGTTACGAAGGCCAATTCCGGAAGACCTTCTTCCGGAATTGGGCTTAGTAACTTTCGGAAGACCTTCTTCCGGAAGTTACTAAGGCCAATTCCGGAAAAAGGTCTTCCGGAAGCAGTTCTTCCGGAATTGGCCTTCGTAACATCCGGAAGACCTTCTTCCGGAAGTGGTCATTCCGGACCTTCCTCCTATTGTGCCTGAAATTTCTTCCGGATACACTTTTTACTATTTTTCTTCTCTTAAAACTAACCGGAAAACAAAATAAATGCGTACCTCTGATGAAATAGGAACAACAGCCACTAATAAAACTTCAAATACGAAACACGGGACCACCAAATCTTCAAATACTTCACGGGACCACTAACGGAGACTGCAAAAGGGACCACCACCGAAACAACAACAAACGGAAGAAACAAACAAGGCAAACAGAAGAAGAAACAAAGAAGAAAGCGCAGTAAAACACAGCCTGAACACGTTAATTTAAAGAAATTTACACAAGGGCAAAATCGTCATTACATACGCATTAAATATTATTTTATTTTTACTTATTATTATAAAATGATAATTCTTTTTTCTTCATTTTGTTATAAAATAATAATCATTTTTTTAGTATATATTAACTTTTGTAATAGAAATTAAATGTTATCATAGTAAATAATTTATATTTTTAATAAAATTTACGAATTAATTAATTTTTATGGTTTAAATTATACTAAATTGTCACACAAATTAATATTTGACATGCGCGTAAAAAATAAATTATAAATATTAGTCATAATTACGTTCACTAATTATTTAATTATTTATGTATAATAGTATTAATTATTTTATAAATTAGTTTATCCAATTAAAAGTAAATTATTACAAAATAAAATATTTTTTTTAAAAAAACTAACTTCCGGAAGAAAATGGAAATCTTCCGGAAGAAGCTTCTTCCGGAAACATTCCGGATGACGTTCTTCCGGAAGTTGTTTGTGAGTACTTCCGGAAGACACAAATTCTTCTTCCGGAAGAAGGTTCTTCCGGAAAAGTTCCGGAAAGAGGTTTTCCGGAAAGTTTCCGAAAAAATCTTCTTTCGGAAGAAGAATTGCTGAAGGGCAGTTTCGCCACTTCACTGTTTGCTGGGTGCCCCAACAATAATGCTGGGTGCACGTAACAACTCCCAAGTCATCATCTTTGCCATCAAAGCCCATTATATGCCTCCTACTGTTCAACCTCCAGCCTCTTTCATCCTTGCCTCAACCCATTGAAAAGCTTATTGCACTAGATTGCTTATCATGGCAACAACTTCAATTGCTCAACCCATTATATTGCACATATTTTTCCACCTCCACATTTCACAACAAAATCATAATTCTATTGTGTTGTTCAACAACGGAATCATGATTTTGTTATGTATTTTTTGCCCCCAAACAACATAATGAAATCAAGTTTCCATTGTGTAAAATGAAATATAAAAAAATACAAAATGAAATCATGATTATTCAACAACAAACTCATGATTCAATTATACATTTTTTTGCCTCCAAACAACACAACGAAAACATGGTTCCTTTGTATATTTTGTAAAAAATACTTGACAAAATCATGTTTGCCTTGTGTACTTTTTTATACCCTCTTTACTTAATTTTAATTACAAGTTACCTTTTTTTAAAAGTAATCATTTTTAATAGTAATTAATATATCCTTTTAATTAAAATTGATTTAATTGGATAAAAGTTATCATTTATATAAACGTAACTGAATTAATTATTACATGAATTACCTTTATTAATAATAATCAAATCAATTTATGATATTAATTTATATCATAATTAATTTAATTACAATTATAAATGGAGGAGAAGAAAATAGTGCGTGTGGGAAAGGAAAATGGTAGGGATAGAAAAGTGAGAGAGAGGAAGGAAGAAAGATTGAGAATGTAAAGAAACTCAAAAGGATAAAATAATCATTTATTAAGATTTGACTGTCCGAATAACAATTTTGATAATCACAATACTAATCCCCTTGTCCTTATCACAACCTCAACATATAGTTGGGTCCTAAGAACACACTCCTGTTTATCAATTATTTCACCATGCCTAAAAACAAGTTGCATTAAGCCACACCTTTCTTCGTCCAATCATGACCCTTTACTTCAATCATCTTTGAATCAGCCTGTGACGAAAGTCCCACATGACGGAAGAGTCATGAGAAAAAAATGGGATATGTTAAAGTCCCACATTGAATGAAGATAGTGTCGAGATAAACTATATAAGTGAGAAGTAATTTTCACCTTACAACATGATATTGGAGCCTATCCTAAATAGATCCTTATGGTTGTCTGGGTGTGAATGTGAAGAAAAATGTTTTAGGAAAAAAATGAAACTCTAGTTATGTTTTTATTTATTTATTATTATTTGTAAAAATGAAAGACAAATATCTTAAAATTTATAATAATTTATGTTAAAATTAAGACATTGGATTGAGCGTTAAATTAATTTAGAATTACTCAAACATGCAATAAGAGTTAATTAATGTCGTTAGAACCATGTAGCATCCATGTAAGATGTGTCTCTTACATTACAAGACAGTTAATAAAAAGGATCAACATGACAAAAATTAATTTTAAAATGTTAGATACTCCTTTTATTAAATAATTATTACGTATCGCCTAACCGTTTCATTACCGTTTGAAACTCCTCTTAATTTAGTGCTGTATTGAAGAACCACCAATCCATAAGCACATGCTATTGTTATCTAAGAAAAACAATAGGGAGTGTCCAAGAACAAACAGATAAAGAAAAAAACAAGTTCGGAGTTTCTAATATTAGGGAAAGGGAACATGAAGTCCACATAACCCACGTTGTAGAGTGCACTGTTTTATTCGAATTCAGCTGAAACGGAGTGATCTATAATTTCTATTCATCACACATTAAAATAAATAAATAAATAGAAGAGAAGAGAAATGGATGCCTAATTAATTTTCTAAACTAAAAGCCATGTTTGAAAAAAATCATTTCTTTTTTGTAAAATTACGTATATATATTCTTATTTCAATGTAGTTTGAGGGTATTTTTTGCAACATGAAAGTACAAAATTCAGTGTTGTAAGCTTTCACTCCCAATTACTTGGAAAAATAATATCGAATTATCAATGATTTCGTCGCTAATACATGTACTAGTTCTTATCCTCTAAGTGCGGAATTGTTCTTCTCTCCAACATAATCATGTCAATTGGTCCTTGCTCTATGTTATTATTTCTAGTTTTGATGTATTGGTACAAGTCCCCCCTCATTATTATTTTTTTTAGGTAGGATAAATATAAGTTTCTTATAAATACTTTTTGAGGCTAAACGCTTTTTTTAACTTTAAACTGATCACCTAGCGACATGTTTTTACCTTAATTCCTGTTTGAAGGAGCATCAACAACCAGCTGTCATTTTAAATTTTTTTGAAAGTATCGTGAAATCAAAAGTTGAAAAATTAACTACAAAAAATCTCACCGGTACAACAACAGTTTTTAACAACAAATTAAAAAATCAAAATTCACAGAATAAATTTTAACCACACTTGTAACGATTGCAAATGTTTCACGTTCTAAATATTATCATCGTATTGATTTTTCACATCCTAATTTTACCCTCATCTCACAAGTCACATCTCTATATTTTTTTTTTCACTCATCCAATCTATTACTTTATCTCTCTTTCTATTCCTTCTTATGACTTTTATCTCTCAAGGTATATATATACACCTTATTTTAAGGGAAAACATTATCCTAAAAATATAAGCTAGAAATTAATGCATTCATGGATGATAAATTATTAACTGATAACATGTTAGTGGGACACGAATTGGTGCACTATCTAAAAAACAGAGAAACGAAGGGAACAATAACCATGTGATGGGCAAATTTGATATGACCAAGGCTTTATGAGCACATTGAATGGGATCATGTGAGATTATGTTGCAAAAGTTAGGGGTTAATTCAAAACAGGTTCGATTAAATACGGAGTGTATCAGTGATCAATTAATATCTAGCTCAACGATTTCTTCAAACCACACAAGTAAATTAGGGTCTTACAAGGAGACTTTTCTTCATTTTACTTTTCATTTGTGTGTAGAGGGTTTTTCTTATCTCCTCAACACTATGAAGAATGGAACTATATCCGGGGACTGAAAATTGAAAGACATTGCCTCCCTAATTAATCCCGATTTGTTTGCAAATAACTTGTTCTACAATCTGAGCATAATGAAGCTATAAATCTAGATCAAATTTTCACTCAAAATGAGCAAGTAATTGGGTAGAAAATCAAATCTTCCTTATTCTTCAGTACAAACACTCTTCACATAAAGAGTTATCAAACAGCTCAAATACTAGGAGTTTTCTCGTATTGGAAACCAAGTTATCACACTAAAGAGATATTGCCAAAGTTGGGCATTTTGAACCTTCACTTCTAATCCAAAAAAGTAATAATAATAATAATAATAATAATAATAATAATAATAATCTTTCTCTTTCGTTAAAAAGAAAGTTATGATAAGACTTAGAGGCTGGCTAGCATGGATCTCCCTTGACTCTTGTCATAATTCAATCAAGTCTCTTGCTAAAAACATTACCGACATATTCAATGGACTACTTTAAACCACGCCAGATGATCTTTGTTATGAGCTCACAAGTTTGCCTACATAAGTTTTGGTGGAACCAACAAAGTGATAGAACTAAAAATATGTTGAGTTGGTTGGAAGTTTGTGTCTTCATAAAAGTTGTGTGGGTTAAGGGATGCATAGATTTGATTGCTTTCAAATCATTTCTAATATACAAGCACAATTGGAGATATACTTAGAAATTAAGATGAATATTGTTTTTGGTTATTTAAGGATAAATATTTTCCACTTTGCTCTTTCCATACCGCTATAGTGGGATCCAAACCACCTAGTAGTGGAGAAGTATGTTGGATGCTATATATAAGAGCTTTCTTCATGAAAGAGTTGAGATATATATAGGGAATGGAGTTATAAAAAAAAGCGAGAAAAAAAATAGGGAATGAATATGAAGTTTATTTTTAGATAACAGAATGGATGCAGTTGATGCCTTAGAAGGTTGCAACCTTAATTTCTTATCAAGGCCAATACAATTAATACTACTGACTGGGCTTTTATTTTTGGTGTCTAATTACACTTGGGCTTGTATATATTTTGGGTTACTTTGAAGAAAGAGGAGTTGAAGACTCAGTTTTTCGGCATCTTCCAAACTAATTCAGAACTCGTAGGAAATTACCTACATGTTTAGTAGTGAAAAATTAGGGAGACGAAAAGAAAATCAGAAAAAAAAAATCTATAACTCAACACATTCAATCAACACAATGCCATAGACCAATTAATTAATTATTCAATGATTATGAGTTGCAATCACCTGAAAATTTTGAAGATAATGAAAGTGTGGCTAGTTGGAAAATCAAGCTATTGAGAGTTTGCTGTTTTTCGTACAGTGATTTATTGATGAATTCTCTTATATGTCGCTAAAATCCTATGCATGAGAGGTGCTGATGCATGGCCACTCTGCTTGGTGTGTAGAGAACATGTAGAATTGACTATCCATCTATTTGTAACAAACCCACTAGACAGGCGTGTATCATTCCAGCCAGCGATAATGTTAAGAGCATTGAACAATGAACATGGATGTCTCTTCATTAAGGAATTAGTGGTTGGGTTTGTTTGGAATCAACAAAGTTTGCAAATAGTCATCTAATGGAGTTCTTTTGTGTTATAGGGCATTTGGAAGGCTTTATATGATTGTGTTTAATGGTAGACTACGATAGATACTAATTAAAGTATGTTTGTGGTGCACCCTTTATCATAAGGGTTCACTATTAAAATTTATAATATAATAATAATTTTGTGAAAGAAAAATAACTATAAAGGATATTTTTTTTGTGTGCAAAAAGGATATATTTTTTTTAATTTCAAGTTAAAAAATGATCTAAATTTATATTTAGAGTGATAACATTCAATTTTTATACTTGATTTTAAATTCAAATTTAATTAAGAGGGTTTTTATCTTTTACAAGGAAGCTTCACAGGTAAAATTGTAAGATTTGTTAAATAAAATATAACTCGGAGTAGAAAAGTAGAGAAGAAGATAAAGTTTAGAGAAAATAATAATTATGTGAATTCTTGAGGAGTGGTCTATTTATAAATACACAAGATAATTGAGAAGTTACAAGAGATAAATAGAAATAAGATAAATCATAAGAAAGATATGAACAATCACAAATAGTTTATTCATATCATTTTTCCTTGGATGTCCATTATCTAAGAATGTGCCTCATTAAAACTTTACTAAAAAAAAACACCCTATGGGATAAAAACCTAGTGAAGGAAAAAGAGTACATCATTTTTCAATATGTTATCACTTGCTTCGTTAAACCTTACCAGGAAAATCTAATGGGACAAAGCCATAGCGAAGAGAAAAAAAGTGCAGAACATATTTACTTTTTTCCTTCATGTAGATGATTGTCTTTAAGACAACGAAGTTCAATCTTGTGTACCGATTACTAAAAAGTTCTCCTTAGCAAAAGACTTTGTAAAGAAATCTGTTATATTCTCACTTGAACAAACTTGTTAAATGTTTATATCACCATTCCTTCAAAGATCGAGTGTAGAAGACTTTAGGAAGAATATGTTTTGTTCTATCCTCTTTAGTGTGTCCATCTTTCAACTGAGCAATATATGCAAATTGTCTTCACATGCATATGATAGTTGATGCCATTTTCCCTAAAGATAAAGCACAAGTTTCTTTGTACACATATGAAATAACCTACATATAATTATCTTCACAAATGACATGCATCCACACAATCAATTAGATTCGACTTGGAAATTTTTTGAATAAAATAAGTTAGTATCCATTATTTCTCTAAGATAAAAAGTATATGTTTCACTCCATTTTAATATATTTGTATAGGTGAAGAACTATATCATGTTATATCAAAGCTTGCATAACTAACAAGATGCATCAGTGCTCTTATAACACAAATGTATGGTACTTCAGGACCAAATAGTTTTTCATCCTTTTCTTGAGGTCTAAAAGGGTTTTTATTGGCATTTAAAGACCTTACAACCATTGGAGTGCATAATGGATGTGATAGAACATTTTAAGCACCTTTGTTATATAAGCCTTTTGATGCACAAAAACCCTATTATTTAAATACTCGATTTGTAATCCCAAGCAAAACTTTGTCCTTCCTAGATCATTCATCTGAAACTTTTTCTTTAAGCGATCTATAGCTTTTGGAGGCCCTTTAGGAGTTCGAACGACATCTATGTCATTTACATAAACAACAATTATGAAAAATAAAATCTTTTCAAGGACAAATAGATCATTTCTAAACCATTCCTTTAAGAAATACTCAATGAGATTATTATACCACATGCATCCTAATTGTTTTAACATATAGAAAAACTTATTTAATTTGATTGACTAATTTTCTCTAGAACTTGCACTACTAGGCAATTAAATCCTTCAGGGAGTTTCATATAAATGTCATTCTTCTTACAGCTATAGAAACCAGTTGTAACAACATTCATTATATGTAAATTGAGTCCTTCGTGAGCAACCATACTAATTAAATATCAAATTGTACTTGTATCCACTACAAGTGAATGTTTCTTTAAAATCAATATTGAGTCTTTTTGAAAACCCTTAACCAACTAGTCATACTTTGAATCTCACAATTTCCCCATTTTCATTTTGCTTTTGCACAAAAATCCATTTGTTTCTAACTTATTTTACACCTTTAGGTGTATGAACTATTGGTCCAAAAACCTTTCGCTTAACAAGCGAGTCTAATTCTGCTTCAATAACATCTTTCCATTTTTGGTCAATCATTTCTTTGTTGACAATCACTAATGAACTTTGGTTCTTGATCCTCAATATCATTTATTGCGTTTAATGCTATATTATATGCAAACACATCATCAACGTTGACTTTATGTTGTATCCATCATATTTCATTCATGACATAATTTGAGATATCTTAATTTTCACTAATTTCAAGTGCCTAAGTTCTTCTAGAAATAAAATATATAATTATGTCAGAGGAATCTTTTCAAATTTTCATAACTTCAATTTGACCATTTAACTTTTAGCTTATTTTCTTAAGTAGGGATTTTTATCTTTAAAACTAACAGGCCGACCATGCTTCATGCATGTCTAAGACTCGTTTTGCAATACTATACTAGGATATCAAAATTTATTGGAGCATTAACGGTTGCTACTTATTTAGCCACTCTTTTGCCTAAACTTTGTAAATGAATTATCTTTTGAACTTTTTGTTCACATTGTTTTGTTCGAGGATCAAGATGAGAATTCATTCAACTAATATTCCTTTCCAATTGTTTATTCTCCCCTCTAATGTTGGACAACTAATTCAAAATGACAATGGACAAACTGAGTCATATATGTGGGTATTCATTCTTAACATATATTCCCAACCTTTATTGTGCAACTTCGTTCATCTAGGTACAATACATTAGCTCTTTTGGGGCCTTCAATTATACTGTAGTTCCAGAAAGAATACTAACATTGACTTCTCCCATTATTAACAATTCTTTATTGAATAATAAAAAGAGTAATTACATGAAAATAGGTTTGATTACATTAAATCCCAATGAAGGATAAATTTAGCTTCTCATAAGCATGTGGGAAAGCAAACTTGATGAAGAATAATCCTTAAGCATAGACACCGCCTCTAGCATTCTCTATAGTCTTTCTATCTCTAAAAAACACACCGAAAATCCCTAATTTTGATTAAGAGTCGCCTTTTATATCCATTGGGATTTTCTTGTAAGTTGGCTTTTAATTATTTGCAAGTGTGCTTAAGCTACACAAAATTTTGTATGCTTAAGCACAAGCAAATAAAAATACCTTCTAGAGTTGTGCTTAAGTTGTCCCAAAAGTGGTGCATTCAAGCACAAATATCAACTCTCAATGTTCAACTTCAGGGTCATGCTTAAGCCATCCCAAAAGTGGTCGGCTTAAGCCTTGATAGTAAAATCACAAATCCTTTCTTTTTTTCCTTCCAAAATGGTGCTAATGCTTTTCAACTCTTCTCTTAATGGTCCTTCATCAATTTTCCTACGAAACACAAATAAACAACCCAAGATCAAGCGTAAAAAGTAAAAAATTAGAAATTTCTAAATAAACTAATCTTTTATTCAAAACATAAGTTAGAGGAACCTAAACAAAGCTTAAAAGCATAAGAGATAACATATAATTTCCTCAAACAAACTACAAAATGTAGGAATATATGAAAATTATCAATATGTTGTGTGAATAAAGGAAGTGGGAGATGGGGGAAGAGAGAGAAATATTTTTTAATATTAAATATTTAATTACTATAATAGGTCTCAAAATATTGATTTAAAGAATAGATAATTTTATATTTTTTTCTTAAAAATTTGGTGGAGCTAGCTAATGCACACCTATTAGTATGGATATTAGTAGCCCTTATTATATAATGATGCATATTATATTATATAAAACTATTTAGTTTTATGAAGAAAAAAATTTGTTGTGTGGCTTTGTGCTAAGCATTGGTTCACGTGCCATCAAAATCACTTAACTAAAAACTTCTACAAGATAGATAAACTATAGTGCTATACTTTATGTAGTTTACAAGGGTAGTTGTGCAACTACAAACATTCAATCAAGTGCTTTTCTTTAAAGCAACATTGTTAGGTCTAGACGATCCTCTAACCACTAGACGATCCACTAACCACTAGACGATTTATCATATTTTAGATTTTGATGATCACAAGAGTATAAACTATTGATGGACTAATAAGTTATTGTTTAGTGAATAAGACCTACTTTGCAAAAGAGCTCACTTATTATTATATAACCTTCTACAAATCTAGTGAGTATGTGTCCACTCATAAGTGGAAAACAATTTTGTTAACATATATTTAGCATCCAACGCGTTGTTAAATTAACCACGTCCACTTGTTGTGAAAACCTTTGTCTACACACTGAGTTGTTTCGCTTCTAGTTGTGAGACAACAGTCATATCAAGGCTCAACACGAATCCCGTAATGGATCTTTCACTAAAGTCTATAAAGTGTGTCTCTTGATTAAGAAATTAACAACAAATATATGTTAAGTGAAAAACAAGCACAAGTTCTCTAAAGTGAAACTCTGCTAAGCAAATTTTGTTTGTATTTAAGCTTAACTGTATATCCATTTTCTAAGTGCTATTGAATCTTTGCATTCATTCAAACTTTTGTTTGTGAAAACTAGAAGCGACTTAGTGTTAAACAATACTTGGATGTTCTTAGATTTAGGGAGAGTCTTAAGGTGTGTTAGAAGTGGCATAGAGAATACTAGTATAACTAAGAGTGTTAGGATAAAATACTTGTTTTAATCAAAGTTATGATTAGTGAAACCCATTATAGTTGTGTAAAGGAAAACTAAACGTAACTTTGTTTGAGTGAACCAGTATAAACCAACTTTTTTACTTCTCTCTAAAGTTGTTTGTTTAAATATTCTTTTAAGCTTATGTTGATACACTTTCTCACCAAGTGTTTATTGAAAAACCTTTATGGAAATATTGTTTACTTGTTAATAGAAGACAACACTTTGTTTTCATCAAAACTTGTTTTTCAACTCAGTGGATGACACTATTTGTATATGGCTTTCTTATCTTTGTGATAAAAAGATTTTATTAGCAAAAGTTATTGTCTTTGATAAGCACACTATTCAACCCCCTTCTAGTATGATTGTTGATATATCAGTTGGTATCAGAGGTCGGCCTCATGGTTGAGTATTTAACATTACTGAGGAAAAGATCTAGAAATCAAAGAAAGAAATGGAAGAAGGGCATTCTACCAACAAGCCACCCATGTTTAGAGGTGTGAAGTATGATTATCGAAAGGAGTAGATGATAACTCATTTTGAGTCCATTTGCATCGACCTATGGGACATGGTAGAAATTGGAAATTATATTCCATATGTTGATGAACTAAATGAGATCCCAAGAAGCCAGTGGACAGAGGATCAAAAAGTTAGATTCTTGCTTAACTCCAAGGCTTAGAACATTATGATATACACTCTATTAGAAGAAGAGTACACCAAAAGTACATAGCTTTAGGAGTCCTAAGCAGATGTGGGACACTCTAACTATAACTTACGAGGGATGCCATAGGTAAAAAGGAACAAATTAAGTCTCCTCACACGTAAGTATGAACTATTCTCTATGGAAGAAGATGAAGACATACAAAGTATGTTTGTACTTTTCCAAACCATTCTAAATGCATTACGATCTCTACCAGAAATTATGATAACTATGATCATATTGACAAAATTTTGAGAAGTTTGTCTAGGAAATGGAGACCACAAGTAACAACTCTTAGGGCTCTTAAGAACCTTCACTCAATGTCCCTTGAAGAGCTCATTGTAACTCTTAAGAAAGAATCTAACTTTTTGATCCTCTGTCCACTGGCACAAGCAAAAAGAAAGAAATGATTATCAAAATAAAGAAAGAAATGATTTCTAGAGAGAATGTGCACAAGCACACAAAGATTATGAGAATTTTAAAAAAATAAAATATAATATTTGGTTGGAATGTAAAGAACACAAAAGATCTGTGAAAGTTTTAAATAAAAACTTTTAAAGAATGAAGAATTTAAGGGTTATCCTCAAGATGTTGTAAAACTTCATGAGGAAAATTGAACCTTAAAGTCTACATTGGCCAAAATCGTTGGTGGAACAAAAAATCTTGACAATCTGTTAAGATACTGTAGATCTCCCACTAGTAGATCTGGAAATAAATATGAGGGATATATTTATGTTCATGATGAAGATACTGTTGTTTGCTACTTTTATGGAAAAGTTGGACACATGACATCCAAATGCAAGGATCGTCCTAGAAAAGGTGCATCTGATGCATTTAAGACTAACAAGAGAGGATCCAAAAGGATTTAGGTACCTAAGGAAAAGATAATTCCTATAGAAAATGTCCTTGAAAACAGGAAGCAAACACTTATATGGTACCTAAATAGTGGTTGCTCATGATACATGACAGAGGAAAAATGTATGTTCTAATGCTTGACTCCCCATCATGGTGGAACTATCACTTTCGGAGGAATAAACAATGGCAAATTACATGAGTGGGTAAGATAGGTATACATCCTTATCCCTCTATTGATAATGTTTTGTTTGTTGAAGGACTCAAACACAATCTGCTGAGCATAAGTTAGTTATATGACATTGAATATGTTGTTTCATTTAACAAAGATGAGTGTATTATCCAGAACAAAGATGGGTCTCAACTCTTCTCTGCTAAGAGAAAGGGTAACCTTTATAAGATAAAGCTGGGAGAACTATTAGATCAAAAGGTATCATGCTTGTTGCCTGTCAAAGAAAATCATTGGTAGATATGCTTGAGGATAATCTTAAAGTTGTAGATACACAACCTTGTAAGAGGATTACCGTGTATATCATACAAAGATGATTTACTTTATGAGACATGTTAAAAGGTGAAACACGTTAAAAATATTTTTCAAGCAAAAACATTGTTTCCACCTCAAGACCTTTAGAGTTGTTTCATCTTGATCTATTTGGTCCAACCAAAACAACATCTATAAGTGGAAATAGGTATGGACTCATCATGGTGGACGTCTACTCTAGATGGAAATGGGTTATGTTCCTAGCCCACAAGGATGATTCTTTTAGTGTCTTCTTTAAATATTGTAAAAGTTTTCAAAATTAAAAAGGAATATGCATTACTTCAACAGAAGTGATTGTTCTGCTTGTCAGCAAGTGTACCGATTCGCACAAGTAGTATATAAAACGGTAAGACCGAGTATCGTATCCTCAGGGAATTTGTTTCACCTAGACCGTGAATATTCAGTATGTAACTTGTAAGGATTGAAATAAAGCAAATGTTGAGTTCTATACTATAAAATCTATTTGAACATAAACAGAATATTTAAAGTTATAAAAAACGACAATTATCAAGTTAAAAGCATTGGGGAGTGTCCTACTGAATTTCTCTTGTTGTATAAAACGTGTTTTTCTCTATTTAATGTTATCCTAGTGTTCTTACACTGAGAAATTACTTAAATCATGATTCCTCACATGAATGAGTCTAACTCTCTTTAGCCTTTGTTCTTCAATCCTCAACAAACTTGTGCTAAAAGAGTTGTACTAAGCCAACAATGTAAAATGGACTAGATCATTGCACTCCATTCCTAGACATACAGATTTCTAGCTTGCTCTATCAAGTTCTAAGGTTTTAAAGCATTTTCCAATACTAAAAAGCCTAACTACACATACAAATGGGTGATCAAGCCATAAGCATGTAAAATAAGCATAGATAGAAGCAATGAACACAAAGAAATAACATTAAATAAATAGTAAGAGTATTACATAAAGAGGTTCAGTAGTAACTCTCCCAAAAAGAGGCTTAGCCTTCCATTACAAGTAAAGCATCACAAAACAAGAAGAAAACTATTTTTGGTGAGAGAAAAATGGAGGAAAATGGTTGAGAATGTCTTCTCCAGCCTCTAAACACTAAATCTCTCTATTTTCATGAAGCTAAGCTCCCTTTGTTGCTCTCATCCCAGTTTTCTCTTCAAATTCCACCAACTTTAGTGTTTTAAAGGCTCTTGGACTTTTAAGCTTCCGAAGGCTCGCTTAGCGAGACATAGCGAGCATGTCTCGCTAAGCGAGCATGGGCACGCTAAGCGCGAGAAGAGACAACATCCTCGTTGGTTGGACTGGCTGCACGCTAGGCGTGCAGATCTTTGACTTATCCTCTTCTAGGGTTTCCCATCCGCTAAGTGAGCTGGATGCTTCGCTAAGCGGATGCATCTCGCTTAGCCAATCTACCTCGCTAAGCGAGTTATCAGCAGCTTTTACCTTCTCTTCTTTGGCTTGAAACTAAGTTGGATTCAATATTAGGTCACAAAATTGGAGTTTCTACTCTAATAAATCACACAATAAAGAAATTATGTACAATTTCTACAAAAAAAACCATAAATTTGAGGCACAGTGTTATTTCCTTGCAAGTTTTCAATACCAAACTAACTTATGAATAGCAACTAATAGTGATCATGGGGGAGAATTTGAGAATGATAATTTTCAACTATTTTGTGAAGAAAATGTTATTCTTCACAATTTTTCAACACCAATAACACCTCAACAAAATGAGGTAGTTGAAAGCAAGAACAAATCTCTACAAGAGATGGTCAGGACCATGCTTAATGATAATTCAGCCCCTAAACACTTTTGGGCTAAAGAAGTGAACATTGTTTGTTATTTAAAAAACAAAATTTATGTAAAACTCATTCTCACAAAGACTCCCTATGAATTTTGGAAAAGACAAAAACCCAACATATCATACTTTCATCCATTTTGGTGCAAATGTTTCATTCTTAACACCAAAGATAACTTGGGACAGTTTGATTCAAAGAGTAACAATGGAACATTTCTTGGATACTATGAAACATCTACGACATTCAGAGTTTACAAATCTAGAATCTTGGTAGTTGAGGAAACTCTCATATGAATTACATTGAGCCTGATAAAGATGTATCAAAGCTGGATGAGTCCTTTATAGATCTAAGATCGAATGATGGTATTAAAGATAAGGTGTCGTTCATTCAAAGTCTAGAAGTTGCAGTGTCCACTCAATGTTCGAATGATCCTCAAGAAGAAGGGAACCCACTGTACATATAATGAGAAGAAACCACCTAGAGAGTCAAATCATTGGTAACCCAATAGAATGTGTTAAAAAAAGATCACCACTTAGATCACAAAGTCATACTGCATTGATCTTAGAAGTGGAACCTATACACATAGACGAGGCAAAACAAGACAAGAACTAGATGAAAGCTATGCAAGAGAAGCTAGACCAATTCCAAAAGAATGACGTTTGAAAGTTAGTAGAGCTACCAAAAGACAAGAAAGTTCTTGGAGCCAAATGGGTCTTTTGTAACAAGCTGGACGAGAATGGTAAGGTTGTGAGGAACAAGGTACAATTAGTGGCCAAAGGTTACTCACATCAGGAAGATATAGATTATACAAAAACCTATGCTCATATGACTCGTCTAGAGGCAATAAGAATTTTTCTTTCATTTGTTGCTCATAGTAATATGAAGCTATATCAAATGGATGTAAAAAGCACATTCCTCAATGGACTCATCCAAGAGGAAGTTTATGATGAACAACTTCCTGGACTTGAGAGTAACACTCACCCTAATCATGTTTTCAAACTTAACAAAGCTTTGTGTGGACTCAAGCAAGCTCCTCAAGCTTGGTATAAAAACAAAGTTCTTTCCTTTTGTAAAATGACTTTGAAAGAGAAAAAATGGACACAACTTTGTTCTGTAAGAACTACAACTCACAGTTGATATTAGTACAAGTTTATGTCAATGACATCATTTTTGGTGCTACTAATGGAATGTTGTGTAGGAGTTTTTCTAAGCTAATGCAAACAAATTTGAAATGAGCATGATGGATGAACTGAAATTTTTACTTGGAATGCAAATAAAGCAAGCAAGGAATGAAATTTACATCCATCAAACCAAGTATATGAAAGAACTTCTGAAAGGTGTTCTTTCAAAATGCAAAAATCACCCAAATTTTGTATGTGATTAAGATAAGATGATATATAATCCTACAAGGAACGAAACGAAACCGTGAACCTAATTTCACTCTCATAAACAAATATAATGTTGTTTTGAGGGTATAATACCTAGTTGTGAACAAAAATGATGGATAATAAACAATTACAACCTTAGCTAGGATGGTTATTCAAGGAATCAAAAATGAAAAAAAAAAAAAACAAAATACTTATTGTTATCAAAACGCAAAATTACAAAAAAGAATAGACATTGGGTGGTGACGCCTTGGATTGTTGGTACGATAGTGGCTAATGCTGGATGGAGGAACAAAATGAAAGGAATGGAGCTTGTGCAAATTTTTTATTGATTGTAATTTATTAGAGCGGTTTTTAGATGCCAAAAGAAAGTTGCCACAAAATATTTTAAAATGATTAAAAATAATTCTCACGTCATCATTTAATAGAGACACATAAGCCATGGATCGAAAACAAGATGCAAAAATATTTGAGGGACCAAGACCAAACAAATATTAGTTAAGGGACTAAAAAAGAGTTAAATTGTAATTTTGGTCTTCCTATTTTTAAATCAAGACATTTAGTCTCCTTATTTTTTAGAATAAATAATTTTATAAAATAATAAAAAATTTAATTTTATTTGAATTATAAAAATTTATAAATATTTTTAATTTTATTTTATATCATTTTGTATATATTTTTTTGAATAGTTCACATATTTTTATTTTAATTTTATCAATTTATAATTAAATTTCATTAATTAATATATAAATTATTTTGTAAATTGATTTTACTATACATATTATTTTTACTCAAATTATATAAAAAAATATAATTGCATCAATTAATATGTAAATTATACAAATTACTTATATTTATTTTAGGATTTAAAATATTTTTATTTTAAATATAAAAATTAATAAAATTTTAATATTTATTATTTTAGGAAACTTACATGTTAATATTTTCGTTTTAACCATGAAAATTATTTATTCAATAAGTTTTTTAATACCAATTATATAAATTATTTTATGCAATTTATCCAATCTTATATAAATTACATAATTTTTATAAATTATTTATATAAATTATTTTATGTAATTTATAAAAATTATGTAATTTTATTTTCTATGAATACTAAAATTTTTATTTTATATTATTTAAATATTATTTTCAATTCGCGTAATTAGTATAAATTACATAAAATATTTTTTTGAAATAAGCAACGTATTAGTTTATGTATTTTTTTAAAAAAATTATAATTAAATAAGAAAAAAAAATTATATATACTAATTTATTAATTTTTATTAAAAAATTACAATAAAAATAAATACTTGCAAATTTATATATTAAATATAATTAATTATTAATTATTAAATATTTATTTTAATCTATAAATTTTATAATTAAAAAAAATTAATAACTCTTGATTATTGATATATGTATAATAGTGTTTATAAAATCAATTAAATAAAACAAGTGTTTTAGTTATTTATTGTTTTGTCTCAAAATAAAATGTTGTTTGACTCCCGCTAAGATCCTTTTTATTTTTTGTTTTATTTAACTCCTTGTCACATAAGTGTCACGTCAACAACTGCATAAGTGTTACATGAAATCTAATATGCTACATCAAATTCAACATTTGACTTTGGATTGTTAACCAATGATCAACTCACATAAAAATTAAAATTGTTTATTTTGAAAAATAGGGAGACTAAATGTCTAGATTTAGAAATAGGGGGACCAAGATTGCAGATTTGAAATTATAAGGGAACCAAAATTCTAAATTAGCCAAACCAAAATCATGAAAGGTTCAGGGATTAAAAACATATTTTGCCCAAATTTTTATTTCTATTTCGCCCATCATAAGAATAGAATTAAGACTTATGTATTTGTTACCGATCAACATGTTTTCAGTTAGCCAAATCAATTGAATGGAAACTTAACCGAAATGATTTTGTTGTGATTACAGAAGATAAAGTGGTGATTCGACCGTTATAGGAGATAATTTGGCCAATATTTTGAAAATTCAAATAAAGCTCAAAAGATAAGCGCATTAGATTTTGAGTTGTGGCTAAAATCATGGGATTTTGGATAAAATTAGTTGAGAATATGAAAATCCAAATGATCTAGGAAGTGGTTCCTAAAAAATTGAAACAAGGGGAATGCACCTCATTGCTGTCTAGCCGAAATAGGAATAAACTAGCCAAAATCAATTGAAAATGAAGGAATCATGTACCAACATGGGTAAAGTTTAGGTTTTTGTTAAGTTAGATTTTACAGTATAAATAATTGTTTCTGAAACATTTGTAAGGACCTTCAATAAAAAAAATCAATGCAATGCAATTATTTTCCAATTATCTTTTAGTTGTCTTTGCTGATTTTATTTCTTTCTTTTTTTCAAATTCAGTCTTTATGTTATTTTTGTATTTTTTTTGTTAAGAATCACCCCGAGTTAAGTACTTTCTATAGTAACTTGAGAGCCCACAAAAGGTCAAGAGGTAGATTTCTTCTCTTGACAACCAAATCACTTAAGTCACTATTCAAATTTTGTAATCATGTTGAAGTAGTTATAGTTGAACCCATTTTGGTTAATCGTTAAGATTTCTCGCGATAGTTGTATCTATGCATTTTATATAGACCAAACCAAATTAAATGTTATATATGAAATACAATAAATCATATTAGAAGGGAGGGGGTTGAACAATTTTTTAGATAAACTTTGTAGATCTTTTCACAGTGAAAGTGATTTATAAGCAAAATAGTTCACAAAGACTATCGTCCAGTAATGAATAAGATTTTCACAAGTAGTAGAGGACTGTTGTCTAGTGATTTATAAACAACAATTCTAATGAAAAAATTGTATGCAAAGATGTGTCAATAATATGTCTTGAAAATACTACGACAAACTAAAAGAGAGTAGTAGAAACACTCAATTTTATAGTGGTTCACTCAGCCTGAGTTATGTCCAATTCTCCTTTACCAACTAGTAAAAAGTTCCACTAATCAAACTTGATTACAATAAATATTCTTCTATCTTGTCACTCCGGGCTTACAAGTATTCTCTAGGTCTATAGGCACAACCCTTAGACTCTCCCTGAATCTAAGAACACCCGAGTATTATTTTTTCACTAAGTCACTCCTGACTTTCTCAAACAACCGTTTGAAATAGAATTATAGATTCTAACACTTATAGAGTGTGTTTACAATGAAGATCTTAATCTTAAAACAATGTTTGCTAGGCAAAGAATAAATTCTCTAAGCTCAATGTTTCACTTGAAATGATATCCTTTTGTTTCTCTTTGAATTTTTGGCTTAATCACTTTTCACTTCTTCTTCGTTAATCTTCTATGTTGAAATGGGTTGCCTTTTATAGTTGTTGGAAGAGCAGATCTTCTATGGGATCAACACATTCAATATTTGACTATTGTCGGTCTTTATGGCATATTGAAAACTGAATATGCGAATCTTTCTAAATGAGGCAAGCTCTTCACGGTTCCAGTAGCGGATTAATTTTGAATAAATCCTTTTAAATTTGTCTCAATCATGTTAGATTCAAACGTTACTTTAAATCAAGTAATAGAGAATAATGTAAAGCAAACAAATTATAGTATGAATGAATCCACTCGTTATCAGACTACACTTACACTTATAAAAGATAGTATTATTTATGTAAGTGTTTAAGAGTCCTTTTGGACGTGTGATAAAAGCATATAGTGGGTGATTTACTAGTTTTCAATGTTTTTTTTATTAGTAGCACGTTGAATGTTGGATATTACTTTATAAAAAGGTAATGAAATGTGGAGTGGATGACAATCATAAACAGAGCTTGAAGTATAAAAAGTTATTACCATAATGCTTCCATATGATGTGTCATGTACTCTTACATGTAAATCATTAGTAATCATAAATTTATATCATTAGCATGCTCTGGTCTAGGTTTTATCTGCCTATAACTTTGACCACAACCCTCTTCATCTTAGCTGCTCCATATTTGGTACTACTCAGGTTCATTCCTTTCAATTCCAAGGTTCTTGGACAACTCACCCTTCTTATGATGATCTAGTTACCACCACTTGGAATCACGCTCTAGCTAATGCTCTTTATAAGCTCGGTCAGGTGAAAACTCAATCAGAGCTTTTCAATAAAGAGGCGTTTGGGAACATTTTTAGGAGAAAGAGACATCTTGAGACCCGCATCTAAGGTGTTCATAAGTTGCTTGATACTTTGGCCACATCACAAAGTCTTCCATGCTCTAGCTGTCACTTGGAGAAGGAGAAATAGAGTCAATACTCTTCAAATTGAGGGCATGTGGATCAATGATAATGAGGTCTTGAAGAGACAAGAAAATTCTTTTTTTTAGAAATCTTTTCCATCCTACTAGCTAGTTTGTAGATTCGTTCTATTCCTCATTTGGATGTTAGTGCATGTTGTAACATCCCAATTTTCGTAAACTAGATTTAAAAAAAGATTGTTATTTATAAATAAATAGAGTTTTAAAAAAAATGATGAGATTTTATAAATAAATAAATAAGGAGATATAATTATTAATTAAAATAATGATTTGAGAGAAAATAAAAAGGGTATTTTATTTATTTGTTTGATAGAGAATAAAATAAAGTTTGTTTTTATAAAATAATAAATAAATAGAGTAAATAATAGGTCGTAAATACCCCTAGCTATAAATAGCAACATGCTAGGTCAGTTTTCAGACTGACTCCTCAGTCTCATCTGCCTCACAATTTCGTTTCTTCTCTCTTCTCCCAAAATCCTCTGTTTTTCCCGCAGGCCACCTAACCTGTCTCAGAAAAACTACAATCTCGGACTTGTTCACGGTTGGATCGTCTTGAAATTTTAGCACCACGTTCGCAACACAATTACGAGCATTCTCACCATTGGGAATTTTGATATTATGTCTGAGCTAAGAGAAATACCCCTTGCATTGTAGCATTTTCCTTTCCCGTAGAAACCCAGAGCTGTCTCGGTAAAACTACGATCCTGGTTTCGTTAACCGTTGGATTTTTATGAAATTTGGATATGTTGTTCGAAATTCAATTTCGCACGCTTTCACCGTTGGGATTTGCGAGATATTATTTGTGGAGGGAGAAAAATAAATTGCATGGTGACAGTACAAGTGGAGGCTTCAATCCCTTCTCTGTCTCTTTGACGTTTGAGAACTCTATCGGAGCAGTTAGAGGAAAAAAATTGGAGGAATCTCAGGGAACTGCTAGAGATGCTGCTATTGCTGGCTGAAGACACGTGAGCCCGCTTAGAGGTAAGGGATGAGTTATTCACAATTGGGGATTAGTGAGAACATGTGTAGGGATCCTTAGAGATAGCCATTGGAATGGGTTTCGGGGTGTTTTTGCAATTTTCATTTTATCCTTTTAATTATTACAATGAATTATATATGTTTAATGAATCAGTTGATGTCCCAATGAGAAATTGCTATAAATTTGATGTGTTCTTGTGTTGAGTGTGAATCCCTTAGAAAAATTAAGCCCTTTTAATAACGTAAATTATATTTTAAATAATATTATTCAATGACTTATTTTATACAAATTATTATCTTGTTCTAATTTTTCTACGACGATGATCAACATGTTATGTGTATATGATTTATCAGGTGTAATGAGTTATTATAATGGTATTATAATATTATTGTGAAGATTGAGTAGTACAAAGTTGAATGTGTCACTTTGCGAGATACATGTAAAAATGAGATGGTTGATGTGATATTATGAGATGTTAAATTGTGGACATGATATTTGATTGTGAATAAGTGTGTGTGTTTGACACTTGATGTGACAACAATTATATTGTGAGCTATGAATTATACAATAACCCGACCAGTGTTATCTTGAGAAAAGCGTTGATGCGCAGTGTTTAAGAGAAAATGTAGGTTTCCTATTCAGGAACCAGTGCTAAATTGTAGCGCAACGTGTTAAACGTGTTGAAACACGAGTGTGAGGTCGGGGGTATTGTATAATTCATGAGCAGTGCTTATAAATGAAATATGTGATGGTGGATTGTGACATTATGAGATGTGAAATTATGAATGAGTTTTGGTTGTAAATAAGTGTGTGATTAACTCTTGATGTGACATTATTTGTGTTGTAAGCTGTGAATTGTACAATAACCCGACCAGTGTTATCTTGAGAATAGTGTAAATGCGCAGTGTTAAAGAGAAAGCGTAGGTTTCCTATTTAGGAACCAGTGTTAAAGAGAAAGTGTAGGTTTCCTATTTAGGAACTAGTGTTAAATTGTAGCGCAATATGTTGTACGTGTTTAAAACACGAGTGTGAGGTCGTGGGTATTGTATAATTCACGAGCAGTGTCTGTGTGCTAAAATGATTTTAGGGGTTGGACCTGAATCAGGAGGGAGAGGCCCTGACGGACTCTTCGGAGTGTAGGCCTTGGGGGTCACCGGGTTTGAGTGCTCCTTTAAGCCTATGTTGATCCCATATGGTTGGAGCATTCTCGCAAAACATCGTGACCCTGACTGGTCTCCCTATGATCTTACTTAGTGAGAGTGACCTGACAAACCCATTGTGTGGTGTGTCTTGTTATGTACTCCTAAGCGCCCCAGGGTGGTTTTTCACTGACATGGTACCACATTGCATATAGGCTTGAGTCTTAGCATAATTGTCTCATGCGCTTGCTAATTGTTTATTATGAAATTGAGGCGTTATTATGTCTTGATCAGAGTGTGTGATTCTTGTGTAATGTGATTGATGATTGAAAAGTGTGATTGATGGATGAAAAGTGAACCTTGAATGACAAAGTGGTGGAATTACATGAATTACGTGTAAGTAAGTTTTATTTGGTTTATATGATATGTATATCTAGTTGTCTTGTTTCTCTATTAGTTAGGAATGTGATAACTCACTCCCAGTTTGTTGTTTGTGTTTGGATCCTGTGATGATCTTGAACTTTGTGTTCGGGGGAGCAGATGACTAGGTGAACTGCGTTAAGGAATATTGTGCTGAAGGACGTCGAGACACAACGCTCTGATAGGATGTGACATTGGGGTATAGGGTTTTATATTAATTCTATGAAGTCTCAGACGGCCTTGTTTGAGCCGATGACTTTATTATTTATTTGGACAAGTTAAAAATGATGTAGAAGGAAGTGATTGTGAACATTTTATCCCTTTGAAAGACTTGTATTTAAAAATGTTTTAAAAAAATACTTTTAATTAATATTTGAATTTGCATTCCTTTGTTAGTATATAGATGAGGGGTAGAGGGTGTCACACATGTGATCAGCTTCTTGCATCTGTCCTTATGGAGGACGTGAAGAAAGCCATTTTTGATATGGACTATCACTTTGAAGCATACTTTTAGAGAGGGTAATTGTTATGAGCAGAAATTCTACTCATAAGATCCTAGCGTTTGAGGTCTAGGTACCTCCAGAAAAGGGAGATTAAGGAGAGGAATTTTTCTTATTATATTGCTTGCTTTCCTTTACATTTTGGATTCAAATATATAGGCACAAAAATAATGCTAAGTTAGTTATTCTATTTCCTCTCCATGACCTAAGGAGCACGAAAGAAAATAAAAGAATGGCAATGGAGAAGAGATCCTAGCCGACAGAGGAATCTCCTTCACCCAATGAGAAGCAACCAGCTCAGCATTTAGGATTGCATTGGTCACAAAATCCTTCAGGTAGTGCGGCCTGCATATTTTCATTTTGATCTTGAGGTTAGTGCCTGTCTCCACCTTGTTTGCTGCTATTTCTTCTTCTGTGTTGGATTGTTCTGTGCTGAATTGCTCCACCTTGGGCTGATTCATAACATTCCTATGCCCATCCAAAAACACCTTGTCCTCAAGGTGTTGGGACCTTAAATCCAGACCTCGAAACAACTTAGTGGCACAGTTAAAAAAACAAAATAGCTAAAACATGAGGTGGGTTTAGAAAAAAAATAACATGTGAGTGAAGTTTGGGCCATGGTGATTTGGGCTTACTATGGGAAAGCTTGAGGTGTAGAAAAAAAAAAAGTGGGCAACCCGATCATGTCCATTCTTAATTGCTTCAAGTAAAGGTGTGTTCCCGAAGTTATCTTTAATATTGACATCTACATGTTCTTGCATAAGGAAAAGTGTGATATCTTCATATCCTCTAGATGCTGCAAGATGCAAAGGTGACCGTCCATCATAATCTGTCTTGTTGGGATCAGCTCTAGCGCGAATTAAACCTTTTAGCTGATACAGATCCCTATTGAAAACTACATTATTGACCGTCAAAGCAAGCTCAGCTTCTTGCTTTCCAACATGAAATGTGATGTCTGACTCCAACTGCTTATCTTGAAGATATTCTTTTCCATGAGTGAAGTTACTGGGCTGATTAGGGCCCTGACAATGATAATCCTCGAGGATTACCATCATCATGAAAGTGAGTGGGCTAGGTAGTGACTTGCGCCACAAGGTGCAAACCCACGCCGATCTTGGTCATGGTGGAGGTGGTGGTTGTGGAGGTGACGACGACAGATACGGTGGTCGTGGGAGAGAGGCAAGAGAGGAGTCAAGGGGCACAAAGTGGTGCTGTGTGACAACATGCAGAACATTATGAAACTTGGGATTCACTGTTTGGTTCATGGAGTCCTTAAGAACCTTCCCGAGGATGGTCTACGGTACTCTGTTACCTACACTTAGCCCGTTAAAGGGAAGACGAGTACCACGGTGGATGTTGTTGCCGCTCTTGAGAGGTAAGGTAGGGTGAAGTGGTGCTACAAGCTTACCCGTAGTGTCTCCTCTGCTGGTAAGCGGAGCCGGTAAGGGTGCTGGGTGTTTCGGTATGAGTGCGGGGTGTGGTGGCGGAGTTGGCATGGGTGGCAAAGTAAGCATGGGTGACAGGGTTGGCTTGAGCAGCGGAGGCAGTATTGGAGTGTGTGTGAGGAATGTCTTCACAGAGGAAGAAGATGGAGGTGTGGGTGAGTGGTATTGACGGGCTTCCAACACACTAATGCGGTGAATGAGTTCATCTAGTTTGGTGGTGACATGGAGTTGGTTGGAAGCTAGCTTGGCTATGGCTTCTTCAATGTGTTCCATTCTGGTTTTGGGTCGAGTTGCTTCAGCCATGGTGGTAGTGCCCAATGAAAGCACCAAATTGTTATGAGCAAAAATTCTACTCATAAGATCCTAGGTACCTCCAGAAAAAAGGGAGATTAAGGAGAGAAATTTTTCTGATTATATTGCTTGCTTTCCTTTACATTTTGGATTCATATATATATGCACAAAAATAATGCTAAGTTAGTTATTTTGTTTCCTCTACAGGACCTAAGGAGCACAAAAAGAAATGACAGAATGGCCATGGAGAAGAGATCCTAGCCGAAAGAGGAATCTCCTTCACCTAATGACAAGCAGCCAACTCATCATTTAGGATTTGCATTGGTCACAAAATCCTTCAGGTAGTGCGGCTTGCATGTTTTGCTTTTGGTCCTGAGGTTAGTGCGTGTCTCCACCTTGTCTGCTACTATTTCTTCTTCTGTGTTGGATTGCTCTGTGCTGAATTGCTCCACCTTGGGCTGATTCATAACAGTAATGCTTATGAGGACTAGCTCGCAAAGCATGACAACACAATGTTGGAACCTATTCACCTTTGGCCCCTCTACCCTTCTCAGATGTCTTCTTTTATCTTGGTTGATATAGTAGGCATTGCCTCTCTCTCTCTCTCTCTCTCTCTCTCTCTCTCTCTCTCTCTCTCTCTCTCTCTCTCTCTCTCTCTCTCTCTCTCTCTCTCTCTCTCTCTCTCTCTCTCTCTCTCTCTCTCTCTCTCTCTCTCTCTCTCTCTCTCTCTCTCTCTCTCTCTCTCTCTCTCTCTCTCTCTCTATATATATATATATATAATTTCCAACTAATTTTTTATATGATGGTTACTTAAATATTTTAATTTATGAGAGAGAATTGCATTTCACAATGTGTTAAGTTGAAATTAGTAAAAATTATAATGATCTTAAATCAACTAATAATTTTATTTAAGGTTGTGTTTGATTTAATGGAGAAAAATTAAATGATAAATTTATAAAATACTAATATATATACCCTTATTAATATATATCTCTTTTATCAAATGTGAGTAATATTTACCAAGGAATGTCTTTTTACGGTTACAACCCACAACAATGCAAATTAAACTCTCTCAAAACCCTCTCATATTAAACTCTCTTTGCACAATTTGGCCTTATGTATATTATTTATATGACTTAACAATATAATTTATCTCTTAATTATAATTAAAAATTTAATTGGATCTTTATTAAAACCGATATAAAATAATATTTTTATTAAGATTTATGATTGATTAAATAAATATTTTTACTCAGGTTATTAATACATTTGATGTAAAAATATCTATTCACAAAAGTAAATCAAACTAACATTGAAAAATAACATAATTATATTACATTAAACAATTAAAAGACTTAATTAAACTTTTCGATAATTAAAAAATTCAATTAAACTTTTATATATAATTTAAGAAACCAACTGTATAATCAAATCAATTTTATTAATGGAATTGAAGACAACTTGCAAAAAGAGAACCATTGATGGTTCCTAGTTTTAAAAATAATTTCTATTAAGGAAATAACATGCATCTAAGCCCGCTGTGTCACATATCATTTGCAAATGATTGCTGAGGTATATCGCATCACCACTATAAAGTCACAACAACTAATTTTAAATTTTTTAAAATTTACGAAGAATAAAACTAATACAAATATTTTTAAGAGATTAAAACTAAATTCAACTATATTTATAAATACTGAAACATATATAATTTATACTTTAATAATCAAAATGGATGAATTCTTATTGGTACGATCAATTTTTTGTTATTTTTTTCACAGTTTTTTTTATTAATTTGATAGGTTTAATTATTTATTTGAAAATCTAAATTATATATGATGATTTCTATAAATTCTTTTAAACATAGTTCATAAGTCTTTAGTTAAACTTAGTACAATAAGCTTTTTTTAAAAATTTATTTCAGTAAGTTTATATTAATATTTTTTTAAAAAAAAAAGTTGTCCTCCAATAAGAACTTGTAAAATAAGCAATTGAATGAATTATTTATCCAAATACACTTATATTGATTTGGGTGGAAACAACTCAAGTATCTATTTTTTTTTCTTTATTGTTTGTTTTGATATAAATTCTGATTTTTTCAATCGAGATATTGCTCGGCCGAAATATATATATATATATATATATATAACACTCGAGTTTTGTATAAAAAAACATATTGAGATACAATCATGGCGAAGGTTGTATATTTAATATTATAATATTTTTAATTTTTACTACGTCTAATTCACACTAATTTCCTTACTTATTAAGTAAAAAAATATTAAATATTTTTAAGATATTAAACTCATTTATTTTTTATTTGATACATTTTTTATGAAATATTGGAAAGTCTAATAAAAAGGTATTATAACAAAAGATAGCATTATTTTAATTAAAATTATTCAACCATGGAAGTTTGAAGAATTTTGAATAATTCTAAATTTTCATACAACATCTTATTAATTATTTTACTTACTAAATAAATAATTTTTTTATATTTTTAAGATATTAAATATATTTATTAATTTTCATTAAACACTATTTTATAAAATATTATAAAGATGAATAAGATAATGAATTAGTAGCATTACTCATTGTTCATATATTAGAAATTAAATAATCGTCCAAGTACTTACCAAAATAAGTATTAAATAAAAACATAAATACATTCTAGTATTTTAGCACGTGTGCATTGCACCAAAAAATGTTTATTTATGTAATTAATTAAAATATATAATAAATAAATATTTTGAATATAAAATTATATTATATTAAATTTCATAATACATAAATATTTTTAATAAGTTATATTTATGTTTATGATAAATAATTTATACTGTGATACAAAATTATTTTTAATTATTGATAACTTATTTTAAAAAATATATAAATTCAATTTAAAACTAAAAAGTGATAAATGATAAATTGTTAAGAAAAATTCCTAAAATCTCTCTCATTAAAGAATAACATTTAAAAAATACTCTAGTTTAAAATAGTTATTCTAATTTATATAGAGAGCCGATAGAGAATATTAGAAATATAAATAAATATTTGTAAAAAAAATGTAATAAATAATTAGAATTATTCTTTTTATCTCTTTTTTTTTATTTTTAAGTTTTTAGTTTTTATTTTTTTTCAAAATAATCAAATTTTTAGAATTTCAAAGTCTAATTAATATTTTTCTGTCTCAAATATACCTTTATTTAATATAACAAATTTAAGCAAAAATTATAAGTAAGAATATTTTAATCCAAATATAACAAATTTTAATAGGATTAAAAAATCAAAAATATTAAATAAGAATATTTTAATCTGAATATAATAAATTTTAATATTATTAAATATTTTTTAATGCATGTACAGTAAAATAAGTAAAAAATGAGAAGGATGTATTATTTCTAGTGTCCGAAAGCTAAGTGTGTTGACTTGATGACCGAACATGACCTGTTCCCATTCAATTCAATTCCAAAAAGGTAAAACCAAATGCCATAAATTTGTCAATCACACTGCCAGTCTGCCACTGCTCATATTAATAACACATGCCATAAATACATATGTGATTTGTTTTTTTTTCGCAGATATTTTATTTCTTTGTGTATTATTGATTTTTTAATTAGAGACAGATTTACATTAGCTGTTTAAGAAAAATTTCATTGTCTGATTATAACAATTACAATCTAATGCATCTGGTTATCTAGAAACAAACTGATTTTTAAAAATTATCAATTTTTTGTAATAGAGAATATTAGCAAGATTAAGTTTATTATGTATAGACAAATGCACCTGTTGTATTTGTTTTAATATCTTGATATAGACTTTCTTGTATTAAGGAGAATTTTCATTTTCTTTCGCTACAAAATATACTCCGTTTATTATTATATTATTTTAGATTTAATATAATTTACATTTTTTAAAAAAAAAATAATACATGGCATGGATGGTGCCTCTTAGCCATCTCTAGCCATTAGAACCAAATTCCATTTCTCAACCACTGCACCAAATAGTCACTCATATTAGCTCAATAGGCTTTTGATTAATTTCTTGCAGTGCCAATTAAAGCCAGGCCATTTATTGCTGGCAGGACTATTGTTCAATTACTACATAATTACGAATAAAGGATCATGCTATAAAATGATACCCTTTTTGGTTGGCGAAATGTATGGCCTAGATTAATGAATCATACAACAATAGTAAAGTTATTAAATAAGTGAATACGTGAATCAAGACATGGAATCATTTCAGTCTTGGAACTAAGATGAAATTATTTCAATCTTATATATGTAATTAGTATTAAATTGGAATAAGAATTTTATTGTTTATAATAATCTTATCTTATTTGAATAAGATTGTGTTCAATAAAAAAAATATAGCTGTTCTGAAAAGAAGAAAAAACAACTGTCACCATTTTTCCTTTTTTCTTTCCTTTTTGTATTTTCCCCTAAACTAGCTCTAATCCCTGGTCCAAGCCAACCAAAAACATTGCGCTGATTTGAAACTTTGTCGTATGGATTGTCTTTAAATTGTCAAAAATTTCAACTAAAGTATCAACGTAACTATCTATTTTTGTGGTTCTCCCAATTCAATGACGTCAATCTAATTTGATCCTTGGGGATAGATGTAGCATTTTTGCTGTACTCTCTTTATGAGAACTTTATGCCGAAATAGATTCTAAAGCCTAAGAAAACAGTGGAAACTTGGCTCTTTCTGCTTTCAACTTCGGCTGTTGTATTTGACCATTCTAGCCCAAAGGAATGAATACACATGGCAAAAAAAAAATGGGTATCCGTTCGAATCCATTTCAATTTTGACAGATAATATTTGAGTTGATCGGGTATAAATTTGGGTTTGGATTTTTTCCGATAACCAAAAGTTGGGTACGGGTATGAGTATGAGATTACTAGACCCGTCCCGTCCCGACCCTGAATCCGAATCCGTCTCACTACTTAAAATTTTTAAAATTTTTGCATAATTTAATCAAAAGACATAGAATTTTTATTACTAGTTAATTTTATTTTAGAATTTTTACAATTTAATATTATTTTTTTAATTATTTTTGTAGATACACGCGTTATAATAAATTTATTGATATATAAGTAGTTAAAAATAAATGTTTAACAATCAATTTATTTTTTTTAAAATCAAATTTTTAATATTTTTTTACAAAAAAAAAATATTTTTCTAATTTGAATCGTATATGGGACGAGATAGGAGATACCCAATACCCGACGGATATCAGATACGGTATAAGAATATGTTGGAGAGTCAGAATAAGAAATTGGAGAGACAATATTCATACCCGCCCGTCCCATTGTCATGTCAGAATGAACCAAATTCAACATTTTATAGGGAACACTGAACGTTCAGCCAAAATTTGGGGATGAAAGTATGAAGTACCAAACAAGTAAAATGTGTCCTATCCATCACAACATTAGCTTCAAAAATTAATTCATCATCGTTCTTTGTTTTGGTGGTACCATTTCTCACCATCCCAATTCATCGAATAGCCATAATAAAGTGTAACCAATTTAGAAGACTAGAAGTGGATCAGATCCAAATCTAAATTCCAACAGTAAATCATAGAAAATAGAATGAAACATTACTAAAAAAAATCGTTTTCAATGATGATTCTTTGAGGCTTTTCACGAGGTTTTACAATAATCTATAATCTTTAAACTTAACGTCACAACGATTTTTAAATCATCTTAGATTTTTTTGTTCTAAATCGATTCTTACCAAAAATCGATTTAATATTTGTTTTTTTAAAAAAAAGTTAAAAAATTGATGTTTTTAAGATGTTCCAAATAATCATCTTAAAAATTTCACTTTCTACATACGTTATTTGTGAAACTTTCTTAGAATTTAAAAAAAAATGTTAAAAATTAATATTTCTAAAATGATTATTTGAAAAAATTGTTTTAGAAAGTGGATTTTTTAAAATAATTTCTTCAAATAATTATCTTAAAATTTTTTATTTTCTAAGACGATTAGTTGAAAGAATCATCTTAAAAAAATTTTTTTTTTTACAAACTTGTGTATCAATTTTAAATTCAAATTGTTCATACTGATACTTAATTCTTGTGAAATTAGATACCGCAGACTTATTGTACAATTAAATCACTTACGTTTTTCTCGTAAAATCGTCATGATTTGTAATTCCTTTATTTATGAAATTATCAACGTCTTTAAGTTTTAGACAATTTTTTTAGAATCGTCGTTATTCTAGGTCGTTGAATACATTTTTTTTTAAATAATGATAAACACCCGATGCACAATGCATGTTTCCACGTTCGACCAAGAGAATTTCTTAGGCGCATCAACCATGATTTCAATTTGATATGAAAGAATAAGAATAAAGTAAAAGTGTTTATTGAGTAAAATTAAATTTAATAAAATTAATTAAAAATATTAAACATTAAGCATAATTATAAAATTTCAATTAAAATATGCATTATCTTAAGAAGGATAAATTTTAAGAATTTAGTGAACACTGAAATCCCTAACAGGAGGGTAAGTATAATAAAATGAAACATCCTAAAACAGAACCATTGCAATTCGCATGTTTCCACATTCGACCAAGAGAATTTCTTAGGAGGCATCAACCGTGATTTAAACATGACGTGAAAGAATACGAATTAATTAAATGTACTGATTAAAACCCTCGACAACAAAACAGAAGGCAAAGTTAAACATGCAAAGATAAGATAGACAGACATATAGCTCAATGATTCATGCTATCACATCGTTGATAAACTTTTAACTACGACGATTCATTGAAAACCTACCACATTAGGCGAAACATGAATATATCTAAAATCTCTCTAAACTAAATAGTATTAAATATCTGTAAAAAGTAAATAAAATCAAATTCTTTTGATTGACAGAGCCTACTCCATCACATGATATTAAAAACTCACCAGAAACCCTAGGCCCAGATCACACCTTGGCGCCGTTTACACTTTTTCAGAAGCTCTTGTCAAAGAACTGCAATTAAAAAAAAGAAAATAATAAAACATTCACAAACAAAGAAAATCCTATCCAAGAAATATAATTCAGTTTTGAGATTATAGAAAAAATATATGAATTTAATTTCTATAGAATACACTACATCTCTTGAAAAAAAAAACAAAAAAAAAACTCTTAAATGTAATTAAACTCTAAACTGAATTATTACAGTTATTTTTAATAAAAAAAAACAAACAAAGCTCCTAAGAAAAAGAGAGAAATTTGAAAACAAATCAAAATCATTAGTATAAAAAGTATTATAAGATACTTATTGCGGTACGAATATTATAACTAGAAAAAAAAATCTGAGAGAGAAGAGCAACTCTATTTCATCTCTGAGCAAACATAAATTATAGACAGAGTTCGGAGAAGAGTGAGGGAATCTCTAATTCTCTATGCGTACGTTTCAGTGAATCTGAAAAAAAAATGCGCACATTAGCACTGACTCCTCTATGCTTCTTCCTTGCCTTCGATCAGTAACGTCTTACTCTCCTCTTCTTCACTACCATTACAACCATGCCAACCTTTCTCATCCTCGTGCTATTGTGCGCACGCTTCTTATCATGCGCCCAGTGCGGCTCCGTGACGGAGATCCAAGCCTTAACGTCGTTGAAGCTCAACCTCCATGACCCTCTTGGCGCACTCAACGGTTGGGATCCGTCAACTCCGTTAGCTCCGTGCGACTGGCGTGGAGTTTCATGCAAAAACGACCGAGTCACCGAGTTACGCTTGCCTCGCCTTCAACTCAGTGGCCAACTCGGTGACCGACTTTCAGACTTACGCATGCTCCGAAGGCTAAGCCTCCGTTCCAACTCCTTCAACGGCACCATTCCTCACTCGCTCTCCAAATGCACGCTCCTACGCGCCTTGTTCTTACAGTACAACTCGCTCTCTGGCCAACTTCCGCCGGAGATCGGAAACCTCGCCGGCCTCCAGATTCTCAATGTCGCCGGTAACAATCTCTCCGGCGAAATCTCCGGCGAACTTCCTCTCCGTCTTAAATACATCGACATTTCCGCGAATTCTTTCTCCGGCGAGATTCCGAGCACTGTGGCGGCTCTTTCCGAACTTCAGCTTATCAACTTTTCCTATAACAAATTCTCCGGCCTGATTCCGGCGCGTATAGGAGAGCTTCAGAATCTGCAATACCTTTGGCTCGATCATAACGTTCTTGGAGGAACCTTACCTTCGTCTCTCGCGAATTGTTCCTCGCTCGTGCATTTAAGCGTTGAAGGGAACGCGCTCGCCGGCGTGTTGCCGGCGGCAATTGCTGCTCTCCCTAACCTTCAGGTGCTGTCCCTCGCGCAGAACAATTTCACCGGGGCAATTCCCGCTTCCGTTTTCTGTAACGTCTCGCTCAAAACGCCGTCGCTCCGCATCGTTCAGTTAGAGTTTAATGGTTTCACCGACTTCGCGTGGCCTCAAGCCGCCACAACGTGTTTCAGCGTTCTCGAAGTTTTCAACATTCAGCGCAATCGCGTGGGCGGCAAGTTTCCGCTGTGGTTAACCAATGTCACCACGCTGTCCGTCCTCGATGTTTCCGGCAATGCGCTCTCCGGCAAAATTCCGCCGGAAATTGGACGCCTCGAGAAACTGGAGGAGTTGAAGATAGCCAACAATTCATTTTCCGGGGAGATTCCGCCGGAGATCGTGAAATGCAGGTCCCTGCGTGCTGTTGTTTTTGAAGGTAACAGGTTTTCCGGTGAGGTTCCTTCGTTTTTCGGTAGCCTTACACGGCTGAAGGTTCTGTCTCTTGGTGTGAACAATTTTTCTGGTTCTGTTCCAGTGAGTATTGGTGAGCTTGCGTCTCTTGAAACGTTGAGTTTAAGGGGTAATAGGTTGAATGGTACAATGCCAGAGGAGGTGATGTGGTTGAAGAATTTGACAATATTAGACCTCAGTGGAAACAAATTTTCGGGTCATGTTTCTGGTAAAATTGGGAACCTGAGTAAATTAATGGTTCTGAATCTGAGTGGCAATGGCTTCCACGGAGAAATTCCTTCTACTTTGGGGAATCTTTTCCGTCTCGCTACACTTGACTTGAGCAAACAAAATCTCTCTGGTGAATTGCCCTTTGAAATTTCAGGGCTTCCCAGTTTGCAAGTCATTGCTCTTCAAGAGAACAAGTTGTCTGGGGTGATCCCTGAAGGGTTTAGCAGCTTGACCAGTTTGAAACACGTGAACCTAAGCTCTAACGATTTTTCTGGGCATGTCCCCAAGAACTATGGCTTTCTTCGATCTATGGTTGTTCTTTCACTATCCCATAACCGCATCACAGGAATGATTCCCCCGGAAATTGGAAACTGCTCTGACATTGAAATTCTCGAGCTTGGATCAAATTACTTGGAGGGTCCAATTCCCAAAGATCTCTCTAGCCTTGCCCATTTGAAAATGCTTGATTTGGGTAAGAACAATTTAACTGGAGTTTTGCCTGAGGATATCTCCAAATGCTCATGGTTAACTGTTTTGTTAGCAGATCACAACCAACTCTCTGGTGCTATACCAGAGTCATTGGCAGAGTTATCATACCTAACAATACTGGATCTCTCTGCCAACAATTTGAGTGGGGAAATCCCAAGTAATCTGAACACAATCCCTGGTTTGGTTAACTTCAATGTCTCGGGTAACAACTTAGAAGGTGAGATTCCAGCGATGTTGGGTTCTAAATTCAACAACCCTTCTGTATTTGCAAACAACCAGAACCTATGTGGGAAGCCATTGGATAAAAAATGCGAAGAAACAGACAGTGGGGAGAGAAATAGGTTGATAGTGTTGATCATTATCATCGCAGTTGGAGGTTGCTTATTGGCACTATGTTGCTGCTTCTACATTTTCAGCTTACTAAGATGGCGCAGAAGGATCAAAGCGGCAGTGTCCGGGGAGAAGAAAAAGAGTCCAAGAACGAGTTCCGGAACAAGCCAGAGCCGTAGCAGCACCGACACAAACGGTCCAAAACTCGTCATGTTCAACACCAAGATCACTCTCGCGGAAACAATCGAAGCAACGAGGCAATTTGACGAAGAAAACGTGCTGAGCAGAACAAGACACGGGTTGGTATTCAAAGCCTGCTACAACGACGGAATGGTCTTTTCCATTCGCAAGCTCCAAGATGGGTCATTAGACGAAAACATGTTCAGAAAAGAAGCAGAGTCCTTGGGCAAAATCAGGCACCGAAATTTAACAGTTCTCAGAGGCTACTACGCTGGTTCACCAGATGTTAGACTCTTGGTATACGATTACATGCCCAATGGAAACCTCGCAACGTTGCTCCAAGAAGCTTCTCATTTAGATGGGCATGTTTTGAATTGGCCAATGCGACACCTCATTGCACTAGGAATTGCTCGCGGCATAGCGTTTTTGCACCAATCTTCACTTATCCACGGTGACATCAAACCCCAAAACGTGCTTTTTGATGCAGACTTCGAAGCCCATTTATCAGATTTCGGGCTTGACAAGTTAACAGTTACCAACAACAACAACAACAACAATGCAGTTGAAGCCTCTACTTCAAGCACGGCTTCCGTTGGCACGTTGGGTTACGTGTCACCGGAAGCTACTTTAACCGGGGAAGCCACGAAGGAGTGTGACGTGTACAGCTTCGGCATCGTGTTGCTGGAGCTTCTAACCGGGAAGAGGCCCGTGATGTTCACACAGGACGAGGATATTGTTAAGTGGGTGAAGAAGCAGCTTCAGAAGGGGCAAATTACGGAGTTATTAGAGCCTGGTTTGTTTGAACTTGACCCAGAGTCTTCTGAATGGGAAGAGTTTCTGTTGGGTGTGAAAGTGGGCTTGCTTTGCACAGCACCGGATCCTCTTGATCGTCCAACCATGTCTGATATTGTGTTCATGCTCGAAGGTTGTCGTGTTGGACCCGATATTGCTTCCTCCGCTGATCCCACCACCCAACCTTCTCCTGTCTAACCCAGAAAACGAACAGGTGTCTGAGTTTACAACATCATTCAACCAATTGAATTAAACAACATTTTGATAAGACAGACATGTGTCTGCTGAAGTTTAACATTTTTCTTTCGGAAAATAACTTTATTTTGCGACTTTAGAAATGAAACAGTAGCTCTTAGTTGTTTCTTGTGTTCTTAGCTGGAGTGGAATTCTTTCTGCATGAAAAAAAGAAGAAAAAGAAACATCTCTTATGCAGTTTGGAGTATGGACACTTGGTGTTTTGCTTCAAGTGGAGGAGAACTTGGAATCTGAGGTGGCAGTGTGAGGACCACTGGTGATGTCAATGTCTTTTTGACACGTAGGATCATGTGAAAACTTTGTGGTATCTGAGGTTGATTCTGTTACCAAGGATAGAGTGTCGTGGAATGTTTATGGGTATACGAGTTTCTTGATGCTACACGTGGCTCTCACTGTTATCGTAATTGTAGTGAGAAAAAAAATGGAAAGAAAGGATTAGAAGTCTCAATTATTAGGCAGTGTTTAGAGTGGGTCCTGATTTATTTGATTTGGATTATTGCAATGTGATCTGTCATGTTGACCATTTTTTTGGTTTTGGGCGTGAATCAGGAACAGGATTTAGGAAGGAAAAAGTAATCATTTGTCACTGACTTTTGCTCTGTTCTTTCAATTTAATTATTCTATTTCTTTACCTTCATTTTTATACTTATTTTGTATATTTTTTCTTCTCATTGTCATTCAATGTTCTCAATGAGTGAAATTGTCTTTATATAATTTCTTTGAATGGATAAAATGTTCTCAATGAGTGAAATTGTCTTTATATAATTTCTTTGAATGGATAAAATTCAAATTGTAGATCGAAAAATTCTGCATTTTTTTCTGTTTCGTGCTATGTGGAACAGAAGAAGTGAAATGTTGGTATGAATGAATATTCTAACGATTTGCCTAGACTTTGAAATATGTGTGCATATACAGAGAGAGATCAGAGGAAAGAAAATCAGTGATTGTTTATGTTTAGCTTCCTATCTAATGTTTCATTGTTTACATCATGCTCTGATGGATGATTGTAAGTGTCTATTTTTTTAATGGAAACATAGTAACGAAATTAATAGTAAAATGCAAATGCTAATTATTATTTTAAGGACATTGATTGAGTAATTTAAAATAAAAATATTTTTATTGAGAGGTAAAAATTATATTATATTATGATCTTATGTTCTTTTATGATTTATAAATTAAATATTTTTTTTAATTTTTTAATCAATACCTTAAAGATATTTGTTAGGCAGACCTATAATAAAAATGTATGTTTCTTTTGTTAAAACCTAAAACGAAGAAGGGATTTATTCCCCGCAAAATTAAAGCTTTCAACACCATTGTACACCCTAAGTTGTACTCTTATTTGGTTAAATTCCAATTGAATTAAAAATCATAAAAAAAAATAATTAAACCGAGGTTGCCTCTTATGGTAAACTATTGTGTGACTATGTCCATCACTCTCAATCTTGAATCTTGGAAGCACCGCAGTTGTTGAATTAATGTGCTATCTAAGGTTAAATCTTGTCTTTTTTATTTCTTATAAAACGAGAAAATTTAAAAGTAGCTGAGGCGGGAGAGAATATAGAAATCAAAAGGTGTTGGGGAATTCGAGGAGACACCCTAAGTTCATAATAACAAGCCGGAAAAATGACACCCTTTTTACCTTTGAAATTTGAAGGGCTGCATGTGTTTTGACTTTAAGGAGCAAATCTCGCGATAGAACTTCTATGTTTAGTTCGTTTGAGTGTTTGACCAATTAGATGAATGGACTGACTTAGAGTGTTCTGTTGTCTGTAGAGAAAGAAACTGAAAAAAAAAAAAAGAATAATAAAATGATGTGAAATTTTACATTTTACTTAATTTAAAACTTTTATTTTAATTCATTTTGTTTCACTCTACCAAATGAACTTTAAAGATTAACCTTAGGTTTTGTTGGTTTCTTAGGAAAAAAGAGTCGATGAAAGTTCCAACACCAATGAAATGAAAAGGAAAGAATCTTAAACTTTCATTCGTTTGGTTGTAGTGAAAGTAATAGTACAATTGGTATCAAAATGGTGAGATCCATTGTTACAAGTTTCTTTTAAAAAATGAGATGAAATGGAAAGAAAGAATGTGAATAGAGAAAAAAAAGGTTGAATATTTCCAAAATTGACCCTGTACAGGCACACGAGACCATAATTTTTATTCAAAATTGAATATGTTCCATGCCAAATTTGATTTATGGTTAGCAAAATCGAATATGGTGCATATTCGAATATGACTTGCATTTTTATTTTTTGAAACACCCGTGAGGGGCTTTTTGTAGGATACTGATAACAATTCAACAGAGAATGATATTGATAGCAGAGTCATATACCAGATCACATACCAGAAGATGCACCAGAATACAATACTAGCAGACCAAGAAGAAATATCAACACATGCTATATTTCCATTACTAGCAATACATATTAGCAATTTGTTATTATTAAAATTTTGTTATAATAGAATTCAATTACTAATAGTAGTATAAATGTAAGAAGAAGTGAAATGAATAATCAATCAGAACAATTATCTCCATTAGTGTTCCTTCATAGTCTCTTAGTAGTGTAGCACTAGCATTAGAGTAGCGCTATTCGTATCAATTGGTCCTACTTGCCCCATTCTCTGCTACTCTTCAATGGCAAATGCCGAACCTCTCGACGCCAGCCTGGACTGCCTCGAGACTGCCATGGTCAACCTCGCCGCAGCCCAAGCTTCCATGGATTCCGCTCTCCATGGAACTCACCTCCGTCTTGACGCGTTCCACGCCTCCATGCTCTTCAAACTCGATCTTCTTAGCCGAAAACTGGATACCATGATTTTCTGCCAACGCTCCCCGTCACCTTCTTTGGTGCAGCCACCATCGCCGTCGCTGCCACCATTTCCTCCTTCAGCATAACCGCCGTCGCCTCCACCATTTCCTCCTTCAGCGCAACCACCACCGCCACCGCCATCTCCTCTGCCTCGCTCTCACATGCCTCCTCCCATGGCTGGACAACGAGATAGTCTTGTTATTGGAATCGATTCCCGCACCATCGATTTCCTCGTCCGCGTGTGGCAGCACCACTGTGCCGACATCAACCGCCACTTCCAGTCGATCCAGCTATGGCCTCTGCCGCTCTGCACCAACACCCACGGTTACCACAAGGTCCCCTACGACAATGACATCTTCCTGCTCGGGGACACTACCGTCGCGCACTGGATTCGTTCGCGTTGGCTTTGGATTCTCTTCACTACTGAGACTCCGCTTTGCTTCATTCGTCCTCGGCGTCAAAAACTGCCGCCACATCCACCACCACCTCCGAAGCCACCGCCTCCACCGTCTTTACCACCTCCCTTGATTGCTCCACGACGCGGGTCACACACCCACTCTTCTCCTTGGCCGTTCAGTTCCGTGGCACGGGTCACACACAGGCTTTACTGATTCAGACATTAATATTGTTAGGCCCACACCAGCCCACAAACAAAGTAACTTTCGTGACGCACCTCTTGTTTTCTAAACTCACCCCTGTTTCCGCTTGTTTTTATTGTCCAACCTTGAGGACAAGGTTGTTTTGAAGCGGTGGGTAATGATAACAATTCAGCAGAGAATGGTGTTGATAGCAGAGTCATTATACCAGACCACATACCAAAAGATGCACAAGAATACAATAATACTAGCAGACCAAGAAGAAATATCAACACATGCTATATTTCCATTACTAGCAATACATATTAGCAATTTGTTATTATCAATATTCTGTTATAATAGAATTCAATTACTAATAGTAGTATAAATGTAAGAAGAAGTGAAATGAATAATCAATTAGAACAATTATCTCCATTAGTGTTCCTTCATAGTCTCTTAGTAATGTAGCACTAGCATTAGAGTAACACTATTCGTATCAGATACCATTTTTTTTTCTTTTGTTTTACTTTTTGTTAGTTTTGCTTGTCCAATTTACCAACATATTCTATTCCAACCATCCTCGATTACATGTTGTTTAACATGTGCAACATTTTTAAGGGCATAATCAATTATACCGGTTAAATTTAATAAAAAAATTCATAACAAAAATATTTATAGTGGATAAAATAGGAGTTATATAAATATTTAATTTTTATTATTTTATTTTCATACTTACTAAATCATTTTAATTCAAATATTTCGTCTCTTTTTTACTTCTGCCAAATAACTTTACTTTCCACTCTCTTTAATCTTTCTTTCATCCCTTTTGATTTCTTTTCATTTCTCACACTTTTATCCTTTTTCATTCCTCTCTCAACCCAAATCTACCTTAAAACGTGAAATCAACCTCAGGTCGTTTAATCTAATTAACCAAAATAATAAATTCAGCATAGAAAGCCTAAGCCTGAACCAAAGTAAACTGAGTGAACTTCATTTATTGTCATAATATTAGTTATACGTTTTTTTCCTTGGGTAAATCCAGTATGTTTTTTGACTAAATAACTCTAACCTCTTCTTTACTCGTCTGATTTTTAAACGGCACCTTTTTTTTAAAAAAAAATAAAATACTGATGCCCTAATCGCTAAAGCAGACAGTCTTTATAACTTAATCACACTTTTTGACCATTTTGGAACTTATTAAGTATCCTTATTTTTTAAATTAAAAGTTTGGTCTTCCCATCAATTTTTTTTTTCTATTTATCTTCATAAATTAAATTGATTAAATTATTTTAAATTTCCTACTCAAACACATGCATCAAATTTCATCCAAAATTGAAAATTAAATCTCGTATTTATTTCCCCTTCAAATGCTATATCACATCCTACAAAATCTTTCAAATTGAATCAAATTTTCACTACATTTGTAACTTATAATTTCTTAAAATTATTTCAAAGTCTAAATCTATCACAATCTCAAATATTTGCATAAAAAATGAGATTCAAAGATTTTGTTAAAAAAAAGTGAAATAGGGACCAAGTTTGCTTGATTTTAAAAGTAGTAGAACTTACCAACTTGACAGCTCAAGGAGGGTCGGATACTGATATGCCACGATCTTCAACAAGAAACATTAAAAGTCAGAAACAGATTGGTAAAATAAGAGTGTGAATTATTTGCTTAATGATGACAAGAGACGAGCTTCAACCGGAGTCAAACCAAAGACTTTTAAACATGTTGGTAGGGAAGGAGGGGACAAGTGCCGTTGCACAAGAAGCTGTGGGACAATGGTGACTCTTCACTCGCATCATATCTCCATTTATCACGAGATTATGAACCCTTCTCATGGAACACGTTCTTCCTAGAAAATTAGTTCTTTTTTTTATATTCAAGAACCCATTCTTCCACAAATAGTGTTCTTAATGCTAGCAGCTAGTTTATCCCCCTCCAATAATTCTCGTGACTACTCTGTGGCTTTAGGTAAGTAAATAGAATAGGATAACTTTATATTATCAAGAATACTTTGGTGGCCAATTATCCTTCATGTCTATAAATTGATGTGTAGGTATTCTGAACAATCAATGCATTCGCCTATGTTAGTTCTCATATAAATGTCTTTAGTCATATATTGGGATTAAAGGCTTATGAGTAAGGGGAAGCTTTGCGTGAACATTCCAGTGCCTACCAGGGGAATGACAACGAGTTCAACATGGAACAAAAGTGATAGTGACATGCCCAAAATGTAAGGTTTATATCATAACCAGTCAGAATTAGAAACGTTTCCTAAATTCTGAAACCTATCATATTCCAAACAAGTTAGTTTATTAAAATGTAAAGTACCATGAATCAAGTTAGTTTCATTACACAAAATTAATTCTATAAGTCAAAAACTTTATAAACAAAATTAATTCTATAAGTCAAAAACTTTATAAACAAAATTAATTCTATAAGTCAAAAACTTTATAAACGCAATAAAACACAAGGTTCAGAAGCAAAACTCTGAAAATTTGAAACAACAGCTTTAGATGGTCTTCATATGATAAGCAGGGGCTTAAAGGACAATATCGGTTGTTTCCTAAAATATGATAGCCTACTAAGGAATGAATTTTTTTATAACTTCAAAAGGAAGTAACCCAAAATAGCATCTAAACTAGCGTACCCCATTGCCCAGAGGCTCTCCGCTATGCGAAGGTATGAGGGAGGGATGTTGTACGCAGCCTTTCCCTTGCATATGCAAAGAGGCTGTTTCCGGATTCGAACCCATGACCAACAAGTCACCAAGGCACAACTTTACCGCTGCACCAGGGCTCGCTCTCAAAAACTAGCGTACCCCATTGCCCAGAGGCTCTTCGCTATGCGAAGGTATGAGGGATGAATATTGTACGCAGTCGTACCCTTGCATATGCAAAGAGACTGTTTCCTAACCCAAAATAGCATCACTTAAAAAAAATGCAAAAGTATCAAGTTCTTGAGGAAGTGTGTTTGGTAAAGCGGTGTGGTGACCACACCTCCCTTTTTTTCCACGGTGTCAGCGAACCAACTATTTGTGCTTCTGATTTTTCACGGTCACACCACAGTTTTGGAGGCCAAAATCGATTCCATCGAGGTATCCAAACACGCATGAAATCTTAGAGGGGAGACACGTTCTGTATAGCCAGATCATATAAATGAGAACACAAATTTTCAAAAGGCCTAACTATTTGGTTGGAGCCAAGTCAGAGCCATATTCAAAAGCTGGAGGTCAAATATGAAAGAAGTAAAGGGAAGACGAAAACCTAATGAGGAGAACCATGTTTCATACATAAATATAAAAGTCAACTCGTGATCTAATACAACTACAAGGAGAGCATAAGAAAATATTTTCGTGACCTTGTGAGATATGCAAATGGACTTCCTTAACCTCTTCATAGATGGCAAACTTACAAAGTCAGAAGCATATTAAAGGACTTCGGGGGTTTACCCAAGTCAGAAGGAAATTATGGATTGGGATGATATTGTTATTTGGGAAAATCCATCAAATCAGATACAAAGATTTCTGTCGTCAAACCTGGAAGAGGGTTCTGAAAGAAAGAAAGAAAATCAAGTTTCTGAATGAGATAAAGACTTTCCTCTAAAACCCTTGTGGAACTACTAATAAGGGAGCACATCCTATGTTCCTAACTATTACAACAATTGCTTCAGAAAAAGCATGGACCAAAATGTAGGAACAAAAAGGACACGAGCAACAAGCAAGTAGGAAGTGATAAAAAGAGGAAAAGCTTCGCTATGGGAGACTGACAACTGACAAGATAGTTCCAACAAGCAATGTAGGTGGCATAGGTGTGCAGTCAATACTAACACACTTTTGCTAATTTCGCTCCTATTTGCAGATCAATGCTATCACATGACATGTTACACATCCACTCATGCAGTCAATTTACCACATCAAATGACAATTTTATTTTTGATCCCAAATCCAAATACTTATCATATTTACTTTGCACCAAATAGGAGCAAGAATGCTATCATGTTGATTAAAATGATATAAAAACACCCATTTTGACAGATCACATCTCAATGAAATCAAATAAGAATAGATATAGGGGGAGGTGGGAGGCATTTTGAAGAGTGGAAAACAATATTGAAAGTAAATGGAATCAAAACATACATCTGTCTTATTATGGAGATCTCTATTCTAGTCTGGATTGAGCATATAACTAAAAATAATGAAGGGCTAAGGAAAGTTCGACTGACTTTCTTCCTGGATAGCCTCAATTTTATAATGTAAACATAAATAGAATCACTTGAGCAAGCCAAAGCGGCAGCTGTGTACTAACATTACCCACCCGGACTTCACAGTAACATTCACAATCTGTGGCATCCAACAGGAAAATTTATTAGTCAGCCCTGGATTGGCCAGCACGAGAAGAGAGGATGATGCCAACAATGAGACCGTATAATGCCAACGCCTCAGCAAAAATGAGGATGAGTATCATTCCAACAAAAAGCTTTGGCTGCTGAGCATTTGCTCTGCAAAAGAGTTACCGGCATGTCATATTCAATTTGTCAAAAAAAAAACTTAAATTACTATTAGTAAATTCATAATCAACAGGAGTGAACTAAAAATGCATCACGATGTGTCACCTAAAACTAACCAAATCGAACTTTTCCAAACTAGAGATACTATACTATCATTTCAGGATCTGAAGAAACCAACAATCTTTCTTGCATGGAGTAAATAAGCGAGATTACAGTTCTGAACTACTTTTGGCTGTCCATGCATTTTATCACAATAAAATAAAGACAAGTAAACATCCTTCTTCCACACTAGGTAATCATTTATCTTCAACAGACAAGGCACTAATTAGTATAACAATCAAAATTCTCATAAATTGCTTAACCCTGCATTTATTCAGCCCAATTATATGATAAAGCACTCTTGAACAGTTTCACCTCATTCTTCATCTCTCCAAAAGTATTACAATATTTGAAAGGCCATTATGATTTTGGATTCACTAATAATTCAACAATTGCAGCATATAGAATACACAATTGACAATATATATATATATATGTGTGTGTGTGTGTCTGTACCAAAGCAGGGACACGTTACACAAAGATGAGTAAAAAAACGTCTTACTGAACAAAGCATTGAAAATTTGAAAACAACAGTAGCAGTACTAACTACAATGATACTAGAAGTAGAATTAGCAATAGCAAGTTTGGGACTTGTAATAAAATCAATAATAGACATCAATATGTGTTCATTCCTAAACACTTTTGAAGAGGTTAAATGGTTAACCTTTTAATGATTGCTTCTTGATTTCTTCATTATAGTCCTGTAAGTTGTAAACTTGCAACCACACAAAATATTCTCTAAAACTAAGCACGTGTTTGGTTTTAGATTGGATTCTCCAGAAGCACATTGAATTACCAGTTAACATGATTTGAGATAAATATTCACGTTTAGTTTCACGATGAACAATTGATTCTATATCCAAAACTGAGTACGTGTTTGGATGAGCATTAGCAAAATTGATTTTGAATGGAATTCATTTTGGTTACAAATTAATTTTGAAGTGATGTGATTTATATTTGAATGTTTTTATTATAAAATCAAGTTAGGAGTAAAACTCGGTATAAATTTTTTTATCTAACGCAACAAGCTACTCAAAGTTGCTTCAATTCAGAATCAATTTTGAAATCTTCTCTGATGTGAAACCAAATATGTAAAAATTCATCTAAAATCAATTTTGGATTTGGAATAAATTCTCTAATGTGAAACCAAACACGCATTGATTTTGAGTTGAAACAACTTAAGGGAACATTTGCGTGTTGGATTGAAAAACTTACAACGAGTTTTGCTATTAACTTGCTAGAATAAAAACATCCAGACATAAATGACACCACTTTAAAATCAATTTAAACCCAAATAAATTTTGCAAATTCAATTTCATCAAAATCAATTTTGCCAAAGCTCATTCAAACACACACTCAACCCATCAACCAAACAACAAGCAAGCAACATTAATGAAAACATAAAGCAGCAGCAACAATAACTCGAAGCATGATTAAATTTAAATGATGAATACCTAACACCGGCATCGCCAACGATGCCGATGGCCATGCCAGCGGAGAGGCCAGCGAGGCCACAAGCGAGACCTGAAGAGAGGTGGGCGTAGCCGTCAAAAAGATAGTACGATTTGGCCTTAGGGTTAATGCCCGTACTTATGATAACCGCAATGATCAAACCGTAGATACCCAACACACCAGCCATCACAACCGGCACGATCGATTTCATCACCAGCTCCGGCCTCATCACGCCCATCGACGCAACCCCGACGCCGCTCTTCGCGGTTCCGTACGCCGCTCCCATACCTGAAAAAACAAAAACGACACACGGTTTCAGATAAAACGACGCCGGTTTCGGAAATTGTAAAAAAAAAAAAAAACTCTTTGATTTGATGAGTTAGTTACAGGAAAAAACGAGGGCAGCGGCGGCTCCGAGGAAGCCAAAGAAAGGTGCGGTTTCGTCGCCGCTGAAGGCAGCCATTTTGTGTTTGTTTGGCGAGAAACGGAGATCTGTTGCGGTTGTTTCTTCTTTGATCGGTGGTTGCTCTGTGTTTTTTACTTCTCCCTTTGTCTGCCTTTTTGGCCTTTTGGTGGGCAATGTTTTTTTTTTTAATAAATAAATAAATAAAATTATTAATTATTTTTTAATTAAATATTTGGAATTTGTTAAATTTTGATTATACATAATTATAATAAAATATATTTTTTTATCTAAACATCCTGAGATTTATGATTTTGATCCATGAACTTATCAATAAGAGTTCAAGGTCCTCAAACTTTTTTTTCATCTTAGAGTTTAGTCATTTTCATCTTTTGTTTTTATTATTATTTTATTTTATTACTCTTTTTTCTACTAAAAATTGTATTGATTAAGGGTATTCAAAAGTATTAATAATATGTGGTAGCTTTATCTGTCACAAAATGCAATAAATGAAAAAATAAAATCATTCAACTTAATTACATCTTAATCAGAGACATATAACCAACGTAAGAATTAACCAAAATAAAAAATATAAATTATTCAAATATCATATTATTCCAAAATCAAAATAAGAGTGAGATAACTTATTTTAGTTTATGAATCCTAAATTTGGAACCCTAGCACGCGGAGGCCGTAGATTTGGGCGTTAGCGCTGCGTTTTCTGGATCCAGGACCCAAGCAAGAAATCCACGTTTGGATTGGCATCTTTGTCATCGTCGAGGATGCCGCAAGAATCTACGACAACGCGTGAGTTCCTTTGTGCCAAGGCCAAAATCAATTTTTCGACTACCTTAGAGCTTAACATAATACAAAGTCCTTGAACACCCCCCTTTGTTTTTTTTTTTAATAACTAGTTTTTAACTCGTGTATGCACGGTCGATTTCACGTTAGCTTAGAGAGCAAGTCAAATAAATTTTATAAGTTATTATTAATTATAATATATATATATATATATATATATATATATATATATATTAGTTAAATGGAATTTATAGGTTAATAGTTAAAATGAATATATAATATATTTATAAGATAAAAGTAAAAAAAAAAGACTGTACGTATTTTTTTATAAAAGTCTTTCTATTTTATTATAACATATTTTTTATATTAGGACTCAATTTGTTTGATTTTATTTAAAAAATTATTCTCATATGCCATATATTATATTAAATTACTTTTTAATAAGTTTACACAAATAAATGTATAAAACATATCCAATGAAATATTATAATTGTGTATCATATGTTATATATAATTTTTGTTTGCATTAAATGTAAAGAATACATTCTTGTGAAATTTTTAGAATTTTTTTTTTAAAATAGAATAAGAGTGTATATTTTCATAAAAATTTATCTCACCTGTATCATATATTATATATAATATGTAAGTTTAGTTTAAATAAATTAAAAAATATATATAAAAATATTTCTACTGAATTAAGTGTATTATTTGTATGACAATATTAAAAGAGAAATGACTCTCCCAATATTTAATCTCATTAAGTTTGGTTGGATATCTTCTTTGGTTGGTCATATCTTTATGTTATGTAGGATGGATAACTTTTGTTTCATTGTATAGCTCCAAAGTAACATGTATGCTTTGATGAATTGGTGTTGCATAAATTTCATATTTACAGTGGAAAATAGATTATACATTCATTCTATATGACTGAGTTATAGATAAGAAATTGACATATTTTGATATGCATTAATTTGATGTTCACAGTTGACTTGCTTACCCTTTGAATGATGAGTGGACATGATTTTTCTAATAGTCATAGTGTGTGTTTTGATAGTACCAAAAAAATAATAGATTGACAAATTAGATACAATATGTTCCAAAATTACCCGTTGATTAAGATAAATGAATATACCATTCTTTAAATCTCAAGATCTGTAAAAATTAGATTTTTTTACATGAGTGGTATAAGAATGTATAAGAGTGTGAGATAGGAAATAAGAAAAAAAAAAAATACTCCCCTGGCAAAGTGCAGTTGCTTCTAGTCAAAATTATAGTACACCATCATCCAAAATGTAGTTACATGTAGATTCAAACAAATTTTTTTAAAAAATCTAGCATAACTAAATTAGCATTGAATACATTATAATTGCTAAAGGAAAAAGGGGTCGTATATAGATATTATATATACCTTGACAAGATTTGTAAAACCTACTTAAAAACTACATTGGTGACAAATGTCAAGCTTTTTTTGTCTTTATCATCATGTATTAAAGATTTTAAACCATTCTTTGATTTGACTCTTAATAGTGCAACATATAATTGAGCAAGACTAAACATTGGTTTAGGTAAGTAAGGTCCAACAGTAGATAATGACTAGTCTTGAGACTTATTAATTGTCATTGCATAAGAGAACATTACTAGAAATTGCCTCCTTAAAATCTTAGAGGGCCAAGGTGATTGAGAAAGAGACATAGATATTCTGGGAATATATACATTGTTTCCTATATTTTATCCAACAATAATTTTAGTTGCAATGACATGATTGGCTAGTCTTATAACAATTAATCTAGTCCCATTACAAAGCCCTACACTTTGACCTAAGTTTTTTAACGACATAATTGGTGATCCAACCTTAAGTTTTATAGAATGATTGGATAGGCCAGATGTTGTTATCGTCCCTTTTACAATAAATTGGATAGTCATCTACATCCAGAAGAGTACGGGGTTGAAACTTTTTGGGATAGAAACAACTACACTTTCCTTAATTCATGCATGGAGACCCTTTCCCTAAATTTCCACATGGACCGTGAACCTTATGGTTTTGTACAAATCTATATAGTTCATGATCATTTTCATGTGAATGTATCTCTACTGATATAATACGTAAATGTCATCTGGAGATGAATATTTATTACTGGGGTGTAAGAACAAAAATAAATGAACGTAAGTAAGACCACAATTTTGAAACTTTATTGTATACATGTCTAATATCCCAAAAGAAAAAACTATATTAATAGTCATTAATCAAAGTGTAAGTTTCCTTTTTCATATCTCATTGAGCATAGTTCATGTCTTATTTTTTGAAAGTGGAAGAAAATAATATGATTGTTTTCATATTTTAGTTACTTTTAATTTTGAATCTTTTGCATTAAAAGAGGCCCCCCTTTGCCAAACTTATATATCAATATTCTAATCTATTTTCAATTGATTTATATTAAGTTAACTAATAATAAACTTTATAAAATGTAGTTAGATTACACTATCTATTGTCCAAATCACTAATACATTTCTACTTGATTTGAAATGCGCTTCAAATTGTTATCGTATCTATGATGAATTTATACTAATGAATTGATTGCATTGCTATCAATCCTATTGGCAGTTGAAAATTATATACTAACAAACCAACAAAATGCTCAACCTCATTCCAAGCTCATAATTTGTTTCTAATTCATTGACTAACTCTTTATTTAAAATTCATATGCACAACTCAACATAATTGATACAATTTATAGTAATTCATATGTGCTATGTCCATAGAGCAAAATACAGTAACATTTCATGGACCAGAATTAGACATCCTACAAGAAAACAAACTTGTCAAAGAGTATTTATATGTCTTGCAAATAAGTTGAGGTATTGCTAGTTGGTATAATGTTGTATTGGTCTACTTATCTAGGCTGTAGAGTTGGACCTTCTTTCCACTTAGGGGTCCCGTCTTAGCAAAGCCTCGTCTTATTTTCATTGGACTTGTCAATGGAAATCACTTTGTGCAGGTATATAATATCTACTAAAGATACCATTTTACTTTTGTAAGCTAATATTTATTTTTTTCGCTAACTTCATCTTTTGTATGTATGATAGTGAACTTTTTTTAAAGGATTGTTATCCTTTGCCTCTTGTTGTACCACAATGAAGAAACTATTGCACACTTGAAGCTTGTTCATGACAAAAGCTTTCAACTCAATACAATTTCAATTAGTTAGAGGATCTCAATATGTAGTAGACCTCTCTAAGGATTGAAATATATAGTGTTAATATGTAGTGTAGAACTTTCTTGAAATATGTAGTAGACGTTTCGTTCCTAGCAAACATTGAATGTGTATCCCATTATTTTTATGGATGTGAACCTCAATATGTAGTTGACATTTCTATGAAATTGTATACTATATATGTCATTTTTGTAGACTTTTAAGAATTCTGAGAATTAAAAATACATAACAGTAGTATGATTCTATTATGCACAATGTATAACACAATCACACTTTTGTTGTAAATTTTTTAAGGAAAAATTACTAAACGGAAGTGTGATTCCATTGTTTAATGTATAACAAAATCACGCTTTCGTTGTACATTTTTTTCTAGAAAAAAATATGTAAAACGAAAGTGTGATATTGCTACACATCATACAACGGAATCATACCTTCATTGTACTGTCATCTTTTAATCCTCCCTTGCACAACAAAATTATAATTCCATTGTGCATTTTTTCCCCATACTAAGATGCGCTACGGAATCATGATTCTACTGCATAACAGAGGGTGTTAAAATTATGCACAAGGAATCACGATTCTATTTTACATTTACACAACAAAGTTACGATTCTGTTATGTACAATTTTTGCACCCCTATGATGCAGTGGAATCACGATTCGGTAATGTTTTTTGAGGATGGATAATTTTGAAAAATTGAAGGATTGTAAGAACCAATAACAAAATTCATTGATAGCAACTCCCGCCACTTGAAAGTACTGGTGTATATCTTGTGCTGTAGTATATCGTATGTCTTACATCGTCATGTTCCCAGAGATAATTCAAAGATCCTTGATTCTCCTCTGTAAAAGAATAATTATTCTATCATATAGAAGATTATTAACTTATATATCAGTATATATATCCTAACTCATCTTATCATTTCAAAACCTAAAAAAGCTTATAAAAATAAGAAGACCTCATGTATTAAGTACCACCTCTACCTAGCCACCATATCTCTTTCACCTTTCACTAACTTAATTATGGAGTCTTTAAAGTGACCTCTTCCCATTTTTGTCAGACTAACAACTCACACTATGGAATTAGTTTGCTGGAAACTGACAAGAAGACTTGCTGGTGACACGTGTGAGCTAACTTTGCCTTCAAACAATGTCAAACTTTATTTATAGTGTAATAAATGTTAAGTCTTCAAAGACTTTTTTGTTTTTAAGAAATAAAGAACACTATTAAGTATTTAAATATAACCGTTGTTGCTTTAATAAATTTTGAACACAACATAGATCATTTTAAATTATTATTAATCATATTTGTGCGTGTTTTGAACACCGAATAAACCAACGATCATAAGAACCTCTATTTGTTACCAACAAACCTAATAGACTAATTAATACATTATGAGTTTTAATGCTTCACAGCTAGTGCAGTTTGATATTATTGGTTCAAATCACTCTGACACTGCAAAGCAAGATCAAAGCTAGAAAGGAAGGATATAATCACACACACAGACACAAGGCACAAAAATTGAATGTTGTTATTACTTTTCTTCTCTCAATATTGGCTCTGTACATTACACTACTCTCTCTCTGCCTATGACAAACATGTAAGGGATATATATAGCAGTAACCCTAGCAGTTATAACATATATGGCAGTTAAGGCAGTTACAAAAACAGAAAATTAGAGGCACCAATACAACAATCTCCACCTTGACTCTACATTTCTAAGAGCACTAATCTCAGCCAAATCCTACCAAGCCTAAGCACTTCTCAAATTTATCCCTTGGCAGGGATTTAGTTAACATATTAGCTGGATTGTCTTTAGATGCAATCTTCACAATTTTGATTACTCCTGATTCCACCACTTCATGAATGAAATAAAGCTTTATATCAATGTGTTTGGTCCTTGTATGGTACATATGATGATTGGCCAAATGAATAGCACTTTGGCTATCACAATGTATCTGGATAGTCTCTTGTTCAATCCCCAATTCATGCAACATCCCTTTCAGCCATATACCTTCCTTCACTCCTTCAGCCAAGGCATTATACTCAGCTTCAGTGGTGGATAGAGCTACAACTGACTGGAGGTTTGATTTCCAGCTAACTGCAGTTCCAAACAAAGTAAACATATATCCTGACAATGATTTCCTTGTGTCCAAGCACCCTGCAAAATCTGCATCCACAAACCTTTCAATCACTGTTCCATCTTGAGAGTTTTTCTGATACAGTAAGCCTGAGTCCAAAGTTCCATTTATATATCTCAATATCCACTTTAAAGCCTCCTAGTGTGCTTGACCAGGTTCCACCATGAACCTGCTGACAACACTCACAACATGAGCCAAGTTTGGTCTTGTACAGACCATTCCATACATGATGCTTCCAACCCCACTAGTGTAGGGAACTACATCCATCTTCTTCCTATCATCATCTGATATTGGACCTTGGCTTTTCGAGAGCTTCATGTGTTGCCACAAAGGTGTGCTCACAGGTTTGGACTGATGCATCCTAAACCTCTCCACTACTTTCTGCATATAGGCTTGTTGGGATAATAGCAAAGTTCCTTTCAGCTGATCTCTTTTAATATCAACACCAAGGATTCGTCTAGCTTCCCCAAGATCCTTCATCTCGAATTCTGAGTGCAGCCTTGACTTTAGGTCATTGATCATACATTTGTTGCAGCTAGCCACCAAGATGTCATCTACATACAACATGAGATATAGATAACCTCCTGGTGCAGAACATAAACACAGTTATCATAGCTGCATCTCTTGAACTCCATCTTTATCAAGAAATCATAAAATTTCTTGTACCATTGCCTTGGGCTTTGTTTCAGGCCATATAAGGATTTTTGCAGGAGGCTTACCCTATCATCCACGGCAAAACCTTTTGGTTGCCTCATGTAAATGGTTTCCTCCAAGTCTCCATGTAAGAAGGTCATCTTAACATCCAATTGTTCCAGTGTAGCTTGAATTGGTTTGCAATTGACATCAAGATTCTGATAGAGCAGTGCTTTACCACAGGTGAAGATATCTCATTGTAATCCACACCTTCAACTTAAGTAAATCCTTTAGCCACCAACCTTGCTTTGTATCTTGTTTTCTGAACCCCTGGAATTTTACATTTCCTTTTGAAGATCCACTTGCAGCCAACTACCTTCTGTCCCTTAGGTAGTTCCATAAGCCTTCAGGTATTGTTCTTCCTAAGTGCCTCAAGTTCTTCTTCCATTGCATGAAGCCAAAGTTGTCTCTCCTCACTTTCATGTGCCTCCTTGAAATTCCTTGGTTCTGTTGATCCTTCAATTTCCTCTGCTGCTGTTAAAGCATAGCAGATGAGATCAGCTTGACCAAGCTTTCTGTTTGGTTTAGGAATTCTGTCTGACAATCCCAATGCCATGCACCTTGCAAGCCTTGTTGTTCCCAAGAAGTATCGTTCCATGCTCCTTTTGTTCAAGATCCTCAAAGTAATCCTTTACAGGACACATATGGTATGTGCACCCTGAGTCCATGACCCAACTCTTCTGTGAATCATCAGATGAAGCCACTAAGACCCCAACAGATTCATATCCTTTAGAAGCTTCTGCAACATCTGCAGTTTCAATAACCCAAGAGGTCTTGGTACCTTTCTCAGGGTAGTGCTTCTTGATATGACCAACCTTTTGACATTTGAAACATCGGGCCTGCTTCTTGGTTTTAGGCCTTGACTTCTTCCATTTACCTTCTCCCTTCTTGCCTTTTCCCTTCATTGCTGCTAGACTAGATGACACCTCCTCTGTAATCTTTGAATCTTGGAGTTTCTGGAATTCTTTGGTTCGAATTGAGGTGACCACCTCCTCTAAGGTAATTAGTTGATCCTTCCCATATAGAAGAGCATCTCTAAAGTGCTCGGAGGTCTTAGGTAAAGCATTTAGAAGAATGACAACTTTATCTTCATCTTCTAGTTTCACCCTGATATTCTCAAGATCATCAATGTTCTTGTTGAATTCTGCGAGTTGTTCCTTTATCATTCTTGATTCCGCCATCTTGAATGAATAGAGTTGTTGTTTGAGACACAACCTATGGGCCAAAGACCTGGTCATGTACAGTGATTCCAGCTTTGCCCATATCCCAGCCGTAGTTTTCTCCTTTGCAATCTCCCTTAGTGCCTTATCACCAAGACACAGTATGATTGCACTTCTGTCCTTGTTAATCATACTCTTCTTCTCTGCATGCGTCAAGGTTGGCGGCATGTTCGACTCCCCTCTCAACACTTCATCACATCCTTGTTGAATCAAGATTGCTTCCATCTTGATCTTCCATAGCTCGAAGTCATTGGAGCCAGAGAACTCCTCAATGTCAAACTTCATTGCCATTTCTTGAATGATCTTGTTAACCTTTGCCTCCCCACAGACGGCGCCACTTGTTAGTTCAAATCACTGTGACACTGCAAAGCAAGATCAAAGCTAGAAAGGAAGGATATAATCACACACATACATAAGGCACAAAAACTAAATGTTGTTATTACTCTTCTTCTCTCAATATTGGCTCTGTACACTACACTCTCTCTCTCTCTGTGCCTATGACAAACATGTAGGGGATATATATAGTAGTAATTCCAACCATTATAACATTCATGGTAGTTAAAGCAGTTACAAAACAGAAAATAAGAGGCACCAATACAACAAATATATTATTTTGTATGAAAGGGATGAAAACGAAACTCTTTTTCATCATTGAATTCATCTAAACTTACTGTGAACAAAATAAACATTTACAACATAAAATAAATAAATAATAATTTTTTTTTACTAAGGTCAAAATATTGTTACCATTGGCTGAGTTCTAATATAATGTTTATCCTGAGCGTCATCACGTATTTCGAACCGTCACATTGAAGAACTAGCATTCGCTACACGTTTATTTCAGATATGGTATGGGGTCGAAAATATGTACGAAAAAGTGCAATAGAAGCATCCACGATCGATATGATTATAAATAGGCATTAGCATTTTGTTGTGCCAGTATAATTATTCTTTCAACGTGTTTTTATATTCAAGCCGACTCTACGTTTATTTAAGTATTATTTTTTGTTAAAATAATATGGATGAGTTGGATGTTGAGAGCTTACCAAACTCATCAATCATAAATAGCTGCTCTGAATTTGTGGGTTTGAATATGCGGTGCAGAGTTGGTTGGTACGTAGCTTTTATGGTGGAAGTGTGTGCACTTTGTTGCTGCATTGGTCATTAAAACTGTGTTGATGTTTTTCAGCTTCTCATTTTAGCTAGCTATATATGTAACTCGTAGGGGCTTGTATGAATAATCAGTTTTATCATGAACAATATTTTAATCTTTTTAAAATATTAAATAAATATAAAAATAAGAAGGAATTACAATAGAATATTAGGTCAGCAGAACATATCTTCGGATATATATATATATATATATATATATATATATATATATATATATATAAAAAGATTTTTAGAAGATAATGGCCGGTTAAAGAAGAGAAGGCTGAATCAAATAAAAAAAGATAAGTTGGTTACACACTAAATAATAGAGAGAAATAAGAACAAAAATCCAGAAGAAATCCATAAAAATCACACTTACAACCAAAAAAAGGACTCGGGAGTAAAAATTCCTTTTTGCACAAACCTGTTACATATTGGTAAAATTTCATACATTCTAGACAAGTAAAAAGTCATCTTAAGAGATTTTACATCATTTTATAATGGGTATGACATTTGCTTATGAATATAAGATACACAATCCTCTCACTCTCTTTTTATATTTTCCTTTACTTTTATCAAGTTTGTGTTTCCGCAATCGAAGTTTTGTGTCCAACATTCGTGTTTTTCTCAATTCTTTTTTTTTCTTATATATAATGTGACACTATTTGTTTGAGTACATAGGAGTAACAAATATGATATTAGGAAGGTTAGTTTTGGTTTTAAGTTTTTTTCTCTTTTATTCTTTTTTAATATTTGTTTCATATTGTGCTATGATATATGTATGACGTGTTGCAGGACCTCAATGATTGAGAGTTTCACTTCAGTTTTTAGTTTGTTTATTTATGAAATAATAATAAAAAGATTAAAATTGTACATCATTTTATTTGGATTGTTGTATGTGTAGTAATATACATAAGGTTAGGATCTAGGATGCAACCATTATGTTTTCTTAATTCATTGCAAAAATAAAAAGAGTTTCTAATTTTCTATCTTTTGATAATTCATGTTGTTTATAATATATATTTGCAACATCAAATAAAAAATAATCTGTTTTTACTTCATGCAATGGTTTGATAATATTAATTTATAGCAATTCTACTTTTAATATTTTCAAATCATAAGAGTTTATAGAATAATAAATTGCTATCATAAGCTCTTGGGTTAGAGTAAATTGTAAAAATAAAAATTTCAAAAATAATATTTTATTAAAATAAACAATAATTTATGATGTTAATTGAATAATAATTTTATCTTTAATGTTATGAATTGTGAGGATTTGATGATTAGTCATTTGCTAGCTTAAATTCTTGTGTTAAGTTTTAATAAAGTATAAGAACAAAGAGTTTTTTTATAATAAGATTCAAGAATACGTTTTTTAGACTAAAGTAAATATTTATAAAATTATTGATGTTGTGCAATTAATTAGAAGTACCGTTTTCTACTAACATTATAGAGCGCTAATATTTTTTCTAAGTGTAATAGACTCTCAAACTCATTTCTAATTTCAAAGATTCTTTTTAAGGATTTTCTAATACTTTTCCATTATTTAAAATGTTAGTAAAGACTCCATTTTAAATAAAATTTTATATCATCCCATCATTATCCGGACTGCGATAGCTTCATCTAGAATATCTTTCTCTACGCACAGTTTCTGTATAGATTAAATTCTAGAGGGCTCCCTGCCATTTTGCTTATGTCGAATAGATCTTTTTTCTTATTAAAAAAAAAAAAACTTACCCAACATAAGACATTTCTCAATGTTTTGATAAGTGTTTAGAGAAGTACTTGTAAATCCTTTACTAACAAAGTTTTTATATCCACAATGAAATTTGGAAGTACAACTTTGTGGGCTTTATGCTTATTTAAGTATAAAGCAAATTTTAAATATATTTTCAAAATTAATAAAAATATTAAGATTAAGAAAATTCAATTTATCAAAAAATTTAATTTTTCAAGGTTATTATTTTAAGTACATAAAAGGATTAATAAAAAAGTAAAATATTATTAATTTTCTTTATATTGATGTAATTACATGCACACGTAAGTGATGAAGGAGAAAAACCAGAAGTAGAGAGAAAATAATGGATGCAATATAAGTGACATGACGAGTAGAAAGGAAGATCAAAAAAGAGAAAAAATTGAAAATCATATAGAAGAAAAAGTCAATTAATATTTAATTTTTTCTTATAAATTATAATAGAGAAATGGTAGGAATATATTTTCAATGAAATTGAAAATGCTAGAAACATATTCTTTGACACACTCTTTTTTATTGATTAAAATGTATTAAAAATAACAAAATTTTATAAATCCCACGTCATATTTTTAATGATTCTTTCTTTTATTTGTGAAAGTATGTTCCATCACTCGTTATAATAATATGGTGACTTTTACAACAAAGATAGCCAAGCCATAAAAAAACAGATTGTGTAATTTACCAAATTGACAAAATTTTCAAATTTCTTTCTTCCTTAGAAAAGTGTGAATGTGAATGATAACTTTGATTCATGTAATTCAATTCTTTTCTGAATTTTAAAGAGCAAGGTACAAACTTTCCACCAAATAAGAAGATAAAAAAAATCGATGACGAGACTAAAAATAACAATGGATAAGGTCTAAGTAAATATAGTATTCAATTTTTTTCAAGTTAAAATAGCATTAATTACTATATTTTAATCATGTCCTTATTTTTATTTAATTCTTAAATATTTCTTGCACATGTCATAAATGCCACTGAGAGTACCCATAAAAAAATAAATTACAAAAAGAAAATTATTGAATGTGTGAATTAATTAATACTGGATTATTTTAATTTAATTAGTGATTTTGCGTTATGTAATTTATTAAATATTAAAAGGAAGAATTTTATTGTTAACCGTAATCTTTGTCGACTCAATAAATAAGAAATACACTTATAAGAAAGAAGCAGGAATAAAGGTAAAATTAAGAAATCAAAATATTTTTTTATATAAATGAGAATATTAATTATATATTTTAATTAATCAATTTTTCACGTGGACAAAAGAATGTAGTATTAATTAGGGCAAGTATTTACTAACTAGATTCCTTTTTTTAATTAATACACTTAAGAATGTACTTACTTCAAGTACAATTATTGTTAAACTTAATATACTTAATAACATTTTACGGACATTAAATTAATTAATCTAACCCTTAAAATTAAATTTTTAAGTAAATAAAAATCAACTGACACTTCATTAGTTAATTTTATTTTAAAATGTATAATTAATAATTAATTTTTTACAATACAAGTAAATGTAATTACATTTTTTATCAATGTTTAATTTATCTAAAATTTAATATACATAACAATCAAGATGATATCACTCATATATTTCAATAGTTAAATTTGTTAAATTTATATTTTATAAAATAATATTAAGTGAATTAAGTGTTCAAACCTATTCTTAACCTAATTGAGTTTTTTTTCCTATTTTTTATTTTTAAAATGTATCAAGACTTGAACATATGACTAACTTTTAAAACTTGTTAGTCAATAGATCTTGTCGCATTTATAATATTATTCAAAGATAGAAAAAAATATACTCTTCACTTCCTTTTTTTCTTTATCAAGCTTCGTTCTTTTAAGAATAAACCATCCATTTGGTCATGAAAGTATCACCTCTCTCCTAAATATACAATCCTTGAATTAATAAAATTATATAAATAGTTTGTAAAGTATAAAAAAATCATGCTCTCTTTCAAAAAAAAAAAATCATGCTACATAATCTTTCAAATATTGAAAAATCATTTAAATTAGTCTCTCAACATTAAATATATTAACATAAAGATTACATTAATAAATATTTAATACTTTAGGGATTACTTATATAATTTCATTACTTCAAAAACTATTAATAAGAGGATAATACTTTAAAAATTATATTGATGATTTATTTATTATTTTCATCTATATTGAGCTCTTTAATTCAATTCATCCTTTTAAGAAAATAAATTTCATTTATAATTATAAAATAAACCATAAAATATGTGAAAGTTACTAGGTCTCCTAATATAATAACTCTAGGATCATTTAAAATGATGTATTTTTTCACCTTAAAATATGAAATGTGAGACCTAACTCAATCTCAAAAACTAATTTAAGGGGTGAGGATTGCCCCTTACTTATATATTCTAATGTGAGATTACTTTTAACCGATGTGGGACTTGAATTATTTTCAACAAAAATTTATCTATGAACCTTTTTTTTACAAATAGGTAACGTTATATTTGACTGAATTGTTATACTGTTTTTCTTTGCCATTACTAAAATGGCATACGTTTAGCACGTTCACATCTTAAGTTACTAACTGCTCACATTCACATTACATATGCTCGTTTGGAAGGGAATTTTTGTTGCCTAAAACTGTGATCAGCACTTGTCTGAGGCACTTTTGCCCGTACCAAAAATTTATCCCTTCATCTGAATACTGTGTGAATGAGCATGTCATAGCAAAATTGAAGATTGGTGGGTCTCCTTCACTTATATATTCTTCAATTTACTCATTTCTATTCGGTCAGACTTCACATTCACACTTGTACTTCAAGTAAAATATAAGTTGATTTAATTATTCCCTTTGCTTTGATGAGGATTTAATATTTAAATCTTTCAAGTTTATCTAGCAGTTAGTATGACTTGAATCACAATGACATCTTGAGAAACTCGTTGAATGAGAAGAAAGAAATCACGTCTAGGATATAAAAACTTTAACTGTTAGTTTCTTACAATTACATTCGAGATATGAAAAATTACATCCAAGATGTGAAACTAAACAATAAGCACACTAATTGTAATTTAGTTTTAATTGCGTTACTGGAATGGCAATGTGTGTTGCAAACGGCAAAATTGCCCAGTACAATCATATAGCACATGTTTTATCCCATTTTGTTATAGCTTAGTCTTAGTTCTTTGATTGTTCTATCACTTTGCCATCTTGTAATTAACAAAGACATACTATTTCTGCAGTTAAGCTATCAACCTCATGAAGCAGTAAATGATCTTCATTACCTATGGGTGACAAGTCTTGGCAAGAAAGTTCTATGACCATAAATTTATCACGATGAAAGTAGAAAAAGAAAAGGTAACTCAAGGTGAATTATACCTTTTTGACAAAGTAGCATAAAAGAAAATTTCCTAAATCCTAATCAATGGAAAAAAAATTGCATCTATAACTAAAAGAGGCAATGTGTGTACAGGAGAAGCAACACGGGATCTATGTAGTCAATTCCAAACGCGTTACCATCGATTTGAATTGGACCCCCCACTGAACCCTTAGAAAATTCTACTGAACAGGAGGCAGAGTAATAGGAGCTTCTTCATTGAAATTCAATCACTGTCATCTCTAAAGCATGCAGGACCCCTCTGTGACCATCATCATATATTTGCATTCTTTCTCAATCAAAGGCCCCTATTCTGCCCCAGTTATATACTTCATGCCTGGAAAGTTCTTGTTCAAATGAAATACATAACTTTCCACCATTTTCAACTTCTATACTTCTCTGTTTTCCTACACCAAATTGATGTTGGGGACAAACCAAATCATATGTGACATCTGGTAGAACCTGTGTGCTTTGTATTTTCCAGATGAATTATTAAATTTTACCACCGGATAGAAGCAGAATATGACTCTAATACCATATTAAATTTTATAGTGCAGCAAAGGCATCCGAAAAGATTCCCTTAAAAACCAATTCATAAGGGGGTGGTCTACTTAGCTATATAAACACTTATCATGTTCATGAATTACCCGATGTGGAACTATTCTTAACATGAATGAACGTTAATTTGTGAAAGGTACTCTAACAGATGGCATATGTTAAGAATGAATCCTCTCACTACTCAGTACTCAGGGCACACGTTGCAAATCTAGATATAGTGCAAAGTTGATCCCAGATGATCTGTCTAAAATTTTCAAAGTTTGATTTAGTTTCTCTAAATTTTTTTGTCGTTTTTAAACAGTATTTACTTGAAGGATTAAAAGTAATACATTTTAAAATTAAAAGGAATGAAAGACAATTTTTTTTTAAAAAAAAATTAAAACCAAACTTTGGAAATTATAAAAAGATTATAAAATATATTTTACCCCAATTTCTTATTATCAACCTCTCAGTTTGAATAAAAAAAGTTCTTAAATTTTATATTGTTCCATCCATAAAACCTTGCTAGGTATGTGCACAGACTAACATTTAAATTGTATACATGTGATATCATCGGACTCATTTCATATGTGTAATTAATTAACTTGCCAACTCAATCATTCTGTTAAATAATTTTAATAATCATCAATGGAAAGACTAGTTTGTAATAAATTTTGTACATACAGAGAGACTAAATTGTATAGAGACAACAGTTTAATTTGAGACAAAATTATCACTCTTGAGGATTAAATTGTAAATTTATTCTTAAAGTATGTCTTGAATGGAACCTTCAATTCTACCATAGTATAACACGTCTTACATCTCCTTTTAACTCCATTGGTAAACACTGGTCCCGAAGTTCTACCCCTAATACTATCGATCTCATTCTATAATCATTCTAAATATCTAGAAGAAACCTTGATCGGTACAACATTTTGTATCGATTTTCGATAACATTGGTGGAATTTTCAATCAATCCAACTTTTAAGATCCAACTGTAATAGACATTCGGAACAGGAATGCCCACTCTTGATAAACATAATGATCAATCATCACCTCATTGAATGAAAAATCACAAGGTGATTAATGCTTATAATTTCACTCCCACAAATAGTGTGGAAAAGGGCACAGAGAAATCCCATCAAGGGGGTCTAAAAATTCGTTTTAATCATAGTGTATTGAGTAACATGTTAGGGTCTGCGCTCTAGAAAGTGAACATACATGTTTTTATAGCTCGTTCAGTAAAATGAAAAATTAGCAACTATAAGGGGTGCAATCATAGTTCATGCCCCCCTTTAATGAAGCTTGTGGCTCACACCTAGATACAAACAGGGAGTGAAGTTGAAGGCTTTGGTGAACCCCATTTATCATTTTTCTTTTTTTTTTTTCTTTTTTCTAATCTTGCTTTTCATGTAAAGCTACAGAATTCAAATAATATGGTGATTTCTCTTCACCAACCACCGTCAACCATAAATTAAAATTCCATAAATAACAAAAAATAAAAGGGTGAAGTGTAATTAATTGATAGAGATACAAGGGGTTGGGAGCAGAGTCCATGTCAAAAGGGTAAAGATCCTTTAGGACCCATCGGGGATCTCCTTTAGCCGTTTACACTATGTGTTTCTGTCTACCTTTTTCTCATACCAATAGTAAAAATAATACATATATGTTTTATTTTTTTGGTTTTGCATCAAGGAAATCTCTTAGCTAATAATCGTATACTAATTCTTTCACATGATAGATCACCAAATGGATACTATCTATTGACAAAAAAAATTCAATATATACATGAATAGGAATCAAATTTCTTTAAACATGTTTAAAGTCTACTAATTGGGTCACGTTGATATACATAAATGTTTACGCAACTCATATATCTTTCCATTTTTTTAAAAGGAAGATATATATCTACCCATAAATATTAACAAGGTTGTGGGAGAAGAATGGAATTCAACAGCTGCGAAAGACATCCTTGAACAGTGGTAAAAAACATTAAATGTGACTTAAAATTCTGAATCAAGGATTAGTGCATGTTTCATTTGACGGTAAAGAATTGATTCAGTACAAAATTGATTTTGAATAAATTTTAACATGTTTGTTTGCACATTAAAGAATAATTTATAATTAATTATGAATTTAAAGTTGATTTTTAGATGAAACTATTTTAAGTAATTTTTGTGTTTGATCGAAAATTTTATATTAAATTATACTCATATACATAAATGATGTCACTTTAAAATTAATTTTATTTAAAATTAATTTTTTAATGTTCATCCAAACAAACAAATAATTTCAATATTTTATAACCGATTCAGTAGAATAAAACTTACAAAAATACCTTTTGATAAAAAAAAAAAAAACTAACTAAAAACCTAATTACAGATATTAAAAAAAAAACATGTTGACGATCTACCAACTATCTCTTGGTCTAAAATGTTGACATAGCACATGTTAGAGGAAGGGATACTTCATTGTTAATCCTAGAGGTTGACATAATGATTAGATACCTATTCTCATACATTTTAGAGATGGTCTATTTAGTAAAAAAAATTGTATTTAATCTCTATTATGTGTGAAAATCTTTCTCAAACTAGCCACAATTATAATATTATGGATGAAATTAATCTCTAATTCAATAAGTTAAAAATATCCATTACAAGAAAAAAAAAATTCATTGCTGCTTACCACACTACCATAGGTTTGGAGAAGGAACGATTATGGTGGACTCCACCAAGGGCTCTCTTCTCAGTGTCAATGATGTGGTCCGCCGCATGATTCCCGACCCACGGCCGACCGTGCACCACACTGCCGTCCTACGTGGACTAAGCCTGTCCACATCAATGTCTAAAGCGTGTGATCTAATAAAGTTGTTTAATGTATGTCATAATGTTGTTACATTACACTACATTAATTACATTAATTTATATGTACCATGTTAATTCTGTAAGTCATCAATGTTTTTGATAGATTATATAATCCATATGTCACACAGTGAGTAGGTAGATGTAAATAATAATATGACCTTTTCCCATGCGTACTTACAATTCTAGTTACTAGTTAAGTGTGTTGTAGGAGACATAAATATCGGATTATTTTTTTTATCCGTAAGGACATTGATTTAATTCTTCATTCTTAATTACTATATATTTAAAATATTATATATATGTAAGCTTCATTAATAAATCATAATGATCGCCTTTTTATTAAATGATTTTTTTATATAGAATGAATGTATCATTTATAATAAATAATCTTATTTAAGTTGAATAAAATTATTTTCGAGACAAATTTTTCTTTCTAAATATTTAATGCATCAATATACTTAGAACTTAAACTCAATACTATTAATTAAGTCATAACAATTACATACTAATTTATTTGATAAACTTAAATATAATATATCTAGATATAGTTTAAACCGTTAATGATTAACTACAAAATTTAGAAATAAATTAATGATAATGTAAATTTAATTTTTTAAAATTATTATTCTTTTTTTTTATTTATTATTTTTTTTCTTACTATGTGTAAAATAGCCTAGAATAGCAACTATTTTGGGAAGGAGGGATACCAGGTAAAAAAAGAATATATACTCCCTCCATCCCAAAATAATAGTCATCTAGGTTACACATATTAAAAAAATAATAAATAAAAGAAAGAGAATATTAATTTTATAAAATTAACCTTATATCATCATTAATTTATTTATAAATTTTATTATCCACCATTAATATTATAAGAGATATAAGTGAAAAAATAATTAATGTTACATGAAAAAACTAAAATGATAATTATTTTAAAATAATTTTTCTTTTATACGACAATTATAATGGAATAGAAAAAAATACCAATTATTGAAAAGTTAAACTTAGTAAGATGAGTGATAATAACAAACTTTTGAACATTTTTTTTTATTTTTAGCACATTATTTTTGGTAAGTTGAAATTTATGTAATTTCACTGATTTTAAAATGAGATCCATTAAATGGAAAATGAGACACAGATTTAATAAGACATATATGAATTTCAGTCAAGTATGAGAGAATATTGTTTTTGAAAAAATTGTATTATTAGCATTTCTCTAGTTAGAATTAGTTGGATCTCTTAAGTTTAACTATAAATTATCAATTTCTTTTTATTTGTTTCAATATGTTTGAATCTGATTTTTTCTTTTTGCACAAATGTATTTTGACAAAAATATTAAATATATAAGGGTGGATATATGGACCTAGATCTGCGGATTGACTCATTAAACCCATGGACCTTGCAAATAGCGGATCTGTTTTTTATAAAGCCCGCGTAGTTATATCAAATTTTTTAGTCTGGTCTATTAAGCTCATGGATCAGGCTTTATCCGCAGACTTGCGAACTACTCATTTAACTTGCTTAAGTCTAATGTGCAAGTATTGAAAATTTTTTAAGTTTAGATTTTGATCTTTAATTTAGGTTGTTATTGTTAATTGTTATATTTAAAATATTGGTATATTTTAACATGATATATTTTATCTTAAAAAATAAAGTCAATTTTTTTCTTCCAATTTTATACATTTTTTTAAAATTTCAAATTACTACTTGGACTTGCAGGCTGGTCCGTGTATCTGTGGGCCTTTGCGGACCATATACGAACTTTGAAAGAAAGTCCATTTATTTCCTGGACCAGACTTATCCGACCTGTCTAAAATGCAGGTTTCGTGGGATGGACCGTATACCCACCCCTAATTATATATGTCAAAAAAATTTTAAAGACATATTCAAATTTGTGCTAACTACAAAGCTATAACATTTGAGTCATATTATGAAATTATGGGAAAAGGTGATTGAACATAGATTAAAAAAAAAAGAAACAAGGATCATAGAGAATCAAATTTGGTTTTTTGGCAAAATAGTCTATAACAAACTATCTTTTATGGAGGTTGATGGAAAGGTAAAGAAGAAAAAATAGATAATTACATATTATTTTTATTGCTTTAGAAAAAGCTTATGATTGAGTACCAAGAAAAGTGTTGTGGCAGATTTTGGAGAAAAAAAATGTGTGTAAGGCTTATATTTGAGCTATACAAGACATATATGAAATTATAACTACTAGTGTGAGAACTCTAATCAACAAGACTAATGACTTTCCTATGTTGGGATAGAATTACATTAAGGCTTAGCCTTAAGTCCTTACTTTTTAATGTAGTCTCAAACATACTTATGAAGGACTTGGAAAGGATTATCCCTAATTATTTTTTTTGCGAATGATATAGTTCTGGTTGAAGAATCAAGAGAAACAATTAACATTAAGCTTAATAGGAGTAAGACAAAGTATATGTGTTGCAATTTTAGCAAGAGATGAAAAGAATATGGTTCAAAAATAAACATGAAAAAAAATGTCATACCACTAGTTTTAAGTTTAAATATTTAAGGTCAATCATAAAAAATGATGGAAAAATTAATGTAGATCATATACACAAGATACAAGTGTGATGACTAAAATGAAGAAAAGGCATTAGGGGTTATCTATGATCACAAAGTACCTACCAAAATCAAACAAAAGTTTTATTGCAAGGTTATTCATCCAATTGTACTATATGGTAGTGTATTGGACTTTAAAGGAACAACGTAAAAGAAAAAGTGAGAATAACAAAAATGAGAATGTTAAGATGACTGTATGGCCATATAAGGAAGGTTAGCATATAGAAAAAAAAAATGAGAAAGGTAGGTATATCACTGATTGAGAAGAAGATAGGAAATTATTTAAGGTAGTTTGAACACATACAAAGAAGACCATAAAAGGCATTAATGAGAAAAATAGGTTGCATGACTTCCATTCTTGTGAAAAGGAAGAGAGAGAGAGAAACTAAGAAGGACATTGGAGGAAGTCATCAAAGAAGATCTCATGCTATATAATTTTCATAAAACTTTATATAGTTGTTATCTGTATTGAATGACATCATGTGATCCATGTAATTTATCTCACTTAGTGCGAGATGACTCTATTATTGTTGTATTAATTTGCTTAAAAAATAGAATATATACTTTATTCACAAAGGTAAAGAGTTGTAGTTTAAAAGTTATGTAATTTTATTAATGAATTAATGTGTGGATTAATCGACATGAAATTATTTATGTTTTACTAGTCATCTCAAGTTTAAAGTTTAGGTATGCAACTATGTAAATGTTTAGAAAAAGAGCTTTTTTGCTCATATGAATCTTATGCAACTCAAACAAAATTACCTTCCATTGAATATACTTACCGTTTCTATGAAAAAAAGTATAAAAGTCATCAAAGAAGATCTCTGGTTAAATAATATTCATGAAGCTTTAGTTGTTAATTGTGCTAAATGGCTTCATATGATCCATGTAGTGTATGTCACTTAGTGGGATATGATTTAGTAGTTGTTGTTGTATTAGTTTTTTTTTTAGAAAAAAAATAATATATATGCTTTATTCACAAAGGTAAATAGTTATAGTCAAAAGGTATAAAATTTTGTTATTGAATTTGTGAATCAATTGATGTGTGATTGTTCCAATTTAATTAATAATCTCGAGTTTAAATTTGAATATGTAAATAGTTAAATACTCAAAAGAAAAATTTTATTGTCCATATCTAATGCAACTTGAAAAGGATTGCCTTCCATTAAAAATACTTGTTGTTATATGAAAAAGAGTATAAAATTACTTTTGATGACTTCTTTTATTCTGAGGCTCAATTCTCGAATCACTTTGCTTGCATTTTTTTAAAAACTTTATTTTACATTATCTTAGAGCTCCTTTGTAAGTAAAAAAAAAATGCACTCCAAAATTAAAAAGGAAAATGGATATCAGATATAAAAGTAAAAAAGTAAATGAAAACTTGAGAACTTACGAATGGAACATAAGAGGGTAAATTATGGCTTAGTATAAGCTTTCCTTATCTTTTGATCCAAATGCCAAGCTAAAGAAAGTAAGCAATAAATAAAGGTAAATAATTTGCAACCAAGCTAGAATGTTAGAACGACACGTGCACCATAAATATTATGATTACAAAATTACTACTAATGAGTAATGATTTTGCGTAAAAGATGTGATTTCACTAGCCACTAAGACTAAGCCCATACGGCTTTCACGAACAAAGCTTGCTGCATGCGTTTGTTTCACTTCGCTTTCTTCCTGTTTCCACCAACCATCTACCGTGATGCCTGCATTGTAATTTTGTCACCAATTGGGCCACGTATTTTCCAAAATGGACCACCTCAGATCATGGAAGATTCATTTCAAAATCCCACTGTTCTAACTGCGGCAGCAAAATCTAATAACTATATGGTTTTGTTTTTTGGTGAATTATCTGATAAGTATAAGGTGTTGGTGATCAATAGTGAATAGAGTATCATTTGACATGACTATTGCCACAAATCATTATATCCAAGTTAGTTATATATGCGATTGTGATACGTAATGAAAGGGATTGCATTGCATTGAGTTCAAATTGTTGGAGTAGCTAGCTAGAGATTCCTTTTCCTTTAACATATGTGTATATTATTGGCATTTGTACATACTAGTTCTCGTACTTAAGGAAATGTTTGAGGAAAGGGAGGAAATGGAAGAGAATAAGTGAAAAAAAAGAGAAATGTGAGAAAAGTAGGATGAAAATAAAGGTTATTTGATTGAAAAGAAATAAGATAAAATAGAAAGAAATATTTAAATCAAAGTGATTTTGTACGTAGGAAAAGAAAATAAGAGAAATTAATACTACTTTTGTTATTATATATAAAATCTTTTCAATTAATTCATATACTTTAAGATAATTGGTTAATTTAGTTACTTAATTAAGTTTGTCAATAATTTATATAGTTTTCACAATTTTTTTTTAAATTTCTCTCTTAACTTAATTGTTTTTCACCTAATTAATTAATATTTGGAGAAACAATATTAAAATTAATTAAGGATTTATAGGAAAAAAAATTAATGCATCAAATAATAAGATGATCTTAAAAAGGGACAAGTCTTCAACCAATTTTGAATTTCACACCATCAATTTCATTTGAATTTTAGATATAGCAATTTCTGGTGGCTTTTAGTGGCTGGATCTGTTTAAGACCTTTCATACAAGCTACCCAAGTAAGAATAAAAAAAAGTTACTCAAGCAATTTCTGATGATTTTTAATTGCCAAAAAATATAATAAAATAAAATAGATAAAAAAATGTCACATCACTTAATTAGTAGTCAAAATGGACATAAATGACAAAAATATTGGATGAAAAATTCTTTTTTAGAGATGTTGACTAATCGCCAAAAAGTATAAGAACTAAAATCATAAATGTAAAAAAATTTGGGAATTAAAAACATGATTTACCCTAAAATATATACTCCCTTGGTCCTTATTATAAGGTCCAAATTAAAATATGGTTTGGTCATTTTTATAAGGTCCAATATAAATGTTTCTTGCATAATTATTTTTTGAAAAAAATATCCTTCAGTCCTATAATGACATAACAATGAGAGAAATATAACTCATTAATGTTTATTAGTTTTATTCATGGGTTAGTATTGAAAAAAATATATTAATTTAAGACAAATTTAATATTCTCAACTAAATTAACCAATTTCTTTAATCTTAATAATTTTTTTAATTGAACCTTATAATTATAAAAACTAGAGGAAGTATTATATAGAATTTAATGATAATTAGTATAAAATAATTTTGTATTATAAAATAATTAAAATTACAGTTGACATTTAATATCATTATTATAAAAACCAACAAACTTTTAACATATATATTGATTTATATTAAATAATAATATAAAATTATTTTATATTATTAGTGTATAACCTATTCTATTACATTACGTAGACAGTATTGTATAAAAAATTATGCAAATAATACTGCACAATATCAATAACAATCATATCAAAATCAAATACATAAAAGTTGCCTTAAAATAAAATATAGAATACTGAAATATATAGTAGCTGACAATAAAAAAATAGCACATTCAACTAAAACTTTTAAAGACTTCTTCATATATAACTAAACATTTGAAGCAATGTCTAAAATGTCTGTATCAATATAATTGGCTACAATTTAAGTCAAACTAAATTTCAAAACATTTTACATAATCAAAATATAAATAAATAATATTAGGAAAAAAATAACTACTCGCTTTAAGACATTTAGACATTTTAGAACACTGACAATAAATAATGATCTTGATATAAGTAAATTAACGAGTCAGATGATCCAGTATTACGAAACAACAAATCCTATTTAAGATCACATGAAGACTAACTAATTTCCTAATTCTAATAAGATCATTAAATAATAATATAAATGAATGAGGTTTGGTGAAATGTCCATTTACCCATTTCCAATATCATGACAAAAAGTATCCATTTTGCCAATTTTATAATCCACAATTCCACATTGAAGAAGTGGGAGGCGGAATTTTGTGAGCAAGAATAATTCAATTGTAATTTGAAGACTAATACAAACTTGGGAAACGAATTTAATTTCTTGTTTTACTTCTATTGGAGAACTAAAGAATATTGCGAGGCTGCTGTGTAATAAAACAATAAAAGGCATGCTCTTAGTTACAAGGGATTTTCTTTCAAGTCTTTTTTTTTTTTTTTTTGTCTATGTGACGTGAAGTAGCCATAGGGAGACAAAAGTTCACGAACCCATCAAAGACACGTTGGTTGATCCCACTGCTCAACTTACGTTTAGTCCCCCATTTTTCTCATTGAAATACTAGTCGACAAATTAGTTGAAATCATTAAATTCGGAGGCTATATAATTGGTACATTAAAATGGTCACTGTTTGGCTTTAGGAAAAGAAAAACACGAGAAAAACATTCATAAAACATGTAAATGATCACGTGAAAAGATGAATTGTTGTGAAGTAAAGAAGATGCAAACTACAAAGTAGGGTACGCCTGGATTGTGAGCTAACTTGCTATGTCATGGATAGTCTTGTTGGATAGTAAATTTGAATTTGGGTCGTATGGAGTTGAATTGACCTGAATTACAAGGTAAAATATATAGTAAAACATGTTTAGGCTAAATTGATTTACGAGCTTCTAATTTCTCATTATTCATTCTTTCTCTCTCCATATTATAACAAAAGAACCCACGTCTAACACACCACCAAATAGATCATTCCCCCCAAGAAGAAGATCTAGCACTACTCGATCTTTTTTCAACTTGTCCCAAGCAGTTCATCAACTCTCGTTACTCCTCACTTGCCTTGATAATTGTTGTAAAAGACTTGTTTTAGTTATTTGAAAACTGCTAAATACGTGAACTATAATGTACATCAAGAAATGGTAGCACGCTCATTCTATACATTCTATTTCTAATACTGTTATTGTGATTGTTTGAAATTTATTAAAAATCATAAATATTGGTAGATTTCTTTTCTCATTTAATGATTACCTTCTTGATTTAAAAGTGAGACACACTAAAATTGGTAATTTCAATAAATTTCAACCAATCTTAAAAAGTGTTAAAAAGAAAGTGACAAAGAGAGTATCCTTAACCTTCCTTGTTTACATTAAACATTTTAAAAAAGAAACATTTTTCTTTTAACTCATGGTTTTAATAAGAAACCACTAACACACATATACAGGATGGTTCTATAGTGAGATGACTTATTTTTTTATGCAAAAGTGATATAATAATTAAATCTTATTATGAATGATTTAGATTTAAACACAAATTATGTCAATTTTTTTATAAAAGATAATGCCACTTTTTTATGTGATTGATCATGTCATTATTACACGAAAGGCTTTTTACGTCACTTATCTGCATTGGTTCATTAGGTATAGCAAATTAATGATCTGGTGAAAATTTTGGAATTAAATGGAAGTACCTATATCGGTTCTTTTTAGGATCGATGTAAAATTTGATATTCTACATCGGTTTCAAATCATAACCAGTGTGAAATAGCTTCTACGATCTTATAAATTCAAATTTTCTATCGCTTTTACCTCATTTTCTTTTCGAACTCCCTCTCAATCGTCCCTCCAAACCCTATTGTCACACCACTTCCACCACATCCCGTTTCCATCACCACCACTGCCACAACCATCACATCATGCATCCACCACCAACACCTCAACCATACCAATTTCCTTTTATTCTTGCTCTCGCTCCTCCCTTGAAACCCTATCGTGACACCTCCACCACCACATCCTGCTTCCATCCCCACCATTGTTGTTGCCATCACACTATGTCACCACCACCATCGCAATTATGCCATTTCCCTTTAAAACTCTTATTCACTCTCGCTCCTTAAACCCTCAAAACCCTATTAGGTTGCCTTTGCCACAACCATCACGTATCCTTTGATGTGGATGTAAGAACTCTTAATTGTCATTTTCATTTCCATTTTGTTCTCTTACTTGTTTTTCAATCTTAGTTTGAAGGCTTCCCTCACTGGCCGTTGCCTTTGTCACTAACGACACCCAAATCCAATACTTGTCATCCATCTCTGGTATAGTTCATTTTGACCCAGGGTTTAGTATGTTCTGTAAATTGTGATTGGTTAGGTTTCTTTTCATTCATTTAAATTTTTTCTAAAGCTACTATGATTCATGTATTTAATTTCTCTTGAGTTGGAAATAAATTGGAAAATGTTTGATGTTATTTTGATGAGAGAAAAAATGGCTATTTGATAGTTGGGAATGAATACTTTGGTAAACTTGGTTGTTGCCATGTATTTACCAAGTAAGGTATTTTTGAGTACAAGTACAAATTTTCAGTTTAATTTTTTGTTCCTTTCCTTCAAGTTGTTTGATTTTTATTTTGCTCATTTTGATATTGAGTTGTTTGATTCTCATTCTGCTCATTCTGATATTGAGTTCTGTGATTGTGTTCTATTGTTGGTGATACCAAATGTAAATGTTGCCAACTGACTTAATATGGTTTTATCTGCAGCATTGCCTAGGGCTATGGTTGTTGGCTTTATTAAAACTAAGCAAGATTTTGAAGTGAAAGGTATGGAAGTCCAATACCTTTAATAGGATTCATTGATTTTATAGAAAAGATTTGGAGTCCAATGCATTTGTGTGATGCTTCAATGCTTTGCTTATTTTTTTTAATCTTGTTTGATGTTAAACATGCGAGGTTTGGGTTTCTTTTTGGTCTTGCTAGCGGGATTTGTATGAGGCTTTAATGCTTTGGTTATTTTTTTATCTTGTTTAATGTCGAAACATTTGGGGTTAGGTTTTCTTTTTGGGTCTTGCCTGTGGAGCTTGTAACTAAGAAACACAATGAACTTATGATTTAAGAGGTGGATGTAAGCATGGTGCTAATGACAAGTTGCACAAGAAATTTATCAAAGAGAAATGATCAAGTTTCTCTTCAATAAATTTCTTCTTGTGTATATCGTTCAGAGCCTGCTTGTTTCCACCTTGTTCATGATGGGTTAATTCAAGAAACTTGATCAAGCTTTAGACATAGTTTTAAAAATTGGACTAATTGAACTACACGGATTAAAGTAAATACTAACAAAATAATTAAAATACCTTTCTCTCTCTCTCTCTCTCTCTCTATATATATATATATATATATATATATAATATTTTGGTGCATTTTAATAAAAAAAACTTGTTGTAGCTCAATAGTTAAGTAACATGCAAGTACATAAGAGGGCCAAGATTTGATTCTTGTAGGCAACCTTTTTTTTAATATTTCACAAATAAAGCTCAGTTTGGTTGCATGAACACCTTTGATATTGCTCTGTGCATTTAGACTTTAGTAGCCAACATGTCTTGGTCCATGTGCACATGCAATTCAATAACCAACATGCCTTGGTATTCTTGCGTGCATAGTTAAGTAGCCAATATGCCTTGGTCCTTATGTGTGTACAATTAGTTGGTTTCCCAATGTGCAACATTCAAGAACTGATCTGAGTTTCAAATTTTCGACTTAGTGGTTCACCCAAAAAATCAAGCGAGTCATAATGGGTCAATAGCATGAACAATCAAATTAATGGATAGGGCCAACTGTTCCACTAGTTCCCAGTCTAATCAATTATTCGAGTCAATTTTTAAAACTATGGCTTTAGAAGCCTAGGAAGATATACGAGGATAGATGAAAAAACATTATAATGCTAAGAAAGGTTTAAATGGTATACACCACCTAAAAAAGTAATTGTAGTTCCATAAGAGTCCAGAAGTATTTTTTGGTCTATCAGTTCTACGTGTTCATTGCATGTCATTTAGCCATCATAGTTGGCCTTTTCAAATTTTCAAGGGGGGTTGGAATGGTATGAACGTTTGCAATTTGACTAAGCATTCACTTTTTCCCTATCTATAACTGTCACTAACACCAATTTGTGTAACTTAATAGGTTCTTATTTTTTATTCCATCCCCATTGTCCTTGACACTTAGACCAAGACCAACTTGGGATGGCTAAATGGTATGAACATGTTGAACATAACAGGACAAAAAAATGATTTTGGAAACTTTTAAAGCTAAATTGATTTTTTACGTATTTGCATAGTGTCTTTCTTGTGTTACAATGCTGCTTTTATCTATCCTCATAGCTCTTTCTATGCATCTAAATCTTGATCCAATTTTTTGAATGAGCTCATCATGAACAAGGTGGAAATAAGCATGCCTAATAAAATATGCATAAGAAGAATATTACTAAATAGAAGCTTAGTCCTTCCTCTTAGATAAATTTATCGTGCAACTTTTCATTTTGTGTTTTACTTACTTCTACCACTTTTATGATAAGTTCATTTCTCTTTCTTAGTAACTTGATCCACCTTCAAAAATCTATGAAGAGCTATGGGAATATATGAAATATTCTGATGCCATCACTTTGTTGCCATTCGATTTCAACCTTGCCATAGGTAAGGTATACATTGCTTCTTTTTTTGCTCTTTTTAAGAGTTATTACTCTGATAATTGGGAAGCAAAGGTATGACTCTATTTTTCATAACTTTTAAGTTTGACCTATTATACCTTTACTATATTAATTAGTGATGTGTTATGCAAGAGATGGAAAACATAAAAAAGAAGGTTCAAATATGAAATCAATTACTTGGATCATCGTTCAAAGGTCTGGAAAAGAAAAACAGTTGTTCTCATTTTATATGTTCTTGTTTACCATTGTATGCACTAGTTGTGCATTTCTTGTATGCTTTGTAGAATTGGTTTGTTTTTTAAATCATTTTATGCACTTGCACACTTCTTGTTTTGTATCATTTATTAATAATACTATAATTTTTTTTTTGTTCTAGACAACCCATTATTTTTACCCTTCTCTTGAGATATTTACCATGTTAAAACTCTGTGTATCTTGCTGATATAATAGTTTAAAATTTAGTTCATCATAATTTTGAATCTTTAAATATATGATGTTTATGGATAGAAAATTGAAACCATATGTAAGATTGTAGGTTAGGATTAACTATGAACAGACACAATTAAAAAAATAGTTTTTGCTTTAGTTAAGGGAAAATTTGATGTAGAAATTGATCACTTTCTACGTTTTTTATTGTCTTAATTGATGTAGAAAATGGTTTTCTACATTTGTTTGAATTAATATAGAAAGTGACAACTTTCTACGACCCCCACTATATCTACATCGATTCTAGAAATTGATGTTAAAAGCCTTCCAAAATCTATGTAAAAGATCCTTATTGTTGTAGTATGTGACTCTAAATCTTTTAAACCTTATCAGTTATGTGTTTGAACTTTTTCTCCATTGCCACCTTGAGTCCTACTATCAAATAACAATGTTGATTGATGATGTAATAGTGATGTTAGTAGCCAAGTGATTATCCATATTATTAAGAAGTCTAATAGCTAGAGCAAACACGTGTATTTTTTTTTTGACAAACTATTTTTAAAGTCTCGTATGTTAAGAACAACTGATAACATCATACTAGTTAATGAGGGATTAAAAAGATAATTTACCAAACATAATTACACGTAACTATTTCTGTATACTCCTTGATGACATGTTAACCACTAGGTTGCTAACATCATTGTTATGTCATTAATTAACGCTGTCACTTGACTATAAGGACTAAAATTGGTAACAAAAAAAGTTTAGAGATTTTGATTGATCAAAATTTAGATTGGGGGGGTAAAAGCAGAAGTCAAAAAAGTTTAGTTGAGAAAAATCAGATATTAAGATCTATTATTACTCTCTATAAGTAGATTAAGAAAAAAGAATTTGGCCATTAGGGTTAAAAATGCCATTCTTTATTCCATCTCCCTAGCTAGTTCCTTGTGCTCCAAATCTTTAAGATTACGACCTTTAACTCTACCCATCCCTAAAATGATCTTTCTTGAAACAAAACCTACATAAAGTAGTAACAAGTCCTAAGTGAAAGAAATTGGACAACTAACAATAAAATTGCCTAAATTTATGAAAAATGCAAGTAATCACATTATGTGAAACACAACACATAAAAAAAACCCAAACTTGAAAGTTTTCTTGTTCCTAAGTATAACACCCTTTTACCCTAAAACACATACACTTATAATATTTTCTAAACACATTTGTTGTGGAAATTAAATAAAAATACGTATTAACTTTTAATAAATTCTTGAATTAAAAGAACGTTGCCTCTTGTATTTTCATAAACTTAAGAAACATAACTCCATAAATAACATAATCCAAAATTAAATAAATCTTGACATTTCAAAGGCCACAAAAAAATCGTGTTAAATCAAATATGAAAGAAGCTAATTATAAACTAAAACATGGACTAAGGACTGAATACCTATGCACTAATTTTACATTGTCTTAGGGCATACATAACTATTAAAATAAAAAATAACAACATGAAGGTATAAGCCTTTCCTCTAGAATCAACATCATGATCTTATAAAGACTCACCTGCAATGGTGGTGTTCAACCCAAACACAAATAAAACAAACAATTCGAGAGTGAGATACATCTTACAAATACATTTAAGGCATTAAAAAGAAACACGAGTAAATAGAACACATTTATATACTATTATGTCACCCCAACACATCGCATCCAAATCAAACATTCCATACACACAAGCACATGGAATATGATGTACATTTAACCTATAGACTCGTATGCATAAGGGAAGTGACACAAATAATACAAGAAGGGGGGATCGAATTGTATTTTCACAAACTTTTAACATATTTTTAGAATAACTTGTTATTATGATATTAGTTCAGAAAGAGTCAATTCAGAATGAAGAACTGTTATGAGCTAAGACTGAAAATGCATGTATTTTCTGGAAAAGGTTTTTAACAGCTCAAATGCATGTTTTGAAAAGAGTTGTTTAGTTACAAAGATTTAAATAAATGTCCAGTCAAAGGTTTCTTGTCAAAAGAGTGTTTAACCTCAACAATTTTCAAAAATAGTGATGTGATCGAACAATTAAAACAAGTGCAACAAGTGGAGAAAAGGAAAAAAGATAGTACACAAAGATTTTTATACTGGTTCACCCCAACCTTGAGTTACATCTAATTCTCACCCTTTAAGATGAGATTTTGACTAATACAAATCTATCACCACTAGACTAGTATAAAACTTTGAGTTGTCTCTCACTAGGATAACTTCAACATGTCTTCATGATGCTCCTTCAAGTCCTCTTAATCCTTCAAGGGTAGCCATTGGAGTGGAGCCCACACCACTGACATACTTCTAAAGGAAGTTTAAAAAACATGATAGTTGTCTAGATTAACAGTTGTTCAAAACTGTTCCAAGGTTCCCATTTTGAGGAAACTTTTTGATGAAAATTTTGAAGACACATCATAATGGTGATTCTAATGTTTGTTGAGGAAGGATATGTTATGAGGTAAATCCTTCTGATGAAGGAAAGCTAATATGGCTTTCTGAGGGATCACAACATCATCAAACTTAACACATCTTCATAACACAAAGCATTTTGAAATAGACTGCTTCATAAATTAAGGGTAAAGATACAATTGTTGGTGTTTTAGTGTTCTATCCAAGGCTTATACTGCATAATAACTTCAGTCTTCATTCTGGTGTTTCACATTAGATCTTCTTATGGATAAAGTTCCAGCTTTCAACATAAGTGTATCTTAAAATGTTTTAACATTCATCTTCTGATGAGCCCTCAATTTGTGTGGCTACATATGGAAGATGAAATGTCTTCAACATGGCTTTTGATGAGTCATCTTCCTTTAGTGACTGCATATGGAAGATAAGATGTTCTTGACCTGCAGACTTAAACTATTCTGAATTCTATCAAGATGTAGACTTTGGTGCAATTTCATTCTGATGTTGGACACTCTTTGTAGCCTTTGGTATGTCTTCTGTGTAAGGTCTTGTAGTCTTGTACTTTGCCAAGTTCTAGTACTCAAAGAAAAACACTCTTCATCATGTAAATGGGCTTCAAGAATTCTTCTAAGGCTTTTACCCTATACACATAGCAATTTCGAGACAACTTTTCTAAGCTTGTTTTGAGCACCTCAAAATGCATGTAGATATATGTTTTTGAAAGATGTTTAACATTGAAACACTTAAGCAGAGATATTAGTCATCACACAAATTCATCATGTTGAAATTTTAGGGGATCCTTATAAAATACTAATAATCACTAGGAACACATTACGTTAGATTATCAAGAAGAGTTTTAGAAATACCTAAATTCATAATGTTTGATCAAACAAACGCAAAGGAATCTGAACTCATAGGTGATTTTCTGATCTATGCACTCTTCTTAAGGTCTGTTACGGAATGTTATAGAGACAACAAATAATCGACTAACAGTGTAATCGGTGGTTTTATGGTTATTCCTCAACCGAAACCTCTTTATTCCTCAATAGGACCTTCGTAACTCTTGAGATGGGGAGAAGAGAAACTATGTATGATGGCTTGGTATATTGGGGACCATAATCTTCTTATAACATGTTAACCTAATAAGGTTCTCATTATCCCCTAATGGGCCAACACTGACATCTGTTTATTTAAGTTCATATCATCTAATTTAGTTGTTTAACATGCTCACTTAATTTGATCACATGAAATAAAACCCACCAATGATAAATAACTAATATAATTGTCTTATAATATTAACTCACATTAATTATTGGAATAGTTCCAACACATCACCCTTACAATTTGTATTTTTAATGATCTATCATAGTTAAAACCAGAGATGTCGATTCAACAATTAATTTCTCCATTTTTTAGAATGACAAACTGATAGGGGAAAAAAATTTAAGAGTGACAGTATCTTTTTGAACTTTCCCGTTCTAATCCTTGGGAGTGTGCATCAATTCTGATTTTTATCAATTAGTGGGAAAAATCCCCCTCAATTCATGCATTATGTTATAAATCAAATGTTATAGAAGAAAAATAGGAGGCTTTAAGTTTTGATAAATGACTGTACAAGAAAAATGAAGAAGTATATCAAGTCTATCATGGTATATATGAAACATGATCTCCAGAAAGGAAGGGTCCATCTATATTTCCCATAAAATAGCTAGATATGAAGTTTATGCAAACTTTGAGTCTACGATACTTAACCGCCGTTAAAAACACAACAAAATAAACTCGATGAGTTATTAAAATAAAAATAGGTAATGTAATGTAAGGTGGGGTGCGAAGGAGAAGAAAGAAACCTACCTTTTGCCTAAGGTAAAAACAAAAGCAGCAAAAAGAAAAGAAACAAAAACATGACCAAAAAGAGAAAAGAAAAGCTAGGGAATGACGTCACCTATGGGGGGAGCAACCATCAAGCCATGCGCAACTCTAGTGGTCCTTCCCTCCTTTTATATATGGATTATACCCTTTCCATTCCCTCTCTCTCCTAACAGAGTTTTTCTTGTCACACTCTCTCTCATCATGTTGTTCTCTTCCTGATAGAGTCATAGTTCAATATATTCATCTTCTATAGTATTACTTTGTCCTTCACCTCATCATCATAATTAATTTTGTCCATTTCTTCGTCATTGCACTTCTTTCTAAACACTAACACTGATTATCAGGTGAGCTGATTACTATCTTTGCATGCCAAATACAAACATCCCATTAACAACCAACTTAATTCATCCATCGTTCAACCAATAATTAACGCCAAGTGTTCTGCATTTTTTTCCCCTTGTGCTTTAATTCCACCTCACAAGACAGCTTAAAGCTAGCTAGGTTACTGTTATCTATACAAAATTTACATTTGAAAGGATTTTATAATTATTTGTTTTGGTATGTTTTCTCATCTTAATTTTCTATATATCATCAGTGTTTGCTCTTTCCGGTGCATAGTTAATCAGTGTTAAATGAAAGTATATATTAATATTGCACGCTATGTTGTATTTCATTAATGTATAAATTTTCACCAACAGATAGATCAACTCGATATACATTCTCCCAAACTGGTTCACCTAGTTAATATATATGTTTTAAAAAAATTGTTCAATTTGGTCATGATGAGTCCATTCAACCAGCTGTCCAAAACATGGAAAATTGGAAATGTCTTTTAGCGTGTTTAGTTTCAAATTTGGAGTGTGATTTTCGAACATTTCATACATAATCTTTAGAAACTAATAATTATAATTTTCAAATACCTCAAATAATTCCTCTATTCTCATTGAATTTCTAAACGTGCACTTTGTTCATTGCTCCTTTTGTTTGATAGAAATAAATAGTTGGAAATTGTTGGGCAAAGGGAAAGAGCCAAGAGGGTAGGGTACCCCAAATCCAAAAGTTGTGGTAGTTTAGGGTTAGTCTTTTCTTACAGTCCCGTCGAGGTAATAGGTCAGATGTGCCCTGAAAATTCTCGACAAAGAGACAACAGAGTCAGAGGGGTCAACTTCCACAATGAGACACACTTTGGCTAATGGCTCGCTACCTCTCTATATGCTTGTGTTGTGTTCTTCTATGAATGAATCTAACCTTAACTTTTTCTTTTTATTATTATCCCTCTCTTCTCCCGTGTCAGGCCTTGATCCAATAGAACGGTGCCTCTCTTTTTGTCCCTCAAGCTTTTCGCTTTCGAGAAACGCGTGCCCAATTTGTGATAACGTCATCTCATCTACCCTATACTACACTAAACATTCTCTTTCTTTATTAGTTTCACTTTCACCCTTACTATATAAATGATATTTTTACAGAGTTTTTTTTTATTTCTTTTATCTTATCCTTTTACTTCATTTATCACACTTTTTTTTTCCTATTTTTCTTCTTTCCCCAACTTCTTACAATAGTACTATTCTTGCACCCATATTATTTATAACGTAAAAATATACTTCGATATTAGCATTTTTCATTTTTTTTCATATTTATATTTATATTCTTTTATCTCTTTCTTTCTTTCTTTTGATTTACACGAGCACTTGGTGTACAAGGACACATCATAAAAGAATAGAATTTAAATTCCCTCTTCCTTTATATATATACCATGAAAAAGTATAAGGATAATGCAAAAATTAATGTAAGTCTATAATATCATTACTGAAAAGTTTAGCAATTTTTTTCATAAAATAAAAAGTAATATTTAAACAAAATATATCAAAAGTAATTTTTTTGAAACATATTTCTTTTTTTTATATATCCCTTATCATATTTACATATTTTTAATATGTTCTTGTTCTTATTTATTCTCGAATATGCATAATTATGAATGGTAACGTGGATTGGGAAACCCCGTTCTTGATAAATGATTCCCACCATTCACCAACACAAGACAGCATGATTAGCACAAGCCTCTAGCTGTCCATTTTCTCGCAGACCCCTTCACAATAACCAGAGGTCTAAGCTCCAAACTCCTCCTCTTGGTTTTCATCAAAACCTAACTCTCATGATTTGGTTCTTTCCTTTATCTGTGTACCCACTGCAGAGAAGGAAAAATCATTATTGTTTCTCAAATTATGGGTTTTTGTTTATAAACACGCGCTTAAATTTTTATTTCCTTTTCAATTCAATTCCCTTTGAGTATTGCTCTCCACCAAATGAGATGATGGTTATCTCTGATAACACTTGTCACCTTTTCACCAAGAGGACTACTCCTATTATATATATTTTCTTTTGTTGGGCTTTGCCTTTTTAGCTTTTTGGTTACTGGAGTGTGTTATCTCTTCTTTCACCCTCTCTCTCTCTCCCATTTCTCTCTCACATATACATATTCATATATACACAGACCTAGCTTGATTTATTTCTTCATGCTTATAATTTTATACATGATGGAGAAAGTAAAGGGTGGAAGGTATTAATGGTGGTGGTGGTGAATTTGATGCAGTTCCAGTAATTGCTATATATATATATATGATGGAGTCATGTGTCCCACCGGGGTTTCGGTTCCACCCAACAGATGAAGAGCTTGTGGGTTACTATCTGAGGAAGAAAGTTGCTTCTCAGAAGATTGATCTTGACGTTATCAAAGAGATCGACCTATATCGTATTGAACCATGGGATCTCCAAGGTATGCACACATAATTAAACATATATTAATTTACGTATAGTACTACGAAGTATGCATAATATATATGCTTCATGTTTACTTCAATTTATTCTAAAAGAAATTATCTTCTAGTTGTATCAGCTTTAGTAATGTTTTAAAAGAAATTAAACAATTACTACCATGTATAGCTTCTTCACTCCTTTCCAAATCAAATTAGGGTTTTGAGTGTAAAATTGATCATATAGACTTTTGTTAAAGAAATATGGTCAAGCTAGATCTTAATTAGTTTATGGTTTTTATTTCTTTTAAATTTGGAGATGCATGGTTGTGAATGATTTGAGTTTTGCAGAGACATACAGGATTGGGTACGAGGAGCAGAACGAGTGGTATTTCTTTAGCCACAAAGACAAGAAATATCCAACTGGGACAAGAACCAACAGAGCCACCATGGCAGGATTTTGGAAGGCGACAGGAAGAGACAAATCAGTGTACGAAAGGACCAAACTCATTGGCATGAGAAAGACCCTCGTTTTCTACAAAGGAAGAGCCCCTAATGGACAAAAAACTGATTGGATCATGCACGAGTATAGGCTTGAAACTGTTGAGAATGGACCTCCACAGGTAACAAGCATCTCTATATACATTTAACATATATTCATACTTAGTGCACATATACCATTACCATATACCCTTTTACGTATTGTGTGTCAAATTTTGCTGACTAAACTATATATATATATATATATATATATATATATATATATATATATATATATATATTAAATTATTATTTATGTATGTGTTTGTGCGGTTGAATTTGATATGTTAAGTTCACACTTGATGAGTTACTTTAGATGCCCCCCATTTAGTCAATTGCACATAATTATCACATATCACATATATATATTATTTCACTACCCTAACCTTGTCCTATTTCACACACGCAAACAAGGATAGTTTTTGGAATTCGAGATCAAGCACTATTTCTAACTTATAAGTTTAGTGTTAACCACTTCCAAATGGTTTTTCCGATTTCCAAGTAATTCCTTCACGTTGGTCTAGTCTCATGTGCCTTTAAATTTGTTTCTCTATCAGTGCAGATTAAGCACTTGATTGGTTCCCCTAAACTCATTTTATAATTTAATAGATCCTAACAACTTTTGCTTTCCTAGACCACTAAGTGAATATTCAACCGCAAGGCACGTACAAGCTTTCAATCTATTTCTTATAGAACTTTTACCAACAAGAAGTCAAAAGTCACTACTTTCAAAAGCGTATAATTGAACTTTTTTCTTTTTCTTTTGTGCTAGACTTTTAATTCTTGCCATTTTTCTTGTCAATGTCAAACGTACAAACCCATCTTCGTTTTTTACCCTTTTACGGTAAAAGAAAAATTGAGGCAGAAAGGAAGATTAGAATTTCTACCTTGACTATAGTCCAACATATTCAGCTTTGGGGTAATTAACCATGTCTACCCCAAATGTTTTGTCATACTTTTAGAGTAGCTTAGATAAATGCCCTTGGTTACTCCTAAATACTTTATTGGCTACCCTAAAATTTGTTTGCTTGTTAATTATTTTTTATTACCATCATAAAACATTGAGAAATTAAGAACTTTAATATTGTTATTATTTTTTTTCATTAACTTTAGTCTGCGTTTGCCTATCCCAATGATTTTTTTCTCTCCACACCCATAAATTGCCGTAGTAGGTCTACGTAACAAGCAACATCCAATATGGCCAATATTTTCTAAGAGGAAGAAAACTCTACAGAGCAAAAATTCTTTCTCCTGTAAGAATTTTCTGGTTATTATCGTTTTAAAGTCTTACATGTACGATCGATTCAACCCACATGTCCTTTTTGCATGTCTTTTCTCGTCTTTCCGATTGAAAACTGACATATCAGCTAGAAAAAACTAATAATTAAGAAACAAAATGTCACCACTTACAATTTCCTTTTTTGCTAATATATATGTCAATTTTTAATTAGGAAGACAAAAGCGGAACAACAGATATAAATAATTTAATTTCATTTTTGAACATGTCATAAGCCACAATAATATATACTTTTCTTTGTAGTTGAATGCTTTCTTATTCGGATGTAATTAATTATTCATTTGACTAAACTGACTACTATTCCTCACCAAACAGACTGAAAATTTGCAAAAGCTAATGGGAAAAACATTCCTAAAAAGATAAACAGAAACTTTCACTTTATTTTGCCTTTCAAAACACTTATAAGTAGACCTAGTCAAGTCAAACATAATACATTTCAAGAGAATAGAGAAACCAAGTCCACAAAAGTCTTATCTTAGCTTTCCAACATGTAATCGAGTGTGTGTGCAGGAGGAAGGATGGGTGGTGTGCAGAGCATTCAAGAAAAGAACAACTAACGGCCAAACGAAGACTATTGAAGGATGGCATCGAAACTGCTTATACGATGAACAACAACAAGCATGTGGTAGTGTCAGCAGCACTGTGGTGGACCCTAATATTGACCTTATGTTAAGGCAACAACCTCAGAGGTTTTCAGGAGCTCAAAATTTCATGTACAAGCAAGAAGAGATCATAGAAGCAGATAATAATAATTTGAGCTTCATGCATGCAGAACAACAATTGGTGCAGCTTCCTCATCTAGAAAGTCCTTCTTTGCCACTAGCAAAGAAACAAAGCTCAGTAGTGTCCCCAATATCAGACAATATTAATAACAACGAAGATGATGATAATCCTCAAAAGGGTTTATCCAACACTACAAAGAAAGTGACCACTGATTGGAGAGCTCTTGACAAGTTCGTGGCTTCTCAGTTGAGCCAAGAAGAGAGGCATGAAATAGAAGGGGTGTCTAGCTTTGCAACTCATCACACTACTACTAGCTCGGACATGGCATTGCTGCTACTGCAGAATAATAGTAGGGAAAATGAAAGGAACAACAAGTTCAACCCGTTTTTCAATACAAGCTCAACAATATCAGACTGTGACATTGGGATATGCGTATTTGAAAAATGAAGGGTAGGATTAATTAATTTGTTGCATTGATAGTATTGTACTAGTAACTATATAAATGGTTTGTGGATGTTGAGACATGTGATCATATGCAATTTTAATTTGTAAAAATATGTGTGGGAGGAGTGAGAATTATAATCGCTCTCTCTGCTCCATCAGCGTGAGACACGCGAGTGCGGTTTGTCAGTGTAAATTGAGATCATGCGCCTAATATATGACTCCAGGTCCTAAGTAGATTAACATTTAAATTATCACAAACGTATACGGTGCTATATATGACTTAATTAATGAATCCTCTAGTGCCCAGCTACTCCACAAAATAGTGATATTCCATGCTCTTACTGAATGTTGTATTCTTTAACTTTCAAGTAAAAGAAAACATATAATGTGCCCTTTTCATTAAGCATGCACGTTGGAACATTCCGCTGCTTTATGTCTTGATAGCTATTTGTTTCTTGGGCTTTTGATGTTCAGAGGCTACTTGGATATGCTGAAAGGATACGTCTACAAATATTTTGGAAACGAGTGCAAATACCCCCATATGACCCTGGCTTGTTCTTGCTTTTCTTATAGTTTATGGGCTTAAGCATCAATAGAAAAGGAATCCTTATCTATAAGTATTATAAAATATAAATATATATTCTATGAAAAAATCGATATGTAATTTCATTTAAAATAGTACATTTTATTACGTATTTCATAAAATTTGGAGATCTCACACATTAACTAGTAATATATATGATCAAATTAATGTATAAAGTAAGCACCTTAGGGGCCAGTCGATGTTGTAGGGTTGAGGATGACCCATAACCTGCATTCTAAGAGATATTAATCCTATTATGGTGATTGTTGTTGGACCTATCGTATCACTCGCAATCGAATTACAATTAGATATTTTCATCCTTAAAAAAATTGGCACTCATTACTACAAAATGTTTTTTTTACGACATGTATTTAAAAACGATTATCAATACACCGTCTTTGTTAAGTAGCGGTGGCTTTTTTGTAATTAATTGAAACTTTTCAAAGACGGGTGTTGTTACCACTGTCTTTGAAATTAAATTTTAACATCGTTTTACAAAAATCCCGTCCTTCTCGAGAAAATATTTGTGTGCGTGTTCCTCTTTCCCTCTTTCTCTTCGCGTCTGTTCGTCTTCTTAATATTTTTAATTTTCAAATTTTTAATTCCCGCATTCATTCCTTTCCCTCACATTCATTTCTCCTCGCGTCTGTTCCTCTTTCCTCTTTCTCCTCGTGCCTTTTCCTCTTCTCTATGTCACCCTGTTTGTTCCTTTCTCCCGCGTTCCACTCCATGGAGAAAGAGCTACGCGTTTGGATGGAAGCAGAATCACGTTTGGATGGAAGCGGTGATGGAGGGGCTATGGGGACTCGCAGAGTACCACGAGAGGGGCTATGGGAAATAGGGAAAGCAGTGAAGTGCCTCGAAGCCATATGCCAAAGCGACGTGTCGTTTTTCCCTGAGGTGTACAACTTGCTCAACCAGTGCTACCATCTCGTCGAAGCTATTCCACCGCAAAAACAGGTCTTGCACAAGGGAACCGAGCTCACTGCGTCTGTTGGATACGAGTATGTGTTGTATTTTTTAGATCTTACTTTGGAATTTTCAGTTTTAGGTTTTAGTTTAGCTCCAATAAAATGTAGTCATAGCTTCATATTTTGTTATTCGTGTGCTTGCATATTAAAATCAATGGTTGTTGTTACTGCACTTCACTTTATTCTCGTGAATGTTATGCTTTACAATTTTGACGAGGCATATGTGTTGCAGTGGTAAGTAATCAATGGCGGAACACGACGAAAGGTATAAGATGTTGAATTCTGCCTGAGTTTTTATACTTCACTTTCTTGCTATAAATATATGCAAAGGAAGAAGCAGCTGGAACTCGCCTTCTAATAGATGGAAGGACTTGCTTACTTCACGTGAAATGAGTTCATTTTTACCTTAACTATGTTCATTCTTCCAAGTAAAGATGTCTTTTGACTCGTAGGTAACTTGGCGTATTCTATTGTGATCTCTGAATTAAGAGGAAGTAAAGGTAGTTTCATGATCCTATATATTCCAACAAGCTTATGCTACAGCCATGCATTATATTTTCCATAACCTTTGGTAAAATTATTTGAACTATTCCAACATGCTTATGCATTATATTTCACATTCAGCAAGCTATTCACATACTGCTACTAATCCATTCTTAATTGAGAGGCAAAGCACTGACCTTCCAAACACATCAGTTACAATACACATGCAGAATCAAATGATGGCCGGTATCCTCTAGCCGCACCTTATAGGAGCAAGAACTTTGATTGGTAAAAATAGTTTTTAGTTAGTTTAATATGTAAATAGTTGTTGGGATAGTAAGTGTTGCCTGTTACCATATTTCTATTTCTTTTTGTTGGTAGATATTTGTTCCTCACATGATATCATTGAGGCTTGCTTGCTGCTGGCTGCTCACTTAGGCCCTGTACAAAGGAGCCATATGATCTGAATTTTTTGTTTTTTTAACAATAAGTCTACATTTGGTACCTCAATGACCAATGTCTAGCAATGCATCTATTTTGCTTTTGTTCTTTTCCTTTATGTTACTTCATTCTTCCTTCGAAACAGTGTCATGGCTTCAGAAAGGACCTTTTTCAAATGTTTATAGATTTGAAGCCAAAATTTCTCAGATTTCCAGGTATGTCAACATTCTAAGTTTTCAAAGTGAGGTTTGCTAATTGCTATACAATATTGTTTTTATTTTATTTTATTTTTGTGCAGTGGATAGGGGATATATACCGTGCATTCTTACACAAACTGAATAGTTAAATTAATAGAGTAAATATTAAAATAGTTTCTAGATATAGTTATAAGTAATTATAAAAAACTATATCATTGTGGAAAAAGTTGTTGTAACTGAATGATTGGTTCTTTTATATATATTTTTATGGTATATGATGATTTATTATGTTGTTGTAGCTCTATTTATCAAAATCATTGTATTAAGTGGTTGTTATGTTGAAGGAGTTCACCTGAGAAACCGATTTCAATGGAAAGATACTATTGGACCATGGGAAGAGAGACCTGGGCACCTTGGTGAGGGGGATCATTCTCAACTTCACCATGTTTCCACCATGCTTGTTTAGTCCCCTTTTTTTAATTTCCGTAATTTTTGTTGAGTTCCCTTTTACTGATTTATTATTACTCTATTGCAGGCTAGCTTACTTGCACGAGGCAATTAAGCCATAAGTTGTACATCAAGATATTAAATCAAGCATATTATTTGATTTTTGGTTCTTTCTTTTGCTATAATATTATCTGATTTTCTTCTCTCTTTGTTTTTTGAGGCCCAAGCAACAATTCTTAAGTTAATAGATTTTTAACTTAGCATGTGAAGTGAAACTGATTACTAAGTTAATAGATTTTTAACTCAACATATGAAAATCATATTAAACTGAATGTTGGATCGAGTGGTCTCAGAATAATTAAGAAGGGGGGGTTGAATTAATTATTCCTAAACCTTTACTAATTAAAAAATTACTCTTCTAAGGCTTTTACTAAATTGTTAAGAGAATGAGAAGTAGAAGAGAAACTTAACAGAAAGTAAAAGCGGAAATTAAATGCACAGCGGAAAGTAAAAGAGTAGGGAAGAAGGAAATAAACACACAAGAGTTTTTATACTGGTTCGGCAATAACCCGTGCCTACATCCAGTCCCCAAGCAACTTGCGGTCCTTGAGATTTCTTTTAACCTTGTAAAAATCCTTTTACAAGCAAAGATCCACAAGGGATATACCCTCCCTTGTTCTCTTTGAACCTAGTGGATATACCCTCCACTAGAACTGATCCACAAGAGATGTACCCTCTCTTGTTCTCAGTCAAACCCAAGTAGATGTACCCTCTACTTGTACCACAAAGGATGTACCCTCCAATGTGTTAAGACAAAGATCTCAGGCTGTTAAACCTTTGATACTTTGTGAATGGGGATACAAAAGAATTCTCAGGCGGTTAGTCCTTTGAACACTTTTGTATTAGGAAATGGGAAGAATCAAAAGAATTCTCAGACTGTGTCATTTTTAATTCTTTGACAAGGGAGAAGGGAGACACAAAAGAATTCAGGTGGTTAGTCCTTCGTTCTTTTGGAAAAGGGAGAAGAGAGACACAAAAAGAATTCAGGCAGTTATTCCTTGGCGAATTCTTTTTGGCAAAGGGAGAAGAGAATGAAAAGATGAATAGCACAAGTTTTCAAGGTTTGGAAAACCAGAAAACTTCAGAATGCTTTTGGTACAAAGAAGAAGAAGAAGTTCAAAGAGATTCAAGGCTTGTAAAGGATTGTAATGAAATGATTGGAAAGTATTCAAGATGCTTGAAATGCAAAACAAAGCCTTGCTTTTATAGACTCTTCATGTCTGGTCAAGAAGACCATTTAGAAGAGTTATAACTTTTAGAAAAAACTTAAAACCAATTTGAAAAAGTCAAAAATCTTTTGAAGAGTTACATCTTTTGATTTATTCAGAAACAGTCACTGGTAATCAATTACCAAATTAGTGTAATCGATTACACAAGGCTTTAAGTGAAAGGATGTGACTCTTCACATTTGAATTTGAATTTCAACGTTCAAGGGCACAGGTAATCGATTACCAAAACATTGTAATTGATTATAGCTTTTTGAAAATAATTGGAACGTTGTAAATTCAGTTTGAAAAATTTTTCAAACTCATTTTGCTACTGGTAATCGATTACAACAATATGGTAATCGATTACCAGAGAGTAAAAACTCTTTGGTAAAAGGTTTTGTCAAAAACTCATGTGCTATTCAAAGTTTTGAAAAAACTTTTTAATACTTATCTTGATTGAGTCTTCTCTTTATTCTTGAATCTTGAGTCTTGAATCTTGATCTTGATTCTTGAGATCTTTAACCTTGAATCTTGATTCTTGTCTCTAGACTTTTTTCTTGAGTCTTGAATTCTTCTTGATTCTTATCTTGAACTCTTGAATTGTTCTTGATTCACTTGAGTTGTTCTTTGAGCTTTTTGTCATCACCTTTGTCATCATCATTGTTATCATCAAAATACCTTTGAATCACCTTTGATTCACCATGAAGCTTTGCTTCTACACTGAACATCAAGCATATCATGTTTGAAAAAAATTGTTGATGCATTCTTTTTTGCAGGATGGTGATATAGTCAACATTGATGTTAGTGTTCATCTAAATGTAAGTTTTTTTTTTTTTTTCCGGGGCAGAGGGTGATGGTGGCTGATTTTGCTTTTGTGTGATGGTGATGGTGGCATATCCCCATTACAATTTTTTTGGTTAAGCCAGCGTGATGATATTATAAATATCCTTGTTTACGATGTTAATGTCCTCTTGTATATTGTTTGAGGGGATGGAGGCTAGGAATTATTTATTATACTTATACACACATAATCCAATTTCTTTCTTCTTCCTTTTTTTAACTTGGTACTGTATTAACTTTTGTCTGAATTTTAATTTGTGTAGTTGAGCATGCTGCATTAAAGATTAGTTGTTTCCCGTTCTTATTTGTTTTCCAATTACATCTTTTGATATTTCTAAATTTTAAGCTTTAATTTGGTGAATGAAATGTAAAGATATGGATTGTAGGGCTATCATGGGGACACATCAGCAACTTTCTATTGTGGAGATGTCGATGATATAGCTAAGAAACTAGTTCAGCTACCACATTTTGTCTTCATGCCACCAATGGCTGTGATTTGTTGCTATTGTGTCTTCATACTGGCACACACTCTTAATTTGTTTCTCGATATAATGTACTTTAATTGTTTCTTCCTATATTTTTTTAAGTAGAATCTATGTATTCTTTCCCACCAAGAGTGAAAAAGCTACTCTAACTTGTACTAACAGAAAACAATGCACATGAAAAAGGCATAAAACAACCACTGCTTACTAGTTTAAATTTGCTCTCATAAGTTTCAATTTTTTTTGTGATTTTAAATTTCAATTGTTTTTAAATATTTGTTTCATGTTGTGGAATTTTTGTTTTTTCAGTTTTTCTTTCGATATGATGTAAGAGATAATATCATCGATCTTGTCAAAGACGAGATACTTGGTCCTCTGAATTTTTCTGAAAAATAATTATTTAATTTAGGATTTTCTCTTACGAATTATAATAACTTTATATGCTAAAATGATAATAACTTGTTTTTTATATGAAATTGTCTTAACAATTTTTATTTTGTTACACTCTTGTAATTAATATTAAAATTGATTTATAAAATTAATATTTAAATGATAGATTAAATATAAATAATTTGTGAACCTCTTATTTTGATTTAATCTATCATTTAAATATTATTTTAATAAATAAATTTTACTATTAATATTAATTACAATGCTAACATATATTATTTTTAATTATTTTTATTTTTTCTGATTGGATATCATTCGGGGAAAATATAAATAATTAAAAATAACATTTAATCCAAGGACGGTGCTTACATAAACACTGTCTTTGTTTGTTAGGATTCAAAGATGGTGCTTATGTAAGCACCGCCTTTGTTTGTGTACTTTCAAAGACGTTGCTTACATAAGCACCGTCTTTGAAAGTTGATCTCTTTCTAAGACGACAAATTTTGATCCGTCGTTGAAAGATTTTACTTTTCACGATGTTGGATACAACGGCAGTCTTAGAAAAACTTTTTTATAGTAGTGACTTGAGTGCCACTTTAGGTGTACTTAAACGTTAGTATACACGTGATCACTTAATTTCAGCATATGTTGGTTCGTAAGGTTTTTTTTTCAAAGTTTGAAGGGAACCAAGACATTTTTGCATCAAAGTTGGAATCTTGGCAGCTGAGAATCTTCTCCATTGGCTCTCCCTTCACGATTCATCTTCCTTTCATCTTTTATTTGGAATTTGATGTCAATGTGTAAGTAATTTCCCTTGTGCTTGAGGTAGGAATGTAATGACACTAAACCTCTTTGTTATCTTTGACTTTTAATATAAGTTTCATGTTTCCCAATCTTTTGTCTTATTTTTATGTGTCATTGTTATATGAGGAGTGATCAACCACATGTTGTGGGTTTTGTTGCATTGGAAAGTGTTGCTAAATCTAGACATAGAATAAGATAACTAAGGGTTTTACACTAAGGATCGTGTATGAGCACTTAGTCCTCTTATGACCATTGGTTTAATGCAAATATTGTTATTGATTTGCTAAGGAATTAGAAATTGATAATGATATTTAGTTTTAAATCACTAAGGGATTGGGATTTAGTAACTCTTATGGTCGAGGATTGATTGATGGAATATGTTACTTGATTCATTGTCATCAATATGATTAGGTGAAGTGGAATGAAATCCAACCCTGGACACGCTTCTTATCCGTTGTTGAATCCTTGTTTTACTTGCATGTTATAAGTGTTTGATAAAATTACAAAAAGAGTTCTTTTAGTCATTTATATTTCAATAGTTGTTAGTTTTGAATCTTATCCTTAAAAATCAACATTTATATGCAATTTATTGATTATTTGTCCTTAGTTAACAAGTAGTGCATTGATTGATCTAATATTGCGCAAGTCCCTTTGGAGATAATATTCTTGAGATACTTCAATACTTGCACAATAGGTACAATTGCCAATATTATTAACAAAACCTGTAGAGATTTAGCATACTTTGAGAAGACTATTATGAAAGCCTGAAAAGACTCGAGAAGAAAGAATACCATTGTATTTGGTACTTCTATTAGTGAAAATCCTACAATTGTTTGAACTAAATGTAGTCCCAAGATTATGGGTGAATTAATATAAATTTGTATTGTCTTCCTCTTTCTTTATGTTCTCATGCATGTGATTGGTGTATATTCAACATATCTTTTGAAAAGTATTTAGATTTAACTGAGTTAATATTATTTCACTGAACCAAGATTTTTCAGAGATGTTTCTGACTTTAGAAGTAGCAATATTTATTTTAAATAGAAAATTCAAATTTTGACAGCAGGTTTTAGACTGCAAACCTTTAGAGAAGCAACACATCTTAAACAAGAGAAAAAGTATCTCTTTCTAATTAACTCGTGATATCCAAGCTAGAAGATTGAAAAGAAAAATCAAAAGCAATATGTTGTTTATGTAGAAAACGTCAAAGTCATTGAGTGTCACTATTTAACCTTCCTTATAGTACACTTAAAATATAGTACACTTTAAATAGTTAATATAATTATTATTCAAATATCCTTCAACGATGCAACAATCAGGCATTATGCTTATCTTAGTGAGAATATTACATCGTAAAGTCAAATGAAATCTTACAATGAATATATATATATATATATATTGAACTTTTATCGTTTTACCAATTGATTAACTTGATTAGAATAAATGTCCATTTTAATTCATGTTTGAAAGATAAGAAAAGATTGTACTGCCACTACTAAAAAAAGGATTATTTACATCAGTGATTAGAATCGTCTTAGAATGATTGGCGGTGACATTTTTGTAATAAATACGAACACAACGACGACGTTTGTAAATAATCGTCTTTAAATAGTGCGTAAGCGATAACAAAGTTGTAAATTTTTGCTTTTCTACAAAGACGATTTTTTCCTGAAACCTGTCTTTGTTTGGTTATTGATTTCAATATTCATTCACTCGCGCACGACATCCTTCATTACTAACCCGAGAACGACGCCTCTGCACCCTAGCTATCTCCTGTGTATCGTATCATTGTCCCGTCCGGGAACCCCAGGCCACTCCACCATCTCCTGTGCCACTCTGCCGTGGTCACATCCTTACTGAAGCTCAGCCCCAATTTAGGGTTTAGAATCAAAGTAAATTGCATGTAACGTTGGATTGATTATTTTATTAAATGATGCATTACTCATGCTTTTTGTTTTGCCATGTTAAGTGGCCTTCGTAGTTCATATCAACATCGTCAAATTGTCGAGACTAAAAATAAATGAATCATTTATGTTCACATGCATAAGGAAATTATTTTATTATTTATTTTACTAACTTAGTGGTCGTAGAAGCTTTTAGAGTATATTGTAACTGGTTTAGCTTGTTTGTGATTTAAGTTTGTTTTATATAACAACCAATTGAGGTGGGTAGGAAGTATGATGATATTTTCTGAGCCTGGTTTTATAGGCTTAAGGTCGTGTTACTTTAGTTTGGCTTTTGTACAAGAAAGTGTGATCCTTGTGTTTTTGTTTATTCCAAAGACTCTATTGTTATTTATGTACTTGTCTACGTGGATTATATCCTCACTAGAAGTCACAACTCTAACATTCAACATCTCACTTAACAACTAAACTCTGGTTTCTCTCTAAGAGTTGGGTGATCTTGATTACTTCCTCGACATTGAAGTCAAAATGCCAATGACTCTCTTTTGCTTTCTCAAGGGAAATACATTTGGGACCCGTTGAACAAGACCAATTTAGCTTAAGCTAAACCAATATCTTCCCCTATGATGTCTCCCAAATTAAGCTTCTTAGTCAATAAGGTCTGTTAATTCAAGTCCAGAACATTCACTAATCATTAGACATCATTATATCCTGGGTTCTTGTTCTACAACCATTTACCTCTACTTCTCCATACTCTCAAGCTTTTTGTGACCCAGATTAAACCTCAGATTTGGATCATATGCAATCAACTTCAGGTGTTTAATGAGTTTTTTTATGTACTCATTTTTAATCGTCTCAAGTTAGACACTGGTCAATAATGATCTTGAACCTGATGGTTACAGATTTCCCTAACTCAAGTTGCTTCAAGGCTCAAGATGGTCAGAATAAGAGGGAACTTCTTTCCAAATAAGGGCTTTGTATGGTCCCATACTTAGGGGTATTGCATCAATCTTAAACCCCTAATATCACCCCTTCGCCCCTATGCTATATATATCCACCCAGAGTTGTGACCCTTCGCCAAGTTTTACCTCTATTGGATCCCCAGGTGAGCACTTCCCCACCATGTGTGTTTTGAGATGCATCAAATGTGTTTTTCATTTTCTAACAGTATTGTAATTCTGCTGAATTATGTGATGTAAGGTTGCCGATTTTGGACTGCCAAGTAGCTTGATGGAGACACAGGTGTGGAAAGTAGTGTAATTCGAACATTTGGGTAAGTGTTGTATTTATCTTCAAACAGTTTCATCCTTAAATTCACATATTTGAGTGAAACTGAAACAAGTAACCTATGCCATTTTTGTGTAGGTATTTGCCTCTTGAATATGCTGAAAGTGGAAAAATCACTAAAAAGGCTGATGTTTATTCCTTTGGGGTGGTATTAGTGGAGCTTGTTATAGGGACAAAAGTCATGGATCTCACTAGGTAAATAGGGCAGCAGTGCCTTACTTAGTGGGTAAGTCAACAGCATGACAATATCTAACTTGTGAAAATTATTGGATTGTTGACGACACCATTTCAAGAGAGTATATAGTAACATTACAATTCCTCAATAGACAAACATATATAATAGCTTGAATTTATTTGGTTTTTTATGACTGACCTTGGTTGAAGACGTTGTGTAAACTTTTGAATATTAAACAGGCACGACCACTATTGGAAGAATATGCCATTGAGGAACTGATTGATCTAAGGCTTGGTAACCACTATTCAGAACATGAGGTTTATTGCAATAGTCATGCTGCATCATTATGCATACAACGCCCACCTCAATGTAGACCATGCATGTCATAGGTAAACGAAGTTTTATACTCCATACTGGCAAACTTGGCTTGCTCCTAAGAACTCACAATATGATATTTGTTGGAACTTGATAATGTTAAACAATTATAGGTAAATATCCTAAATTGCCTGTAGGAAAAGGCTAACTGCACAATTATGTAAGGTCGAAAGCTGTATAGAAAAATGGATAATGAGTCCCTAGTTGTCAAATTGATTTATGCCTTGCATAATTATGGGAGTTGTGTCCATTTCCATTGACATTGAATTGGTTGGTCTTGAAATTACAACTTGTTCCTAGGCACGTCCATTCCTTCCAAGTGCAATCACAGAAGATGTCTTTGATTTGAAATTGCATGATTTGGCTCGACATGGAAGTCTGAGATCAGACATTTAATTAAAACGTATTGGCATGTATGATTATATTGTATAGTACCTGGCAATCAAAACAAAAGACATTTAAAAAAAATCATATTTTCTAAGATGGTTCTGCCAAGAACCATCTTAGAAAGTACTATATTCTAAGACAGTCTTGGCATCAGGACCATCTTAGAATATGATACATTTTAAGACGGTCTGGATGACAAGACCGTCTTACAATGTATCACATTCTAAGACGGTCTTAAAGTCGAGATCATCTTTGAATGTACTACATTCTAAAACGATCCTCTGGAACCGTCGTCGTATACCCCAATACTTTTTATGACACTCGTTACAATAACGTCTCGTAACCAACGTCGTATGTTAAAAATAACCAACGTAAAAGTCATGTTTTATAGTTGCGTGATTCATTGTTATTAAGTTAAAGATAAGATTAGAAATGGGAAAGTGAAACATCGCTACCCCAATGAAACAACATCTCATATATAGCTAATGATCAGACAAGCATAAGGGAAGAAAAACAACCAAATGGATGTGGGAGAAAATATTAAAATAATCTCGAGGACTGAAGTTGAAAAGTATAGCACCAATCACATTTAGAATGTATAAACAGAAAATTGGGTGCATTAATTAGATTGATCGTAGTCATATGTTCAGCATGGAGTGTATAAACAAAATGCTGCATGAATTAGATTGTTCGTAGCCATGGTCAGCATGGGCATATCTCGGTGAGAGTTTTGGTGGGTCCGTGTGTTGTCTAGCATGAGCTGTGCACTATGGTTCCTGTTCCGCATGCTTTGTCTTATTGGTCACAAATTGCCCCTCCTAGTCCCATGCATAGGTTTTTCTTCTTCTTTTTTTTTTCCTTTGTTGAAAAGTTCATTTTATTTATTATTAATCTCTCTTGCACCCTTTTGTTATAAATCCTTTTCTTTATCAGTCAAATAGTATATATATATATATATATATATATATATATTGTTTAATTTGTAGTTGTTGTATCTATCAAATACATTCATGGATTTCAAATTTAAGTTTCTCCTTTAACATAGCTACAACCTACCCGAGAACATATTTACACTACAGAAACTTGATTTCTTATTCACCAAGAAAAAAAAAACTTGATTTCTTTCTTATAGTAAACCCGTTGCCAAGTGATTCATTAACGACAAAAACAATTGTCATTTATTTATAAAAAAAAAATAGTAGTGTAAGGATTATCTTCATAAATATAACTTCGATTTTAATTAACAAAAATTAAACTTTTAATATGGATATTATGTGCTTATATTAATAGCATAATGTATAATGTATCTTAATAATATATATATATATATATATATATATATATATATATTAGCTGTTAATTAAGTTTATTTTGAATAAAAGGGGTATATAGACTCATTTTTCTTCGAACATTCTTTTTATTTCAAAAAGACTTTGTCGTGCGGCAGTAGGGGTGTAGCTGCTGTTGCTACTTTGTGGACCAAACGGTCCAATTTGCCCCATCACATTTGTCTGTATGCCACAACCGCATTGAGATTAAATAATGTAATCCTATATGACCAATAGAATTGGAATTGTACTATGAGTTGGACTTATTTGTTAATTTTTTTTATACACAAATCTTTAACTAATTAGATACTTTTTCTATTAATTTTACTAATTCCATATTTCTCAAATAAAACAAATTAATCTTGAAACAAAACAAAACAACGACTCCACCAATACTGTCGTTGTAGAGGGATGTTGTTAGCAAACTTAATTATTATAACCCCATTGTTCCATCAATTAATCTTGAAAATTTAATCAGTCAATGAAGGTAAATTTTGGGTTGGAACTTGGAACGAGCCGCACGGAACAAAGCAATTATTTTTATATTTCCTTCGTTTCTAATTACAAAATTATTTTAATTAATTTATATTCCTTAAAAAATAATTAATTTAATTAATCATATTAAATTTATCAATTATTTATACTATTATTTTAAAATTATTATTATTTTATCTCTCTATCAACTTAATTGTTTTCCATAAATATTTGGAGAAAAAATAATTAAGTAAGGATATAAAAAAGAAAAAGTAATTAATGTATCTAAAAATTAGAAAAAAAATATTATAAAAAAGAATAAATAAATTTCTTAAAAGGATTTTATAGTTAGTGACCCATGGAGTACTTGATTAAATTTGTTATTCTCATAATTTACCTGGATATGGTGGTTTCCGCTGTCAATGCATATTCAATGGGAGTGGTTCCCGCTGTTGTAGTTTTGTTTCCAAGGGTTAAAGTGTCGAGGAGAGAGGAACATAATTCCTATGCTTGTGTACTTTATTTGGATTTTTAATTTCTTCTGTTATAGGGTCATCTCCCATTTTAGCATCAGGACATGAAAAAGGAAACAAAATTAAAATTTAGGGTTTAATGAGTTAAGTAAAACTGTGCTTTGTTGGTTTGTTTAATGAATACAATCGTAGAAGAAGAAAAAACAAATCTAAAAAGTGGACAGAAATTAAAATTAGTAAACAAGTATTTAGACAAAATATTTAAACAAGTATATTCAACTTTTAATATAACTATTTCAATTTTATTGAATCACATAGAATGGGATTATTTAGACAAAACCTTTAAATGATAGAAGTAATTAAGTTGCTCGCACAATTTTGGTTTACAATATGATAACCAAATAACAAAACACATGTATAATTAAAATTTCTAACAATGAACTAAGATTAACCTAGCTATTTAAGCTTCTTTTTTTTTACATACTAAAATTTACTCATTAGGATCAACTTAGTGATAGAAAAATTAGATAGTTTACATGAGATCATAGAATCTAACATGGTTATCTCTATGGTACACAAAAAAAAAAAAATACTTGAACTTCTCTGAGTTCTATCTTCCTTTCACTAGTTCCTTTTAGATATAAACTCTTTTTTCAAGAATTACATCAATTAATTCTTGCAACAAATATTCCGGCCGATCCAAACATAAAGCATTAAAGTCCTTGCATCAGCCCCTCTAATTAAGAAAAAAAAAATTGTCTAGAATTAGTATTTATAATAATTTTTACTATTAGTGAGGTTGCATGATCCCACATGTAGTGGTTCTTTAACAAGGAGGACCAAGTGCTTAACTCTCACCGAAGGATATGTAAAACTTTGTTTAATTTGACATCCTAAATCACCCTTTACTAAATTTTAGGGAAGCGTAATTTATTATTTAAACATAAAAAGCCAATGTAGTATGACACGTACATTATATATTTATTTTTTATAAATACATTTAAAAATTAAAGAAATATATTTTATTTTTCAATTTTATGTTTAAAAATCATTTCCCACGGAAGCATCATGCTTCCATGGAAAGCATTGAAAACTAGTCTAGTTGTACACCAAAACATTTCAGCCTCTTTGCCTATAGCCGCAATTCACGACAGCACCATATCTCCCAATAATTCTGTGCCATTTTCCCATATAATGATGGCTAATTTTTTATAACTTTATTCGTGTTTTTTTTTTCTTTCGAAGGAAACTGTATTCGTGTTAATTAACCCTAGAAATGCCTGTTAATCTTACCAATAGTTATATTTTTTTTTCTTAACCTGTGGTTAGAAGAAAGGGATTCTAACTAATCCAAAATTTAGTCAAAAAATACGTGTAAAGTTAAATCAATAATTGTTTCAACCAAAAGAAAATATTATTCAAACAATTCAATCTTAATATCAATGTATTAATCACTTATATTCAATCATTTGGTTATCAATAGTTATATTTTCATTACTCTATAAAGTGATACATATTTTTTCTTGGATGGATGACACCTGCCAAAAAATGGTTTAAGAAAGATATTTTGTTGTGCGTCCCAAAATAAGTATAGTCTTAATTATTTTAGACATATAAAAAAAATAATAAGTAGATAAAAGAGAGTAATAATTTTAAAAAATTAACCTTATTATTACATTTAAAAGTTAAAATGACACTTATTAAGAGTATTAGTGGAGAAAAAAATTAATATTACATTAAAAAATTAATATAATTTATTTTAAGATAATTTTTTTTAAATATGATACTTATTTTAAAAAAATAAGAGAAGTAATACAACAGAAGTAAGTAGCACTAACATGCTAGTAATCTGAGTTATTTGAATGTGGATACATAAGTGGGAACCATGATCCAGAGTTAATGGGGGATATTTAAAAAAAAAAACAATAATATTTATTATCATAATATGAAAATAAAATAAAATACGATAAGATATATTTTGTCCCCCTAAAAACTTTTAGTCCATTTTTCAGTCCCTTAATTTAAAATATTATACAAATCACTTTTGGTCCGCAAAGCATCATCTAAAACACTTTTTGTCGTTCTATAAAATTTTATATAAACTATTTTTAGGAGTAAAAGTGCGGCATTTCAAAATAAATGGACAAAAAATTTAAATGGACTAAAATTGAACTTTAAAATTTTAGAAAAATCAAAACATATTTTACCCTTTAAAAAAAGAATGAAATGTCCAACCAAAGTATAAAAGAAACAAAACATACGAAAGAAAACTAGTCAATAAAAAATAAAATTTAATTATAAATAAAAAAAATAAAAGTGGTCAAGTTATAAAAATAGGGAAACAAAAAATTAACAATACTAGATATAGTTTTATGTTTTTCACAATGTCAAGGGTGGTACCCTTGAGTAGTACCTAGGTCCACCCCTGGATACATTCGTTTCTACATGTATTCTATACATTATTACCCGAGCTTACAATAAAAGTAAATTGTAAAAATATAAATTTTAACAATATTTAAACAAATATTTTATTGATAATAAAAATATAAATTAAACAAATAAAAATGGTTGAAAATTTTAACCTTAAAAGGTTATAAATTTAATATAATTAATAAATTTTTATTCAATCATAATTTATAAAATTTCTTATTGTACGTTATTTCAATTGAAAAAATGTTAGTACTATTAAAATTAAATATTTGAAGAAATTAAATATCTTATTTGATTGGAAAATTATTTAAAACATATAGATTTGATTCCTCATAAATCCATAAAAATATAAATATTACATATAATTTTCAAGAATAATGATTTATAAGTGTCCATATATAGGTGTATAAGATAAAAAACACATGGATCAAAGAGGTGTTTGTTTTAAGGTATCACGTTATTTTTGCATAAATCATATTCCCAAGAATACTATGACTAAGAATGTTACTTCTAAGTATATTTAAAAATATGTTTTATTACATTTAAATATTTTTAGAAATATAGTTCAAAATTCAAAATAATTTAAATAAAAAATAAATAAATAAGAAGTTAATAGTATTTTAGAAAATAAATTCCTTGATTCGGCCAATGAAAATATTACTTTATCATCTTTTCTCATGAGAATAAAAATCTAGGAAAATAAGATAAAAATGAAAGGTATAACTTTTCTGGGAATCATATAATACTCAAGAATAATTTTCTAATGCTTGTAACATAAGAATATAACAACCTTGTGTTTACATTCTCGTGAATCAAATTTTAATCCCTTACAAAAATTTAAACAGGAAAACTAATGCTTCATTTGCCACATAAAATTAGAATTGTGTAAGTAGTTTATGATTCCAAATTTGTGAAAATTTAGATTGGTTCAAAATCATAATTCTTAGAAAAAATAGGGTAAAATAATTTTACATTATCATCGATTAATCATCATATATAATATATTTATTGAATTTTATAATAGTTACCTTAAAAGTTGTGTTGATGATGATTTCTAATTAGTTGGCAGAGTAAAAAAAATTACACTGATAGGACATAACAATTGAAGAACAAACTATCATGTTAAGTTAGATTTTAACTTTATTATTATACATTTAATATTAAGAAGGGCTTAAATATGTTTTTGGTCCTTGATAGATAGATATATATATATATATATATATATTCATTTTTGGTATTTGGTCCCTAATAAATTTTTTCTTCAAATCGAGTTTCTAATATTTTAAAAGTTTTGTGCGAGGTCTCTATCATTAGTCAAAATTTGTTATCTGCTTATGTGATCATTAATCGAACACATAGGAATGCGAGTGAGGTTGGGGACAGAAGCATAAATTCCTTTTATGCCTCCATGGGCGACAAAGGCATTGCCTTTGGCAGCAAATTTCTCCCCTTTGTAGTCGTGAACAGAAGCTTCAACGCAGAGGGATAGCAGAAGCAGAAACACCAGAAGCGAGACCCCACACATTTTTCAAAGAGAGAGAGAGGGAGAAAGTAGATCTACGAAGAAGTGAGAGAGAAGAAATGGGGCTTGCGGATTTGGTGTTTTCGCAAATCCAGATGGGGCAGTAGCACCAAGTGCTCGACTCAGTTCTTGACGACAATGACTCTATCATCGTAGTCGTGGAGCTTGCTTTCCGGTGTGTTGCGGTAGATAAGGACGACCATCTGGACGTGAGGGAGGTGGTGGAGGAGCTGAAGTGGGTGTAGAACAACCAAATGATGTCGTTTTTAATTTTAAAAAATCCTACGTGTAATCTTACTCAGGCAGTGAGTACACATGGCACCACACTTCGCAGGCCTACGTGTTTGGTTAACGACCACGTAAGCATATAACAGATCCCGACTAATGGTAGGGACCTCAGACAAAACTTTTAAAATATTAGGGACTCGATTTGAAGGAAAAATTTATTAGGGACAAAATGTCAAAAATAGGTATATATCAAGGACCAAAAACATATTTAAGCCATTAAGGACTAAGCATAGGTGGTTATATCACATTTAAGTGACAAAATTTGATACATAAGTGATTGTGGTGATAATAATGGAGATGAATATGGTAAGGCTATTATAGGTAATAGTTGTGGCTGTGGATGTGAAGGGATGATTGAAGTGGTATTGGTACTAGGGACATTAGATATTAGTGATAATGATGTTTATAGTTGTAGTGATAGTAATAGAAGTGATAATAATAGTAGTACGAAACAACAATGACGATGGTTTAGGCAATAGTGGTGCTGACGACATACAATAGTGATGACTACTATGATGGTGTTTAATAATGGTGATATTGTTTACATCTAATTTTCTTACTTTGTATATTGATTCAAAGTAATGTAGATCCAATCACTTTAAGTAAGTGCTTTCTACATTACTTTTGAAAATTTTACTTTCTAAATTGAGTGTAACAATACAATATCAATTTAGATTAGTCTTAATGTAACCCATCTTGAAACCTTTTAGATTGATTCTAGGCATCTAATCTAAAAAATATATTTATAAAAATTCCAACACATTCATTAGACTTCCTAGATAAAATGTACTCCCTCAATCACATAATAAGTATTGTCCTATGTTATTTTACACGGATAAAAAAAAGCTAATAAATAGATGAAAGATGATTGTAATTTTACAAAACTAACCTTATTGAATAGATGTAAGAGAGTAGTATCAATATGGTATTAAAAACTAACGTGACATTTATTAGAGATATTGATAAGAAAAACAATTAATGTTACATTGAAAAGCTAAATACAACACTTATTTTGGGATAATTTTTTTCTCAAATACAACACTTATTTTGAAATAAAAGAAATACCAATTATATTTGACATAACCATTTTTTCATTATACAATGACACATTATAAATAGATACACCGGAGTATCCAATAATAAGTTCATATACAAAATCAACTTTTAAGGAATATTCATTTTTTTTGTCTAAAATACAAATATTTTCTAGTAAAAGGAATTTTATTTGAGCCAGTTATAATCATTATGAATAATAAAACTTTTCTTATTTAGCACAACTATATATTCATATTCCAACATAAGAATAACCAATTTACATGAGAGTTCAGAGTCCAACAAACCAGTTATAGAAAACAAATCTATAAAATTCAATGAATTAATGGATAAATAAAAAAACCAAGTTTAGGGAATCTAGTCCCTTGATCACATAATTTGTTCAGTGCTACAAAAAGCACTCACGTTCACGCAAATTTCAGAAAACTCATCACAGTAAACAAATTTCCAGGGTTTATATAGGATCCCCGTGATATCTAATGCGCATAAAAACCATATCAATATGTCTTCAAGAAGCCGCAATGCCCATGCCCATACCACGACTGGATTCACCACAGGGCTCGTCCACTCTAGATCCTCCTAGCTGGTGCCTTTTTCCCACCTCACCTCTCCATCAACGGGTTCAGTTTTTCTCCATTAACTGAACACCTTCAGTGGGAGAGAGAAAGACTCAAGCAAATGTGTTCACAACATGAAATTTTTTTTGTTATCAATAATAATTTCTTCGAGTTTGACTTTGATAGTCATACATTATTAATGTAAAAATTTATTTCCAATCAATAACAAATTATTATTATTATTGATATGATTTTATGATTATTATTATTATAAAAATTGACCACTTATACTTATCATACCTCTGATAATTTATGATTGAATTTACTTGTTAATAATATTTTTTCTTTATTACCAACTGAGATTATTTATTTCACCTTAACTATTCTAAAGAAGTTAAATCCATTAGGTACACAGACAAAAGAATGTGCTCTAGTTACTAATAAAAACCTGAAAATAAAGCCAAAAATAGGACTTAAAAGCTTAATAGGGCCAAATATTGAGCTCAAAGCATTGCAATTAATTTTCTTACTAAATTTTTTACTTACGAATAAATTTTATATTTGATATTAATTAATAAAATAATTAATGAAAAATTCAAAATAATATAGTAATAAGAAATTATATATGATGAAAAATAGTATAATCTGTTTAGTTCATCCCTAGTAGTAGTTTTTTAGGAGTTATTTTCTTTTCCGTTAAATAGTGAGCATTTAATTATTATTATTTTTTTGCTTACTAGTTTTATTCCTTTTAAATACTATTACTTAAATTTCACTTTATTTTAATTTTAATTTGATTTAAAATTTAAATCCTTGTACTCTAATCAAAATAAAAATATTTACCAATAAGTTGTTGATCCAAGTGACACCGATTCAATTTTCTTATATAAGATCTCGAGTTTAAGTTTTGTAAATAAAAAATATGATTGAGATGACTTTTTAGAAATCCTTTTTTAATGTTGTAGATAAATTAATAATGTGTTGATAATGTAAAAAAATATATATAATATCAATACATATGTTATTTATTCATAAAATATTTATTATTTTTGATTAATTTTTATTTATAAATTATATTTACATTTAAAGACATCTATATAATATATGAGAAATTTAATCATTATTAACATAAATTTTCAATTAAGCATCCTTTAAGAAAACTAAAAGCGTAGTTTAAAAACTGACAATATTTGATCTCTTCTAAAAAACTGATAATAAAAGGTTTTTTTTATCTCATTTCTTTAGTTGTTTTAGCCTTCTGTTTTTTCTTCAAAATAATTATTTTTTTAGAGTTTCAAAGTCTAATTACTATCTTCGTCTCATTATAATTATCGTCCTAAATTGTTTTACATGGATAAAAAAACTAAAAAATAGTTGAGAAAGTGACAATTTTACTAATTAACTTGTATTAAAGCTTAAATATGTTTTTAATCCCTCAAATGTGAATCATTTCCTTTTTAGTCCTTTAAATTTGAAGTTATTTTTTTTAGTCCCTAGAATCCGTAGTTATTTTTTTTAGTCCCTAGAATCCGTAAAATATTCTTTTTTGTCTTTATGCAAAATATGACCCAAAAGAAAATAAGAAATTCATCATTTTTGGCATTTTTTATTATCATAATTTGATTTTCTATTTTATATTCTAAACTACGATTTTCTGGTGATTGGTGGTTTGAAATTGCAAAAATCAAGTAAATGAAAAATAATAAAGTAATTTTTAAATAAATTAATGAGTTTTTAATTTTTTTTACTTACTTGATTATGATAATTTCTAATCACTAGAAGTATACTTTAAAATGTAAAATAGAAAAATTAAATTTTAGCGGTCAAAAGGTTGTTGCAAAATGAAAAATTCTTATTTCATATTTGACTCATGCTTAGCAGAATGACTAAAACAAGCATTTTGTAGATTTCAAAGATTAAAAAAAAAACTTTAAATTTGGAGAACCAAAAAGAAAATGACTGAACTTTGATTTGAATGACTAAAAACATATATAAGCCTACTATTAATCTTTTTTGTTGGAAATGATACAACACAATAATAGTTATTAGAGGTATGAATGAAAAAGAGTAATTAATACTACATTAAAAAGCTAAAAGACAATTGTTTGTGACGCATTTTTTCTTATTGCACAATGATTATTCTGGGACGAGTGAGTAATATTTTTTCTCAAATATATCTTCATTTAATACCTATTATTAGTGATTTAAGCATCAAAGATCAAAATATTAAATAAGGATATTTAGTCTAATATATCTATATTTTATTTTCATTAAATATTTTGTAATCTATGTGTATTAATTAATCTTTAATCTTAAATAACTAAAGAAATGTGTTGGAGGCGGTAAGAAATAACAATAGAGACCTTTTAAACATTTTAGAGTAAATTCTCAATTTTTAAATCCTTAAAAAAACCTCTTAATGCTTGGACTTTTGTTATACTAATCCTCCCTTTTAGGCTTAAAAAAAACGTTATACCGACTCTCCCATAATTAGGGGACTCAAATTAATATATATAAAAAAATCTGACGTGATAATTAAGAGCAAACATTACAAGTACTAATAACTTACTAAATACTTTATCACCTTTAGAGAACATTTTGTTTGCAAAACTTGCCCAAAATACCAAACGAAACATGCTATGTTATAATTGGCAGTAGCACACTCCCAAATCCCAATGAAAAAAAGTAATTGTCATGAACACATGCCGGCTCGATCTCAGTTGAAAGGGATATTTGTATGTTCATATATGGAGGCCAACAGTGAGTGTCCACGTTCTCGCTTTTGGAGGAAAAAGGATGACGAACATGGCTAAGTAATTAGTGCAATGGTTGACCAAAACAATAATGCTTCTTTCAAAAAAGAAAAATGATTCCCATGATGGCACGCAGTTATGCTGCCTTAATAACCTTCTCATGCTCTAAGGATAAGAAAGTGTAAAAACTATAGTAGTAATAAAAATTTAAGAGTTGGACAAAGATACTAGTATTTGTAACACGCTTTTTCAACATACTCTTTATCATTAAAACTTATATAAATCTCATTGAATATGTGTGTCACATTTTATATTGAGTGATCTTATTTCTTTTTTTTTGAGGGGCGAGTGATCTTATTTCTAAAATAGTAATTAAGATTTACATAAATTTTCACTAATAATAAAGAAAATATGATACTAATATTTTTGATAAAAAAATTAAATTATATTACTTTTCTCAACGAATTAATGTTTAAGTTGCATTTTTTTTTCAAATCTATATGTTTGTGTACTTTTTAATAATGATGAATGACTCACTACAAACAAATTTTAATGTTATTGGAAACTAATTTTAAAGAACCTACATTCAAGTTTAGGATCTGAAAAAATGTTTTAAGTACTCCTATTATAAACTTTAGAATTAGAAAAACTTTATTTTTTAAAATTTTTAAACAATATTAAAGTTCAAAATTGTTTATCAATTATGCTAAGAGAGAGAAAGTTTTGTCCCAATAAAACTTATTTACATAAAAAAATAAACTAAAACATATCGTGAATTAATTTATTAAAAGAGTATATTTTTTAAAATATATAAATTAAAAATAATATATTTTAAATATCTATCTTATAAGGGGAGTATGATTCAACCCATATAAAAGGTTAACCTATATTATGAGAACACAACTCAATATTGTGATATATATATATATATATATATATATATATATATATATATATATATATATATATATATATATTAATCACTACAACAAAAATAATTTTTATGTGAGTAATTTAACAGCACTTAATAAACAAAGTGATATTAAAATGGAGGTAAAATGTCAGAAATATTAAATTTTCTATACCTAATGACTATTTCTCTTGTAGTGATAACCGACACAGGATTGTTATATGATTTAACTAATAGTCTCGTGTTTAAGCATTGAATACACAGTTATAATAAATAAAATTATTGCACATATTAGACTTACCCGATTTAAGTATAATTACTTTCCATAGAGGATACTTGTTGCTTCATACCAAAAATCTGTAGGCGAATAGAAGATATTATATAGCAGTTATATTTTTTATTTTTTAAAAAAATATATAAGGTTCAAATGATTTTTTCATCCATAGAAATATATTACTTTGTGTTTTCGTTCCAGAAAAAATTGTTTGTAGTCCTTATAATGTGTATATGTAAGATGTTCTATTTTTAGTCCCTACCTTCAATGTTTGTTACAAAAATATCGATGTGGCTGATATGCATGATGATAATTAACCTTGGATCTTTTGAATCAATTTTACTTATAATTTTGTGTCTAAAAATGTTCTCCTTGTATACTCTGAGGGTAATTTGGTAAAGATGAAAGAGATAGAGTGGACACAAAAAATGTGAATTGAAATAGATAGAAAATAAAGTATAAATTAAATGTTTTTAATTGAAAAGAAATAGAGAAAAAATAAGGAAAGAGATAAAGAAATGAATAAAAATATGTAAGAAAAAGAGTGAAAAAGTACTAGTAACTCCCACCTTATTTTCACTTTATTTTTATCCAACCAAACAATCAACATTATTTTCTTCACTCCTATTGACACTCTCTCCACCCTATATTTTCATTCAATCAAACAGGACATAAGTTAGAGATGCGAGCTATTTATATGACAAGAAAATATATATAGTCATTAGAGTTTGAAATAGACACAAACTTAGAATGATATTATTTTTGTAAGACACAACCTTGTGTTTTTTTTCTCTCCTAATAGAGACTTCCATTTTACAAATTGGCATAAGTCTCCCATGTTTCTCTAACCAACTAAAGTGCACATGAAATATATTATCTTGTTCTAAGTTTTTGAAAAACACATTAAGAATAATTTAATCTATGAATTTAATGGTTATACACAGATAATAAAAAATAATTTTACATTGACATTCAATTAAAAATCACGGTTTGTGTGACTTTTAAGGTAGTTATTATAAAAGTCTAACAAATTTACTATATATTGTGAGTTGTGATAATATGACAGTATAAAATTATTTTATGTTTAAGTGCATACACGTTTTTCTCTTAATCTATTACGAAACCTTCATAATTTATCTATTACTAATTTATTATTTTTACAATACTTTAGAATGTAATTAGATTTGCTTTTTCTTTTTTTAATTTCAGTTTTACAAAAAAAGTATGTCAATAACCACATTACACTATTTATCGTATATCAATAGTTGTATTTAATCATTTGATCTTAACCAATTGTGAGATAAAACTTGATCATATTTAAATATTTAGCTAATGTGTGACAATTAGTAACCTTGTGACATTATTAACTACTCGTAAAACAAAATTAACCATATTTATATTATATATGTAATTAGTCACGTGTGACAATCATGATCACCAACAGATCCAAGGGATAAGCAAGGGCCTTGGCTCCCATCCTTAGGACCCTTAATATGAAAAAAAAAAATAAAAAAATACTAATAAAGGAAAATGTATAAAAAAAAATTGAGTTAATATTTAATTATTTATAGTAGATCATATCTCTAGTTTTACACTTCGAGAGTGCTAGTTTGGCTATGCTTTAAATTTTTCATTTGTGTGACAACTTTTTGCAGTTCGGGATTGCTAAAATACTTTGGTGATTCTTCTTTATTCCTTTCTTACCCCTATAAAACTAATCCAAAGAGAAACAAAGGATAATCCTCGCTTGGGTTAAAATAATAGAGGGGTGGAACAAATTACATATGGTTAGCATCATGGCGCTTTTAGTCGGGTAAAGAGACTCCCTCTTAAAGTTTATCAATACAGATTACAACCCTCTATACGGAAGTAACTACAAATTTTTAAAAAATTACAAATACGGGTATCAGATTAAAAAAATCATCTGTATGGCTAACTATACTCGTAAATCAAGTAAACAATGTAACTGATAATATCTATCTTTCTGTTGATTATAATTAAAGACTTTGTATGCTTATTATAGAACAAAGAAAACTCTGGTTCATTGGGTGTTGACGGAAGATAGTCAAAATCAGAAAAAGAAAACTCCCATTTTAAATAGTTAACCCAATCATCTGTTAACGGAGCGAGTCATTAAGAACCTCAAACACAGTTCTCACCAAATCTCCTTAGGGAGCATCATGCAGCCCAAATGAACATGAAAAGGAGGCCAATTTTGTCTAGCAATGCATATGGAAACTAATCCTTGGTCAAAATAAGTCTTGGCCACTTCTGCATACGTACGCAAAGTAATTTTCTATTAAGAAACCCGCTATAAAGAAACAATGAGACAAGGTTTTAAAATATTGGGTTGAATAACTTTAACAAGGGATGCGTTTTTTCTTATTATTATCACATGTATCCATCAGAGTCGAACTCGAAACCTAACGTGCTTTGTTATATGCCAGTTATTTTGTACTGAACTACTGATTGCATTTTTTAATAGACTATTATTTGAAAGCATTAAAATGGCCTTTTAATTTAAGTTGAATAGGAGAAAACAAAATGCTAAGGCTGAGTTATCCCTCACCTTTCCCGCAGGTGGAGAGAAGGTTAGCATTTCCACTTTATATACATATCAAGCCAAACCAAGAGGATAACAGAAAATGAGTTTAAACAGAAGACACGCACACAAAAACATACGTGTCTCCTATATTCGATTCAAGACATTTTACAACAAAATACATAATTGTCTCTTATCTGTATCACATTCACAGCTCACCATACAATCGAAGTTAAGAAAATATAACAAAAAAAAAACAGCAGTAGCAGCAGCTTAAAAACTAAAAAGCTAAAAGAAAACACTTCTATTTGTATCTATTCTAAAATAAGACAGCAGGAATGTAAGGCCAAGTGAACAGAAAAGACCCTAAGAAAGTCCTAGTAAATTTATATTGAAAACGGAATGTATGACTACCAAATCTTGTGCATCCTACTCATCTTCAGTCCAAGTCTAGTTCTAGTATCTCTAACACAACCTATAAGCATGACACATTACATCTATGACTGATTTTGGTGGATTCTGTGATTTTTGAACAAATTAGTAGAGCTCAGAATAAATCATATTACACCTCGAACTTCTAGGTATTGCATAACTTAATCATTTAATATTCAAGAGACAGGCACTGGTCCATGCTACATCAAAAGTAGCATTCTTATCACTTTGCACCCACAACCTATTTATTCACTACAATAAAAATTCTAAAAACTATAGAAAGAGAAGCAACCTAGTAATCTTAACAGCAAAACAAACATTTTTCCACAATTCCATTTGATTGATGGTTCACAATATGTTTCACAAAACCGTCCAAAATAAATATCACTGACAGTTAAAACAGTAGGGAACATCCTTAGATGCCCTCGGCATTAGATATTCACACTCTACATCAACAGCAATTTTATTCTAAGTCCGCACCAAAGCTACATTAGAAAGTAAAAAATATGAAGATCTCCTCAAGGAAACCCAAATAAATAATTACTCAGCATCATAAGGAATCAAATCAATCATATAGATCATTTACTCCGTAACCATAACATTATCCATGAACATCATGCCAAATGAAAGTCAGCCTTTCACTGTATTTAGTCCCTAGTCTCATCTTCCAGTAAATTCAATAAACATAAAGTTCTCTATAAAAAGGCTGCTTCTGTATGGATATCAATAAATATTAGAAGGATCTCAGCCAATCAAAAGAACTCCAAAATATGGTAAAGCTTTCAGTTCAGATCAAAATTGGCTCCTAATAATGAAAGTGAACTGTAGCTAAACTCTCCAAAAGTCATCCATAAGGAATCACAAGAGCCTCAATATGCATATTCAAATATCAAACCTTGCCTATCACTTCATAAAAAGATAAATCCATCACTGGAAAGATTTTTTGCTTCCAATAGTCCTTTAAACTTTCCAATCACCAAATTTATATTTGATGAGTCAAAGATTAATATTGTACAATCAACAAAGCATCCTCAAATACAAGTCCCTGATCTCATCATACCTAAGTTGTTAAAGAAAATCTAGCCCATTCCATATAAATCTTATTAATACCTTACTCCAGGACCTGAAAGACAACCTACCCAACTATCATTAAACAATTTAGTCTATACCACCTATGCCCAAATAGATATAGATATATAGAAACAAACCAGGTGGAAGAGGAATAACAGAGAAGTATATAAAATAAATATGCAACTTCAGACTTGTATGCTCAAGCCGCAAGCTTATATTTGAAGATGTCTATCCCACAATTCCAGATCCACCTAAACAAGAATAAAAATCCACAAAACATTAGAAGCGAATTCGCTGCTGCAAATTAGAATATAAAATTCTTAAAAATAATCCTTACCAAAAGATTCATCACATTAATAATAGTATCCATGCCCATGTGAGCCATCACCCCCATAATAAGATGAATATGAACCTCTACCATACTGTAACATGAATAGCATAATTCGTAACTAATATTACAATTAAATTATATGAACAAAAGAATAGGTTTAAAAAATGTTAACTCACATCAGAACCGTAATAGTCCGGCGGGTACTGTCTGCTGCCAGCCCCAAAAGAATCTATAAAAAAAAAAAATTATCAAGAATATAAACATGCTTCTATATAATTAAGGATAAAAAGCAAGTAAAGGGTAGACCATGGTGATGAGTTCCAGGAAATATAGGTGGATCTGCATAATCCAATCGAGGACGTAGTCTAGTAGGCCCCATGTAATCAGGCTCAGGGTCCTAAAAGACAGAAATATAATCAATTCAAAGTAATAAATATTTTCCAGTTGTAAACAGAAGTAACATAAAATTTGTATGGAAATGTAACCACACGGATAAGCAAAATTAAAACAAAAATAAAATCTTACAGTCATATAAAATGGCCGTTTCATTCCTTGCATATTGTCATCGTATAGATATGGATCATCAAAATGCCTTCCCATAAAAGGCATGTCAAACTGTCCACCTGGGGAGTAGGGCCTCCTTGGAGGAATAGGCTCACTAGGGCCTCCATCAGGGATACCGTACCATGCTCTATCATGATAAGGTCTAGATGGTCCCGCAAATGCAGCACCTCGGCTACCTGCATAATGTCCACCCCTCACAGCTCCTGCTTTACAATATACTCAAATATTAAAATCATTCAAAACCTTCACATCAATACTTTAAATGCCACAATAAACTAGAACTAAAATATTTAGCAAGAAGTTCAACAAATAACCTTGTGGACCAAATTGCCTTTGACGGAAATCCGGATGCATACTAAAATCATGGTCATCCCGAAAACCCATTCTTCCAATTTGACTGTGTCCACCGCGATAGAAACTCCTGCCCCTGTTGAAATTTCCCCTGTTGTTGAAGGGCTGTCTTCCCCGCCCAAACCCCCTTCCTGTAGTAGGGATTCTAATTAGATAATTCAAATAAGGGTGTCAACAAGATAATTTAAGTTCCAAGTTAATTGGCGTAGAAAAAAAATAAGTAACCTGGTCTTGAAAAGGCTCCACTCCTAGCATGACTTATTCGGAACCCACCACTCATACCACCTTTGACAGCCTGTGTTTTAGGCAGCGGATTTGAAAGTCTAGCTCTCACTTTTATCTGAAAAGCATGGCAAAAATTTGTTCTTATTGACCAAATGGAAAATATGCAAAATCAAGTCAAAATTAAAAGCAAAATAAAATATAGGATATATTAGATGGGTGTAAGTAGAATAAAAACTAAACCCAAAAAAAGTGATACTGATACAATCATGAAAATTAAACTTTTGAGATAGACTGAGGGGGGAGAGGGACCCAAGAATATCAATAAACATGGTCGTCAAACTCTAAAATCAACTCATAGAATCATACAACTTAACAATTCTAAGTTGTAAAATGGATTTAACTCGTTCTCAAACTCATTAATCTTTTCCTGGTAGAAATGAATAGACTTGGTCAGAAATGCTCAAACCCACAGAATTGCAAGTCTAGCAGAGTCAACAAGTCTGTTTTTTGCATTAATATCTGCCCCAGATTGCCTAAAACAAATGTGTTTTGGCTGCCATTAGCCATTCAATGCATGTTCTACACGGTTTTATCAATGGAAGAGGCGGAAGGCCAAAATTCCACCACATAAACACACCATTGCACCTTATGGCGGGCCTCCCTTCACAAATTGCTTATGGCAGTTGGCAAAAAATCCACCATGGCCACTATTTAACAACAGTGGTTCTACATCAACTGAAAAGACAAAACAGAGTTCAAAGTTCAAACCCTCATATGCCCTCAACATTTGCAACCCATCAATTTAACACTGTTTTGCAAACCCAGCAATTTGTTCCGTAATCATGACCGGCAATTTGTCTATACAAATTTTCACCCGACAATCCAGGTCCATGACCCTTGAATCCAGCTGTGCATTCAAACAGGTTTCAGCAAACCTTTTCTATTATCAGTGTTATCTACAAAACCCTTATATCATCTGTATGACTTATATGTTCTGTTATTAGAGCTGTATGCAGAATCATTTTATGCATTTGGCTCACTGCTTTAAAGTCTTGCATCGGTATAATAACGCTAAAATTTAGGCAAGGTATCAGAATGATAGAAATGAGACAATGAAAATCATGAGTGAAGCACGACCTAAAGCTTTAGAAGAGTTTTACAAAGAGCTCAGCACAAAAAAATGAAGAATGTAAGATATATTAGTTTACCAAAAATAGAGAAAGAAAAACAAAAAAATTTTAATCAAGATGTATCAAGGATCAAGAATGGACAGTTTTGATCACAAAAAAAGATATTTAAGAGAGATAGGAGAGTTGTTTTTATAAGCTTTTCAATGATGGGCAAGGATTGACTCGTAATATGTATAAATCCAAGGAAATGAACAAAATTTGGCTTACTACCATGGAATTTGAATTGGAGAGGTAAAACAAATCCTCAAGACGATAGACAATGGTAAAATTGTGGGTCCAGAATAATGGTATTTCTATTGAAGTTTGGAAGTATACAGAAAAAGAAGGAATCATTTAGCTTACCTAAGTTATTTAATGAAATTTTGAGATCTAGAAAGATGCCAAATGAATTGGAGAGATAAAACAAATCCTTAAGACAATAGACAATGGTAAAATTGTGGATCCAGAATAATGCTATTTCTATTGAAGTTTGGAAGTATATAGAAAAAGAAGGAATCATTTAGCTCACTTATGTTATTTAACGAAATTTTGAGATCTACAAAGATGGCAAATAAGTGGATAAAGAGCACTTTGGTTCCTTTTAAGAACAAGTGAGGTTATCAAATCCAAGAATTTACGTAAACTTGTGGAACTTCCATAGACTTGACTAAAACTCATAAAAGCTAACTTGAGGTATGTTTAACCTAGTTTTTATTTTTTGAATTAAGTTACTTTTATATTAAAGCTAAAAATAAGAACTTAAAAAAAGCAGAAACTATTTGTCAGTTTTCATTTTTTTTAAACTGTTCCTTCATTTGAAGCCAAAAATTGTTTGATAAGAAAATTTAAAAACTTAAATTTTAAAAATAGTTATCTCGTCCAATAAAAAAGTACATATATAAAATTAAAAGAAAATATTATGTAAATCAATTTAATTTTTTAAATAAAAACTATTTTTATGATAATAAAACTATTAAAATCATATAATGAAAACTTTTAATTTTAAAAAATGTCAAAAATTATTTTAATGATGATTTGCAAATATATAATATTAAAAAAAAAATATTAGTTACAAATCGTAAAATGTTTCAACTTATATATTGTTTATAAAGAAATAAAAAATAAGATTTTCATTACAATCAAACATTAATAGAAAAGCAAAGTAATAAAAAAAACATCTTTGAGAACATTAGGTTTTCTAAATGTTAATTTTATATCATGTTGTACGAGTTTACAAGTTGAGTCTACGAATGTTGCAAGAGTTTAAGCACAAGTTTGGTTGAGAGATTATTTCCAAGGAGACAATCAATTATTTTTCAAAAACTGTCTAGAAAGTTTTTATAAAAATCTCCATAATAAATTGAACCAAACCACAGACTCAAGTTTGACAATCTTATTTAAAAGGTAATTTCTTTCCAATCACTACAATTTAAAAATAAAGCAGTTGAAGTTTATAGGATTCCACTCTTCTTACATTGCTGAAAACCGGCAGAAGGGAAAGCAATGGAAAGAAGAGAATAATTCTGTACAACTGTAAAATCATGGTCAAGTAACACACAAGATTATATACCTTTGATGCCCCATCACCCAATTCTGATTTATTTACGCCATCAACACAAGCTACAGCAGCTTCATGTGTAGAAAAATCAACAAATCCATAATCCTTCCTCTTAGCTGAAGACATATTCCGTGCTAGCACAATTCTTACAATTTCACCATAAGCTTTAAACAGCTCCCTCACATGATCCTCGTCCCAATGTGGAGGGAGACCATTAATAAACACAGACTTCACCTGTGCCATTATCTCTGGGTCTGGTTCATGTATGGGTTCAGCAAAGGCTACCTTAGCTGTTCGCTCAGCATGGCCAAAGATAACATCAGGCTTTTGTAGCCTCTTAAATGCAAGCATGGCGTCAGCATGACAAGAAAACTCTAGGAATGCAAAGCCCCGGCTCAAGCCCTCATGCTGAACATCTGGAACAAGTGTAATGCTTTCAACACCTTCAATGCCATAATCCTTCAGCTTTTGTTTAATCTGTCACCCATATATTAAGAAATAAGTTTACCAGCCAGAGAAGTAAATGCAACAGAAAAAACTGCTGTACACTTACAGCTTCTTTGGTCCAAGTATTGCAAATATTTCCCAAGAATAATGTGTCATTATCCTCACTAGGTGCAGTGCCACACCGCTTACCATGTATCTGCAAAAACTGAGGTAAAAACACAGCACAAAAGAAAAAGTAGAGAGCATAAAATCAAAGAAATAAACAATCAGATAGAGAAACATACGACAGGGTTCTTCATTTCAGACAAAGCTTTCTTTGCATTCTCCTTATTAGCAAACTTCACGAAAGCATAGCCCTTGTTTTTATTTGTTGAAGAATTCTTATGCAACCTGACTTCAACTATCTCCCCAATCCTCTGAAAAACCTTTCTCAGATCCTCCTCTGTAGCATCACGATCCAATCCACCAACAAAAATTTCATGTTCTTTTTTAATCTTTCGCTGATTTGCAATAGCCTCCAATTCCCTATGTTCCTCCTCCAATGCCAAAGTTTCTTCTGGAGGTTCCTCAGGATCCTCTTCAACAAGTTCCACCTTCCCTTGTTCTCCAAGATCGTACTTTTCACAACTCTGTAGTCCTTCACCATCATCTTTAATGGGATTAGCATCTTCTTTTTGCATCTGGGCTTTAACTTCTACACCAAAAGACTTGGTGTTCTCTTTATGTCCAGAAAGGTATGTTTCCTCTCCCTTTGCTTTCTCCAGCTCCTGCACTTTCAACTTTTCCTTTCCTTTGTCTCCTTCCTGTTCTTTCAACTCAACCTTTCCTTTCTGTCCCTCCAGTTCTGTCAACTCTCCCTTACCTTTCTGCCCTTCCAGTTCTGTTAACTCTTCCTTACCTTTCTGTCCTTCCAGTTCTGTCAACTCTTCCTTACCTTTCTCTCCATCTAGTTCTTTCAATTCTTCCTTACCTTTCTCTCCATCCAGCTCTTTCAATTCTTCCTTACCTTTCTCTCCATCCAGTTCTTTCAATTCTTCCTTACCTTTCTCTCCATCCAGTTCTTTCAACTCTTCCTTTGCTTTCTCTGCATCCAGTTCTCTCAACTCTTCCTTCCCTTTCTCTGCATCCAGTTCTCTCAACTCTTCCTTCCCTTTCTCTCCTTCCTGTTCTTTCAACTCTTGATCTTTCAACTCTTCCTTTCCTTTTTCTCCCTCCTTTTCACCAGTACAATCTTCATTATCCGCAGATATATTGAGATCCACAATGGGTCGCCCCAGTCGCTTGAAAGAAACAGAAGCATCCTGGGAAGCAGCTACTTCAACTTCCATTACATCATTTCCCTTTTCCACCAATTCGCAAACCTTTTCAACAACAGGTTCATCCACTTCCATCGACTTACCTTCCGTCTCGTCAGATAATCCAACAGACCCAACACCTTGTCCCCCCTCCTTCTCACCCTCAACACTACCTGCACCAACCACTCCAACATCTTCCACTTTCTCTACCACCTCAGTATCATCTTCAATCAGAGTTTCATCAGTTACTGCCTCACATTGCTCTTCCGAATTTGGAGTATCAATTGCTTTACTTCTCGGTCTCCCCGGAGTCTTCTTTTTCACAAATTTTGCACTGCTAGCACTGCCTAACGATTCCTGCTCCACTGTTATTCAGAACAAATAAGGTCAAAATAAATAAAGAATCAACAGTTTCAAACGTGAAGAAACCCAAAAGGAATAAATATTAAATAAATACAAATTACAGGAAAATCGTAAGAGAAAAAAAAAAACGAATTCCCCAACTACTACGTCATCATGGATGAAACAAACCTGAAATCCTAAAAACACGGGTTTCAGCGTAATGTCTAGTTTTTCTTTCATTTTATTTTCCAATCGAGACAGTTTCGTCTTCATCACAAACTAAAACTCGGAAACGAATAAAAGAAAAAAAAAAACGCTTACGAGGAGATTGATAGGGGTTGGAATCGGGTGCGGGCGAAACCTCGTTCTTCTTTGTGGCTCTGGTTTTGGTGGCGGTGGTGCGCTTTGCCGCAGGGGATTTCCTCGGCGGCGGCGGCGTCTTCTTAGGGGTTGCGGATTTGGAAGCGGAATCGGCATTTCGAGTTCTCATGATTGATCTAATTAACGAGAATTAACCTCTGAATTCGAACAGAAGTGAAGTTTCCAGTTTCCAATTCTTTGAAAACGTCGAATTTCTCGAATCGAATCCTCCGTGCTCTTATAATTCTGCCACTTTAATTTTGCCTTGTTAGACTTAAATCATTCTGCCGTTTTTTTTTTTTAATTCAGTCCTTTAAAAAATTATTTTGATATTAGTTTTTGAGGATTAGGTGAGAATAAAAATAGTTAATCAATCATTAGATTAAAAGGAGATTTTAAATTAAAAATATTTTAACTTCAAATGAAAATCTCATATAACAAATAAATTTTTAAAAGATTTATCAAATAAAATCAAATCGAAAAATTAATAATCACATTTTAAACAATATATATTTTAATTAAAGTAATCAAAACAATGAATATTATTTTCATGGCTCAATTTCATCTAAGTTATTTTTACTCATAATTTATGAATTGTGTGTTGCATTATTTATAATTAAGTAAAAAAAATATTAAATTTTAATATTTGTCGCTAAATAATGAGTATGTATAATAATAAATAAAAAAAGTGTATCAATAACATGTCTTTTATTTAAATTTATCTTATTTTCTTAAGGACATGAGAATGTTTTCAATATAATTTTTTTTTATAACACTTATAATAAAAATTATTATTATTATTTTGAGATTAGTAATGAGTATTTCTAAAATACTGTTTATAGAAACAAAAATAAAAAAATTGTAATAGAAATGTTTCTCTTTTTTTTTTTTGTCATAGGTTAGAAATCATGGGTGTCCTCTAACCCACAAAATCATAGACTAGCCCTAGTCGCAAATCATGACCGTAGCTAGCATGATAAAATTTTGTACATGGTAAAAATCAAACACGAACATATTTCTTCTATTAAACATTAAGTATCTTTTTTAATAACTAAAAATAATTAATATGGTATAAAAAAGTTTCATAATTAATAAAGTATTTATTAGTTTCGATTCCCAATATACCAAAAAAAGTAGTATTTATTAGCAATAATTTTATCTTAAAAATATTTTTGGATGCTCACTGTAGTTTTCAAGTGAAAACGTTCTCTTAATATCGCTATAACACTAACATACAATTCTTAACTTAATTTTGTTTTAAAAAAATTTTAAAAAAACATTCATGGATATGGTTCATATACTTACAAATATTTATAAAATTCATTGATACCCACCAAACAAATTATTAGTGCAAGTACGAGACAGGATGTATTTTCATTCAATGTAATCATGATGAGAGACTACTATTTGAGATCATCTCATGCCACTATCATCTCTAATATCGATTTGGTCTACACTATTAAATCATATTTGTAAAAATTATTAATATTTTTATATAATATTTTTATTTAAGAATGATCATTAGAGTTATTGATATATATATATATATATATATGTATATATATAAAAGATACAAATATCATTATAATATTAACATGAAAATAAAGACCATTGTACTTAATTTCATTAATATTATTAAAAACTATAGTCTTTTTTATAATAACTATTAAGATAAATAATTAATAAATTTACATATTAATAAATGATACAACATATTTATCTTAAACAATTTAAATTATATATCTTAAAATAAAAATAAAACACTAATTTCTCGTGCATTGCACATGTCTACATACTATTATCTTAAACTCATCATGATTATCACGACCATCATTACTATCATGACCATCACCGCAACTATCACCATAACTGTCATAACTGTTTCCACTACTGCTACTCCCACCATTATCATCGTCATGACCACCATGTGTCATCATCAACATGATTGTCGTCATCGTTCCTGTCGCTATCGTGACAATAATGATAACAACAATCATGTTGGTGGTGACACACGATGCTCATAGTGGTGCTCATGATGAGGTGACGGTGAACAAGTGATCACAATAGTGATGATAAGTATGAGATATAATTGGATGTAATAAATTAGATATTTGATTTTCTAATTGGTGAATCTTTTAGAATTTTTATGATTACATGAGATTTTAATTTGAATATAAAATATTTTTAATCTAAGACTTTTATTTTAATCCAACAATTGAAATTAACTATTTTCATTTTCATATAAGATAATTATTCTCATAATAGTCATCGTGGTGTCTGTCTATAGGGATCAAAAGATTATTTAAATAGATATTATATTATATTATATTATATATATATATATATATATATAGAATATGACTCTTGTGAGAATACTTTTTTATGTGAAAACATGAGAAGAATTCATAGTAAGTATCATGATTAAAAATAATAGACAATTGATATTAAAATATGTAAAAATTCAAATCTAATATAATCATTAAATCTCTACAAGATTTACCAAACAAACCACATTATGAAATATTTCTACTATTTTTAACTCATCTTCATCAGCATGGCCGCCATCACCACCTTCTCCGTCATGACTGTCACTGTCATCATCACCATTGATGACAATGATAATGACAATGAAAGCGATGAAGGTCATGACGATGGTAGTGGTGGTTGTGACAATTATGAAGATGGTTGCAATGGTGACTATAGTTGAGATATATGTAACCATGGTATTGATAGGTTAATTAAGATACTTTAGGAAGTCATAATTGAGATCTTTATAGATTTTTTGTGTGATTAATTTTTTAGAAATTTGATGATAGATTAGATTTTAATTTTAAATTTTATATATTTTAATCTCAAATTATTTTTAATTTTGATCCAATGATTATTATTAATTGGTTTCACGTTCTCATAGAAGTCATAGTATATATATATATATATATATATATATATATATATATATATATAACATATTTTATTCGATGAAAAAGGATATCTTATATAAGAACCAGAAGAGGTAATCTTAGTTGTTAAATCTAAATTAATGGTCCAGATTAAAAAAATCACTGAAGTAATGCATGTGTGTCTTTGTAACAATCATACCAAACATTAAACATGCCTTATTCACTTCCTCTTCTCCGCACGTGTCTTTCTTCTTCATCAATTGCCACCAAATTCTGCCTCCACCCACAGTATCCACCACCAAATGCCACTCAATTCTTTCGATTTTGAGTGACGCACATCATTAGAGTGAGAAGAACAATCTTGAGCTTTTCTTTCCTGTCGTAACGCTTTTCCTCCCGCACCCACCACCCTCGGTTGCCACCGTGACACTGCACTTCTTGTTACTCATTGTTATTTGAATTTTGAAGCAAATTCTTGATCGTGATTACTAGATGACCCAAGTGTTATATGTTAATTTGTATGTGTTATAGCATTTGATCGTACCTGCATATGTTACGTCTGATCCAAGAAATTATAAATATCAGCGTATATATATAATATAAATTTATATTTAAAGGACATGGATAGAAAGGGATAGTCCCAAGGGGTGGAGTTTTCACGTTTTCTGCTTAAGAACAACATGTTGTTGCATTAGGATTTTTTATTTTCATCTTTAGCTATGTACCTTTTAGTTTACAACTTGAATAATAGCACTATTTGTTGTTATTCACCTTCAATGCACAAATATGAAAATATGGTAGATGTATGTGTATCATATTTGTACAAGATACAAATACTTAAAATAATAGTTGCATTTGTACCCAGCATACAGCCTAGACCCCATCAATATTGTCATTGCCATCATGTTTGGCTACCAGGGGTCCTGTTCCTTTATTGTACACAGCATCATGAAGCTCTCACTTTCTCTATTGATCCATGTTGTTGCCCTTACCGGCGGCCACACTGTTGACACCACATACATCAAGGAGTTCATGAAGCACAATAGTGGTTTATGTCGTGATTTTGTGTTTTAGCTACTCTTTATTGCAAACAAAAACATAAGAGGAAAAAGATCATTGTGCAGAAAGTTTACATAGATACCCTTCTTTGCCTATTTTTTGAAGAATATGTAACTTAGTCAAAACGTTTACACAGATACCCTTCACTTTACCGAAGTGTTTTAATAGTGTTCTTATTGATTGAAAGATTTGTTAGGACATGTTCATGACATTGTATCTTATCATGAAAGCTTGCATTTTTTAGTAATAGTTAGAATAATTAGTTACAGTAGTTGCACTGGAATTTTCTTCATTTGAATTGTTTTACCAATAGTTAAATTTATATGATAAACAGCTAAATGGTATGAGCCATGTCGTTGTGAACTACTTTCCTAGAACATTTTTTAATAGATACCCTTTATCTTAATGAAACTTTGTGTGCGGAAAACTATAGGGTGGTTCAACTTATGCTTGAAATTTGTTCATGAACTGCATTAAAAGGAAATGTTATATAAATGCTTAATTTTGTAAGGTTTTATTTTTTGCATTAGCCATGTCACAGTGTTAGAGTTAGTGTCATCTAAATCATAGATAACAAATGTGATGGGTTGGTGGCTTCTATTGTTGCATAGCATCCTAGCACATAACTTGGCTGCTGAGAATGCTCATGGTGGAAGCTAGTTGCCTGGAGAGTGCAATAATGGGTGGTGTGGATGGATACTAAAAACAGTTGTTTCTCTCTCTCCCTCTCTCACTAACGTGCATGCACTCTCATTCATCCTCTTCCGCTCATAAAAGACCCAAAATGCCCAAAACTACCTTCAACCATGTATATTGGATGGATGGATTTATGAAAGATTAATGAAATGAAGTAATTCCTTTTTAGTTGTCTTCTTGTATTGAAAAGTGGAAGGAAAGAAGAGGAAATATGTAAAATATATTTTACCCTTTAAAGAATAACTTAGATTGTTATGTATACATGACGAAACACTTTAGGTAACCAAATCTAGAGAAGAATGAATAAGTAGATGCTTATGAAGAAAAGATGAATGTTGAGAAATATAACACATATCGGATGTGTAAAGTCTGCAACAAATATGATGGGACATAAATTAAATTTGTTGGGTCTCATAGAAATAATCCCTTTCTCTTCTCATTTCCCCTCTCAATCAAACTTGAATTCATCATTTCCCTACCAATTCATTTCCTCCTATTTCAATTCTTCATAACTCAACCTAAAAAAAGTGTAGGTGTGTATTCATTATCCTAGGGATTGCATTCGTAAATTAATCTCTAGGAGACTAAATTGATAGAAGTTTTATCTACGAAAGACAAATATGGCCTTCTCTCAGTGGTTGGAAATCCCACTACAATCAAATTGTACAATGACATCATGTTATTCATATAGCGGACCTCACCTAGTAGAAAACGAACAGAGTGAGCACCACTGGCTCTTGAAGACATCATTATGTTGTGTCTAGGAGTAACAATTGTCATGCAAAAAATTGTGGCTGAAATTGTATAATATCGTGCCTAAATCTAGATCCGCGGCCATTCCTAATGTTTTTACTCAAAGAACAAAATATGCATGTGAAACAAAGTCATTTTAAAAGGTAAATGTTAAATCACATGGGTCTTTATCTTTAATTTGACCTCTCAAACCGATGATTTTCACTTTCTCTGTCTTTGTGAATCACTCCCACCCTTTCTCCCTTTAAGCCCTAAATCTTTCTTTGTGAATCCTTGTGTCAATGCCTCTTGTTAGTCAACCTTCCCCCTATTTTTCAGTTACTAGCGAGGCTTGCTTCTTCCAGTGAGTTTTCTGATAACAAAGCTACAATTTCTGATGGGGAGTTTTAGGGTTTTTTAAAGTGTAAAAATTTTAAATTGCACGGGTCTTTAATTTGACCTCTGAAACCCATGATTTTCACTTTCTCCCTCTCCATGAATCACTCTCATCCTTTCTCCCATTGAGCCCTAAATTTCTTGTCATGAATCCTTGTGTGTGTGCCTCTTGTTAGCCAATCTTGGCCTTATTTTTAAATTTTCGGCTAGGCTTGCTACTTCTGGTGAGATTTCTGATAGTAGAGCTATAATTTTCGAATGGGAGTTTTAGGGTTTTTTTAAAGGGTCAAAATTTAAAATTGCACAAGTCTTTATTTTGACCTTTTAAACCCATGATTTTTTTACTTTCTCCCTCTTCTTGAATCACTCATGCCTTTCCTTCATTTAAGCTATAAACCTTTCTTCTTGAATCCTTGTTTTTTATGCCTCTTGTCATACAATTTTTCCCTTATTTTTGAATTTCTAGTAAGGCTTGTTATTTCCTACAAGTTTTCCAGTGGTAGAACTACAATTTTTAGTGAGGCCTATAATTCTAATGAGATCTACAATTTCCATTGAGGCTTCTTTAATTTTTTGTTCTACATCTATCTTTTTTCTTGTTTTTTTTTCAATCACAATGGCTTCATCTTGCCAGCCTTAGAAGCTTAAGATAATGATGATGATATTTGAATGATTTTAATATTTAGTAATTGTTCTTAGCCTTTAAGTCTTAGAGGCTTATGCTTTGTTTAATTTGATTTGATGGTTTCCTTTATTGTAATTTAGTAATTGAAAATTTGAAGAGGAAGAATCTATGGATGTTCTTCTTGAATTGGCAGTAGCACTGAACTCTTCCCTCAATGTGCAGTTGCAAAACTCTCAACAATATATATCTACAAAAAATTTCATTAGTTCAACCTTTAACGCCTCTCTTGTTGTTTCCCTGGATCCATGTATAATGCCCTTGGATGAGGTATCTTTTGGTTTGGAAGTTGATTTAGTAGCAGCCTTTTCAAATGTTGCAACCATTATAAGGAGTAATGAGCAAGGAACCCAGATTGATATGGACTTATTGGGGAAAATATTTAGTGATCTAAAAATACTTGAGTAGTTGATTAATGAACATAGAATTGTAGCTACCACAACAAGTGCTTCCTCAAATATTGTGGAAATACTTATTTCTGGTGTTAATCCTACTATTCCTTTAGTTTTGTTGTCTACATCTACACTTGATATGAAAACTTCCTATACTACAAGGGCATTGGCTTCACTACCTTTTGGGTTTGGGTTGAATCCTACAAATCTGTTAGTTTCAATATTGAATCTTGAAATGACTAAAATACCATAAGAACGGGGTTTGAATTTGGGTTTTGAAAACTTTTAAGATTCCTTTGTAAACAAAAAGGCATGTAAAATAGTTCAAAATGAATAATTGTTCTTAGCTTAGAATGGAAATTTAAGTTACTCATGATGAAAATGCAATCTGTTTTGGAAAAAAGTTCTTTTTGCAGTTTAAAGCTTTTTGTTTCAAAGATAATGTTTAACTTAAAACCTTTTGATAAAACAAAGTTCGATTCAATTGTTAAGATGAAAGGTTAATATATTTAATGTACTGGACAAAAGAATTTTTTTCATATCTATACAAAACTAAGTCATGAGTAAGAAGAGAGAAAAGTGAAAAGATATTTTTATATAGGTTCATCCCAACTGTGGGCTACTTCTAATCCTCATCCTTAAAGATGAGATTTCACTAACACAACTAGTTCACAACTGGACCAGCAAACCACTGGTTTCAACAACTTGCCAGTTTTCAACTGGACTTCAATCCTAACCTTAACTAGACCAGCTACACCACTCGATTTCACCTTTGATAGCTAATGTTGGAGTTTTACAGAGAAATATATTTGTGTTTGACTGCACAAAATATAGATTTTCACCTCACAGGAAGGATTCCACTCAAGAACTTAATCTCACACTTCTATCTAAGATTATTACAAGCTTTGTAAGCACAAATCAGAAAATGGGTCACTCTCACAGAGAGGGTTGAAGCTAAAACATAGATTTTTCACTCAAAGATCTTGCACACAGTGTTGCAATTTTGGAATGCTCAACTTGTTCTTCATGCCTCACGAAAAATGCTTCAAATAACTCCTGAGAAGACCATTGTAGTAGGATCCATATAATTGACAAGCTTTTGGATCAAGTAGGTGTACTTTACACCTGTTATGAAGTGACAGCTAATAGAACCATTTTGAGGTTCCATTATGAGAAACCTTTCTAATGGGCATTCTAAAGAACCATCAGAATAGCCATTCTGATGTTTGTTGAGAATGAATCCATACTTGATGAATTCCTTTGATGAAGTTCAAATTGATATTTTATTCTGAAGTAGCATAACTTCATGACTCTTAACACTTCTTCACAACTTCAAGCATTCTGAAGTTGATTACTTCATAAATACTTAGTAGAAGTTTAGTTGCTGATGTGTTAGTGTTCTGTCCAAGGTATGACTAAGCAGTATTCTTCAATCCTTTGTTTTGATGTCTCTCACCAGTACTTCTCATGGACAACTTCATTATTCAAAAATCTTGCATCTTCTTATGCAGCTAGTTCTTATTTTTTTTATTTGTCTCCAATGATTGTGACATCATGTGGAACGTGAAGAACTGCCATACGTTAATCTTTTGATATTGTTCAAATGATGTATTCTAAGTCTTTCTGAATCATTTTGATATTCAGAAACTCAGAGTTGAGGTCTTTGTCATTTAATGTAGACTCTACATAGCTTCATTCTAAATCGGGATACTCTTCATGTAGTCTTTGATGAATCTTATATTTAAGACCTTGATGTGTCGTATCTCTGCAGGTACTAAGTACTCGAGGGAAGAAAACTTCATCATCCTTATAGGACTCAAGAATTCTTCTGAGTTCTCAATTCTGATAGTTGTTCTCTAAACCCTTCTGAGCATAATTTTGACTACCTCAAAAAGAAAGAACATATTTGCTTCTTAAAGGAATAAACACTCAAGCAGAATGTTAGTCATTACTTAAACCCATTAATCCATCAATTTGCATTACTAATGGTTTTTCATAATAAAAACCAGGAAAAAGGATTCAAAAATCTCCCAATTTTTTTTGATGACAAACCCCTAAGAGCAAATTCAAAAAGTGATAGTAACTTTCTGAGCTTTTCAGTCTTTAGCTCCCCTTGGAGTATACATTAGTTTTGTTTCTTTTTAATTAAAGGGAGGCTCCCTCTCAATGCATGCATTATAAGTTATAAATGTTAAATCACAACATAATGCAAAAGTGAAACATAGAAGGATAATTATTCAATACCAAGATTAGTTTCATTAATAAGTTAGGTCATTCCAAAATACATAAAAAAGATATAAATAAAACATAATATGATTCTACAAAAAGTTATCTCCCCCACCCTTCCTACTCGATCTTTCCTAATTTTTCCACATGTGTCATCAAGATAAAAATAGAAGGGAGGAACAAAGATGACAAATCATTCAAGCTTGGTAGGAGAGGAGTTTTCTGATGAGGAAGGCATGGTGGTAGCTCTTAGAGGTGGTGGTGGCTCATGTTGCATAGTTGTAGCTTCAGGAATCAAGGTAGGCCTTGCCTTGTCTAAGATCCATTCCTCAAGTCTGAGGAATCTCTCAAAGAACTCATTCATGGTTTTCTAAAGTTGATTAATGTTGATAAATAACAACTTTTGGTCAGAACGAATCTTCCTGACCTGTTTCTCCAAAGAAACCAGTTTGGACTCTGCTAACCTAGAAGAGAGTACAACAACAATAGTATGAGGAGTTGGAATGTGTACATGGAGAACATCCTCCTAAACCCTAGAAGGTTCAACATAAACTAACTCCATAGGAAGTGGAGGAAAAGGGATAGAGAATGTAGAAGGTTCACCTAAAATAGTGCCAAAGCCACAAGCAATCTTGACTGAGGTATCAAAAATGGGAGAGTTGAAGAGATTCCCAAGATTTTTAGTGTTGAAAACCAAATCCTTCATAAACTCAAGAGGGGTGCTCTCACCAACCTATGGTTCTAGTGTATTCTAAGTAGCAATAGCATTCTCTTCAACCTTCTGAGAAGGCTCTTCTTATTTTCCTTATCCTTTCTTTGTACTCTCTTTCTTCAAGTTGGAATCAACAATCCTCAACTTGGCCAAAACATCTGCAATGTCCTCAACATTGATATAATCTTGTACAAGTACAAAACCCAAAGGGTTCTGAGCTCCAATACCTTCCACACCTTATAAAGATGGATGTTTTTAGTCTGAGCTTCAATTTTTTGAGCTCCTATATTCTAAGTTCCTTCTTCCTCATTCTAAGCAAGCAGACCACCTTTATCAACTACATAAACCTCATTATGAGGCTCAGAATGGTCTTCCTCATTCTTCTGCTCTTCCTTAGAATAGTGTTTTGAGTCATCATGGAAGGATTTTCCTCTAACACTTCCTCAAGCTGAAGGGATTCTTCTTTTTCAGCCTCATTCTAAGCATCCTAAGAATGATATTTAGCAATATTTTCTAAGTTTTGAACCTTCTTAGAACCTGCTTATGTAGTATCCTTTTCAATTTACTTAAAAAGCTCATTTTCTAAGACAGATGATCCAACCATTGGAGAGGAAACCAACTCTTTTGCCACTTCCTCTTAGGAGGTCTCCTTCACCTCACTTGACTTGGACTATGGACTTCTTCTATTCCTGGTCTTCAATCTCTTCACACTCTTGACATGATCAGTGAGAAGGGGTGAAGATCTCTACTTCTTCTCCTTTTTCTCTTTCTTTTTTTTTCTCCTTGTTCTGAGCATCCTCTTCATTAGAACAAGTGCAAGTGGTCTCCATCCTTGGTTGAGGGTTTAACCTCAAAGCAGCAACATCATTGGCTCCCCAAGAAAAAACATCATCATATCTAGGCTTGATAAACTTGATAGGCTTAGTAGCCTTAATCATGTGATTAATGATAAAAAAAAAAAGGGTTCATCCTCCATATACACTCCAAAGTGTCTAAAAATCAAGGTCATCAACATCCCATAAGGAACATTGGAGGTAGACTTGATAGGCTTGGTAGTCTTAATCATATGATTAATGACTAGAAAGGGTAAAGTGATAGTGATTTTCTTCCTAAGACAATAAATAACCACAAGATCATGATCATTTACCTCTTGGAAGTTACCAGCCCATTGCAACACTAGAAGCATGTTAATACAGTGGACAATCCTTCCAAAAGAAGTCAAAGACTTAGACTTGAAGTCTTCCTTTTATCCTTTGAAAACTTCCTATGAACCTTCGTCTTTTTGAGCCCTTTATCCTCGAGCCAATCATCATAAAGTCTTTCACTTCAACAGCGACTCCTAATAAGTCAACCAAGAGTTGTTCTAAGATCAAAATCTTAGTTCCCTTTAATGTAGCCTTCAATGTGAAGTTGTTGTTATCCACTTCAGTAACAACAAAGAAGGTCTTCACCAACCTTGAGTAGACTGGTTCATACATCTCAAAGAACCCAGTTTAATTTTGCTTCTTGATATAATAGAGAATTTCCCTACCATTCTATTTTATCTCATGGAGATCAATATATCTCCCATATACCATTTTCTTCCAAGTCTAACTTATGTCAAACTTCTCCTTCAATGCCTTGTCAGAGAAAATAGTAGGAACCTCGTTTCTGACCTCTTTCTTTTCTTTTCTGACTTCTCCAAATTCACATAACATCTTTTCCTTAAAGAGTCAATCACTATGCACTTATCATGAGGGGTGTTAAGTTCATGGTTGCTTTTGAGTCAGAATCATAAGAGATATGGATTGCATTGGCTTTACCTTTATCTTGGGTTCTAAGAAAGGGTGAGTGAACAAACTCACTTTTTAAGATAGAAGAGTTTTTTTTTTTTTTTTTGGGGGGGGGGGGGGGGGAAGGGATTGACAACTGTTGTTTTAGTTCTTTCCATTTGTGAGGTTTGAGGGAGCAAGACACAAGAGAGTAAACAGGGAGGTAGATAAGAGGAGAGTAAAAGCAAGAGAGAGTGAAAGTTGTTCTCTAAACCTTTATGAGCATCATTTTGACTCAGAATGAAAGAACATATATGCTTCTTAAAGGAATAAAAACTTAAACACTCAAGCAAAATGTTAGTCATCACTTAAACCCATCATCCTTTCTATTTCCATTACTAATGGTTTGTAATTAAAACTAAGGATGTGATTCAACAAATCCTACACCTGATAAGGCTACCACTCTATCAGGACCCGTAATTCCATCAGTTTCACTATTGTCTTTTACACATGATAAGCCAATGATTGCATCAATTCCATTATATTGGTCAGTATCTTGAAAGCCAGTCACTCCCTTAGTTTCATTGCTTACTCATACACCTGCACCTGATATGCACAGGCCCGTCAACAACAATTTTCACCATGTGTCGAGTGGAATGCCTCTTGCATTAAATACCCAATCTCAACAAGAAAACTTTGGCATCTAGGCCAAAGTGAGCCAACTACTATAAAAACATCATCAGGCAACATGGTGTAGATAAGCAAGATATCCAAGACTCTCACATAGGCATCTGTCATAGTAACTTTCAAAATATGAAACTGATACATAACATTAAGAGAAGTGAAACACAAAATCCAGAAATCATGCATATATTTTAAAAGTCCAAGGGGGTGCCAAAATAGTTCCAATTGCTCCTATCAACATGATGTTTCAGCTTAGGAGGGAGTTGGTAATGTCTTAAGGGCACAAAGTGCAAAAAGATTGAAATTGGGAGGGGAGAACTAAATCTTAAGAGTTAAGAGGCATATCTTAACAATAATAATTACAAGGTAGCTTTTTGTTTCACCATCAGAAGTTGCAAAGAAGAAAATGGGGTTGGAAAGAGACGGGGGAGAGTAAAGAGTGGACATTGATAAATTTATTTTAATCATAAATGGTAAAGTATAACAATTTTAATAATTAAAATAATTAATGTGAAATAATAATCAAATCAATCTAATGTAAGAATCATAGATACAATAAAAAAATTAAAATAAAATACTTTTATGGAATATTCATCAATTATATATTTTAAATTAAATCATAAATTTATGTGTCATGGATGACATATATTAATTTATGAACAATATTATAAAATATTTTAAATTTTTAACATAAGAATTTATTAAAAAATAGAAATTATGAACTAAAAATAATAAGAATTATGTGTAATATATCAATCATGTATCATAAAGTATAACAACTTTAAATTATTATTTATTATCAATTATATTAGACTTGAACTAGTCATTTACTCGATCAGAATACTAGATCAAGGGTCGACCCAGTAAGTCACTAATTGACTTGCATGATCCAATTTATATTTAAAAATATAAATAATTTCATAACCTCTAAACTTATACACTTAATATTTAAACTTAACAAAATTTAACATATTTAGAAGCATAACTATTAACCTCTTTAAAATTTTAAGCACACAACATATTTTTCAGAATTCAGTATACACAACCTTACTATCATAGTGTTGTGAATTTCCAAACTTTTCTAAAACTCATTTAATTCCTAAATTTTAAAATTTTCAAGCATTAAAATTTTAAAAATGTCTACAAAAAATTAAATGTTTATTCGTAGTAGTCCAATGCTAAGCTCAATTCAATTCAGGCTAAACGCAACTCCTAAAACTCTTCACCTTTTTTTTGGCACTTCTTTTCATGCACAACAAGATAAAAACCTAATAAAATTTATTTAACAAGCAAAAAGCAACAATCTAGAATAAATTTCCTATTAGTAACAAACTTAATGTCCAACAATGATTAAAAGTAAGAGAAAAGTAAGATAAGTGTCACTTTAAAAGATCAATTTATCAATGAAAACGACACTTATCAGTATGTAATTCTCATCTCGTTTTTTGCTTTTCCAACCCCAAGTTTGTTTTGTTATTTTTAATTTCTGAAAATACTCTTGACGGAATTGCATTTCCATTGAATAACATACATAACAAAAATGTGTTTTCATTGTGTATTTCACATTCTTGTACAATGAAATTTTTGTTGTGCATTTCACATTCTTACATAATAGAAATTCCATTGTGCATTTCAAAATTATTGTTTATATTTAAAATTCAATATTTTGTGTATTTTATAAAATTCAAAAAAATTGTTAGGCACAAATGTTTTTAATGATTCACTAACACCTAAGCAAGGCAAGTGTTTGAATTAGTGCAATATGGACCCTTGTTCACTATGTGCAATCTTGAACTTTTTTTCTTACATGCATAATGATTCACCAATGCATTATAAGGCACATGTTTGAATTGATATGATTTGAACTGTTGATTTAGTCGGTGCGATCTCGATTGTTTCTTTTTCTAACACATAAGGCAAAGCTTTTAATTATTCACTAACGTGTGAACATGGCACATGTTTGAATTGATGCAATCAGAACCTTGATTTAGTCAGTGCAATCTCGATTTTTTTATGATACACAAGAGAAAAACTTTAATCACTCACTAACATTAAACAATATGTGCACTAGTATAAGAGAGATATGCTTTGAGACACCACATTGTCTTCACATTCACAATTTTCCTAAAAAGATGGATTCATTCCTTGCTATTGTGTATTATGATGGTCATATGGCAACAACTTCTAAAGGAATCTTGTTTAAATGTCCTTATGGTCAAAATTGCATAGGGTAAATGAGGACACAAAAGTAGTTGCACTAAGGGGAAAAAATCATGTTGAAGAAGAATTTTATGGTTTAGTAAAATATTAAAATTGATATTCATTATCATCACCTTATATCTTTAAGGAATACATGTTCAATATAAATCTTTCAAGATTAAAGATGACAATTATACATTATGTTATGCATACCTCTCAAAGAGGTATGAGCTTTTGTATGTCAACCAAAATCTATCAAAGAATTCTTAGCTTTCATGCATGAAACAGAGACAACAACTAGATGAAATTATTTAAAAAATTATCATGTCTTCTTAATTGATCAAGTGTGTTAATTAATATTTTATTTATATGATTTCTCTTAAAAAATAATTTTTTGTTGAAAATTGAAAAAAAAATCATTTATGACATCTAAGAAATGTAGTATGAAAAATAATGGGTTAATAATGTAATTCATCCATTTGTTTTTAAAAATATGATCAAATTAATATTTTCTAAAAGTAGACTAGCCCATGGGCTGACCCTAGTTAACTTGACCGTATGGATTTATATATGTAGACTTTTCGGCTCTAGCCCATGGGTTGGAGTTGGTCCATTTGACAGTTCTAGATTGCATCTCGAATCATGGTGAGTAGTACTATCAATATGCACATTGCAATAGGGGATTAAATGATCTCTTCCACCATGACCTAGATACGTCAATCCATTGAAGGCCTTTGGCATCTTCCATACGCCTCAGATTATTTATTGCGCCTTGGATTGCATTTCATATCAATTTTGAAATGCCCCAATAAGGCCTCAACCCACCTAACAAGCCCCACGTAAACATATATTACATGGATAGTCTGAACACATTTAAGAGGTAATATCCTCTCAAAAGGTTATGAACACTCTACTTGTTACATCGTTTTGTGCCTTGTCATACTAAGTACCTTAAGAGGATAACCAAATAACCTTGACCATTAATCATGGATAATGTATTAGAAATCCCATGATTCTGACATCCCTCACCAAGATATGGTTGTTGATAGGTATTAGCTCACTTGGGTTGTTAATCACCATCATTCACTAGTTTTTTTTTTTTGCAAAGCAAAAGGAAATAGATCATTAATAAAAGTGGCAAATTTGTTACACAGGGTGTGCTAGCAAATCAAAACCAAAGTAACAACATCCATCATTCTCTAGTAAATACTGAAGTGTTTATCACGGTCAAATATCTCCTTTTTGTTTGGGGTAACACACAGGTTGATTTGGTTCGGATTGGGGGGAGGGAGGAAATACAAGTAGCATAAATTATAAAAAAAAATCTGATTAATTGATTAACTCATAAAATTACATCTATAATAATAAATAAATAAAAAAATCAAATCATCCAACACAAGGAAAGTGTTTAACATCCACAAAAGTATCCAATGCAATGAATTCAATACCGCACACAATAGTAAGTTAAACATTAATATTAATAATAATAATAATAATAATAATAATAATAATAATAATAATAATATAGTTGGTTTGAGTTGATTCTGGTTTGAAAAGTGTAAATTCATAACCCTAACCAACTAACATAAGATTTCAATTGATTTAATTCGAGTCCAATTAGAAAAAAAATCAAATTAATTTAATTGATCCAATATAGTTGGATTGATCAGATTGATTCAAACTAATAAACATCCTTACTTTATTCAAATTTCTAGTGACTTGAATGTTGGAGTCCTTATAGGGCCAGCAACTCTTCCATCATGGTCCATTGCACCTAGGCACTGTCGATGACTCGATGTAATAGTCCACCAAGAGAACCATCTAGTCTAAGTGTAGGTCGAGTTTCACTTGCCCAACCAGGAGCAATTGGCGTCATTTGCGGGAAATAATAAATGTACTCCCAAAGCACCCTTTTTTTAACCAACTTTTCACCTTTCTAAATATTTCCTCAATTTATTCCCTCGATTTCCACCAAAGCCAAGCTTATGGCCCCAAAACACCACCGTTCTGTCATTTACCAAAGATAATGTCTCCTTACTACGAGTGCAACCACCTCATCCTTAATATTCTAGGACCCTTCAAGCCACCACGCTTTTAGCGGCATTAGGTAGCCTAGGCATTATAGAATTCTGTTTTTGCCATCACTCCTAATTCACTAGCTCAAGAGGAGAATTCAATTCATTTTACTTTTTTTTTTGCTTTTTTTATGAGTTCTTACAAAAAATATTTATTCAAGCAGGACTTAAATTGCCTTCAAAATTAATTTTTCCTCTTAAAATAATTTATCCAAATTCCAAGCACTTTTTGTTAATTCTTTGACGCCAAACATTATTTCCTAAAAAATAATAACACTTACCGTTCCGACATCAGGATAAGACAATAGAATCCAAACCTTATAATTGTCTTTCAAAATTACAAGCATATGTTTTTAATTGTCACAAAAACAATATATCATCCAAAAACAAGACACCGCCATGTCTAAAACATATATCAACAGATCTTGAGTTGAGCAAGAATCCTGGAAATATTCTACAGATGTTAATGTCTCTCCTTATTAGGAGATTACTCCGTGTAATAATCTCATTTTGTTCTCTTAATAATGTGGACTCCACTGTCAGTATCCACAATGTCACTAATTTCACCAACTTTAAGAGCAAAAGTTGCTTCTTCAAAAGGCTTCTGCATCTGGCCACGACCAAAAGGACCTGCACCCAAGAAAGTTATTTCAGTTAATTGACAAAATTAGTTATGAAAAATTTAGACATGCATTTCACTTCAGCTATGAATGCTAACTGAAAGCAGATCCCCAATCCTTTATGACTAAGGGTCAGATTGATTCTACGTCTAGAGGTCTATGTCACATTTCTGCGAGAGTCACATAAAATTTCATAAATAACAGACCTTCAAGTGTGACACGTCCACAGTTCAGTGATGCTGATCAAAACACACATCAAGTAAAAATGAATTTAACATACAAGTTTGGAGTTTCGGGGAACTGCAGTCATGAAGACACTCTTACTGTCTTACATTCAAAACCAGATAAAGCATACTAGACAGTTACAAGATTGAAAGATCCGTTGTCTTGATAGCAATTGAATAGTAGCCCTTTAAATCCTTTAAATCATGGTCTAGCAACATTTGGTCCCCTTACAGCTAGGCTAACTAATGCTAATTGATATAGCAACATCAAGAGGGCCAACAAACATATACAATATACCATCACTAACTTGGAACTAATAAAGCCCTTCTTGGTTCTCAAACATTTTTCAGGTCTTCCAATTTCTATTTCTATTTATATATTTATACTAAACACAATTACATGAAATGTGTACTAATTAGGTACCATTTGTGACAGGGGAGGAGCTAAAATATTTGAGTTTTTGTAATTAGGTACCACCGTACCAGTTAGGGGGTATGATGAGACATAAAATGTGAGCTTCGGAGAGATATTAGGAATTCTTATGAAACTATCAATGCAACAACAGCAACAGAAAGAATGACATTGAAAGTTAAGTTTGATGTTCTGTTAAACATTGCAATTCCGTTAATAACACAAAAAGTCAGGTAGCACAAGTAGATTTGGTTCCTCTAAAAGTGCATGTACAGCTAGTTTGATTAATATACAGTTGATGTAAACCTAATTAAGTTAAAGTCAGCAGAGGATACGCCCTTACTTTTTCATCTTGAGCAATTGCTCATTTTAGAGGGTGCTAGATCCAGCATCAACCACCCCCAAACTATTAAACTAAAATTCTTAGATAACTAAATTTATGAGCCTATTCTTCTTACTCTATTTTTGCAACATGGGAGCAGAAAAATCCAAACTGACGATAGTAAATGAGAAAACACGGTAGTAACTGAAGTCATCAAAGGACATAAAGTTAGATGCAGTTCCATTGTGCTTTTGGAACTATTTTTCTCTGTTCTGAATCGGAGTTTCACCCCAATAATCCGCATTGACATTTAATCAAAATCTCTAGTACACAGACCACCGAAGTAAAACCCAAATTCTAACTGGAAAATAGCACCAAAAGCACCTGTGAAACTGCATCTAAGTTTTGCTCTTCATCAAATCAAGTCCTCTTATAATTCTCGTTCTGTTCTGTTACAGTATACAGACAAGAACCCCTGGAGTAACAAAACCACCACCCCATAAGTCAAGACTCCTTTTACAATACTTGGGAGTAAGAACAACAGCACGAAGAAGACAACAAGAAGTGGCTTAATGACAAGTCTATTATTATCCTGCACTGCAATTTAACAGTTACGAATCTCAACTTAAAATTTTTTTCAAGAATAACACAATTTTCAATAACCAGATCCTTCATCAGAATACCATACATCCAAATCTGTACACAATTAAACCTTTTAATGTTGCTATTTTTTTATATATAAAAAATAAACATTCATTTTTCGACTGACCGAGATCACCCCCGCGCTTGGCGGAGCTGCAATCGGAGAAGCGAGAGGCGATGTCCTCGAAGGAGGCCTTGCCCGAAACGATGTCGTCGCGGAGGGCCTTGAGCTGAGAAACCGCGTTTTCTCTGGTTGTGCTCTTGATGATGCGACCTTCAGGATCCTTCCACGAGGCCTTCCTTCTAGAACCTTCGTGCTTTATCAATATGTGCGAAGCCCTAACCTCAATACCGCCACCACCCTTCGACGACGACGACGACATCTTCGACTTCTTATGCTTATTCCGGTTCTCCTTCTCCGCCGCCGAGGTCGACGCCTTCTTCCGCTTCCGATCTGACTCTATCTTCGCCGCTCCGGTCACTCGCGCTAGCTCCAGAGAGAGAGAAGGAAAGAAACTATGAAAGTGAAAGTGCTGAACTCTTCTTCACGCTTCGGTATTTATACGGTGGTCCGAAATCAAGGGGAGCTCGTTGTTGTGCACATCTGAGACGTCCATTAGAGCCGCATCGTGCGGCTCACATTCGTTGTAGATTCTGAAACCAAAAGCCCTAGCACTGTTTGCACCGCGTGTCAACATCTGATTGGTCTCTTTGCTACTACTTAATTATGCTCTTATCATAGGGTATAAATGTAAATAAATGCGACGAAGATCTTTGTTTAGGTTTGTGAGTGTATTTTGTACGGATAAGGACGACGCTTTCCTTCTAAGGCATAAATACAAGAGGCGTTGTTTTTTTTTTTTTTTTTTTTCTTTTTCTTTTTCTAGTACAGCTGTACAGGTAAAGGATGAAGCAGAGTGCATAAGAAGAAAAAATCATAAATCTTAGTAGCGTCATGTACTTTCTAGTTTCTAGATTAATGTCTCTGATTCCTTTTATTTACTTTCAAAAAAATGAAATTTGTGTATTAGGAAAACCAAATTGAGAATTGTTTGATTACAATTAGCTCTTATATTAGGCTTTTATAGTTAGGAAATTAATACTTAAACTAATTTATTGGTCCTCTACCTTATTTTTTAGGTTTGGTTTTATTTTTTAAATCAATTTAATTTGATTATGTAAGTTAAATTGGACTAACGAAGTTAAAAAATCACATTTTATCACGAAGGAAAATCACCTAATAATTATATTAAATTGTCACAAAAAATTTAATTAGAAGATAGAATCAAATTTAGATGATATGACCACTCAAACTAATTTAAATAGATCAAATTAAATTGATTTTAAAACTTAGAGAATTAAATTATATGTAAAAAAAATTTAAAAAATAAGTTAAACCAATATTAAAAATTAGAGGATTAAATCGAATAATAAAACGAGACTAATTTAACTATATAGTATATACTAGTACTTCACTAAAGTACTAAAATACGCCCTCCCCGAAATACCACTCTAATGCACTACAAGGGAAAAAACAACCCCCAAATAATAATCCAAAAAGAAATTCCAGGGAGAGACGAAAGAATAGTGTAGGATAAGTTATACTTTTCCCCTCCTTTTAATTCTTGATTTACTATTTTGATCTCTTTTTTTTTTCTTGATTTTAATCCCTAAATCTTAAAAAATCTACAATTTTAAGTTCAATCATCAATTTTAGTGCTCTAAAGTTCAAATCTAACAAATTCAATCAAGTTACTGTCAAAAAATAATCTAATTAATTAAAATAAAAAGAATAACATGCAGAATTAAAAATTCAACCAAAATTTCAATTTTTTTTAAATGTACAGACTAAAATCTCAGATGAAGAATTAAGAAGGGACCATATTACAATTTAGCCAATTCTCTAAGCTTTTCAAAATATTGTAAGATTCTAACGCGCACAAACCTAATAGGTTCATCTTCCATTTGACGAATAGCAAGTTGGAATTACTAGTTTCTTTGTCCCTCTTTTGAATAATAGTAATAAAATAATAATAAAGGTTCTCTGTTGTCCTCATAAATAAAAAAGGTAAATGAATGAAAACAAAAAATAAATAAAAAAAATCAAAGGGTTTCTTTTTTGAAGGATGACAGGGAGACTCAAGACTTTACAAGTATAATAATTACAACACAATCGTTAAATCAAGCCCTGCAACTGATACAAGCTATTGAATAAAACCTATAGGTACTGAAACGAAGCAGGTTAGTTGAAAAATGACAAGTTGACAATCTGAGTAACTTCCCACGAGGCCAACTACAAATCTCTCAAAATTGGCCAACCCTTTTTAATAATATTGTTGATCTTGGCATCAATTTGCTTTTGGATATTTGGAGGGCAAAGCTCTGCAACATATCCATTCAATTTCGTTGCCAGGCTAGACCTCTCAAGCTCCTCTGCCGGAAGGTTCCCAATTAACTGAAGAAGGATGGTATTTTGCTTGAGTTCAAATTTCTGCATATTTAGAACAGAACAGGCGATTCCAGTTAGTGATTTGATTTAATTAAATGGGTCAGAACTTTGAGAGGCATTTTTTTCCCTGCTACAGAAAATTGTACTTGGTAAAATTGTCTAATAGTAGACAAGAAACACTGACACTGACACGGACATGGACACGTGAACACCTGTAATGTCCAAAATATAGGACGTCGTAGGGCATCGTACCGGCATCGGTGTCGGTGTCGACACTGACACGGACACCCGGACACGGGAAGGGACGAAAGTGTCCGTGCTTCATAGAATAGTAGACAACAAAAATTGTCTCGATTCCAACGGTATTTTTCATGGCCAGAATAACAACTCTAATAACTAATGCTTGCATAATATTTACAAATATGTAGAATGTATCAATTGAAGGCAGCTCGAAGTAGAATTTAACTCTCATTGCTTGATGTCTCTTGAAAGAAAAATGTTTGCAGACTTCAAAAAGGTTAATAGCCACCTACCAATGATATGCATAGGACAACTGGGTGGTTTTAGTTCTCTAGAAAGTGACAAATCAACTGAGTTATGAAATCTAACTACCCCCGCCCCTGGTACCAAGAATATGGAACAATGAGCGATTACATCTTTATGATGCACATAGGTGCCAAAATTGGTGATGTATTCATATTGCAACCGTATCCAGTTTCAATACTCACAAAACTGCTCCATCAATATTTTTGGCTTGCCCCCATATTTTTTGTGTGGATACCCAGACTGTTACTCAAAAAATCCAATACACATTGAATTCTCATTCTCACCAATTACCTTGAAGAATATTTACACGATTGCAATCTTACCCTCATCAAAATCATCACACAGAATACCAGATTTTCTTCCTCCATACCACATTTGAGAACACAGGTTTCAGGTTAGAGTGAGCAATTACAAGTGGATAAATTTAATTTTATCTGGTTAACATATACAAATATAATATTTTATTTAATACAAATTGTCCTGCCTGTATCTTAGTTTAAAAAAATAAAAAATTAAATTAAAAAAAGCATTGTATTTGTACCCACATCCAAGGACAAGCCCTGGCATGATGGTAAAGTTGACCTTTGTAACCGGTCACATGTTCGAATCTGAAAACAACCTCTTTGCATACACAAGGGAAATGCTAGAAACAAATACACTGACCCTCTCTAATACCTTTGCAAAACAAGGAGCCTTCATGGTACCGGGGTACATTTGTTTTCTATATGTACCCACATCCAAGCCACATAGCAGGAAATGCTTTTCTTAGAAAAATCAATAAGGCATCAGACTACCCACAGATTGGAAGGTCTATTGTAGAAAATGTAGGATTTAGATTTAATAATTACTGCAGTTTGAATAATTCGTATTAGGAATTAGTTTTAATAATCAATGCAGTTTTAATAAGTGCCATGTGACAGTTTCTGTAGCGAACAATTATGTATTTTGATTGTTTCGGTGTGGTAATCTTAGGGGGACCATTAAGTCATGTCTTTGGTACCTTTTTTGACAAAGATAGTCTCTAAAAAAGTTTTTGAACTCTGGGAGAGCAAGAAATCGCTGTAATATCTATATAATCTGGTGTGATTTGATCCTATTTCAAACTGGTATTCTATCAAACATCAATAGTAAATAAACATTATTTTGGAAACAAACCTGGTGCTCTGGCTCTGCAGGGTAAAATGTTCCAAGTTGCAGAATTTGTGTAGTCACAATGCTGCTTCTTGACAGGGTTTGTTCCTGTTCTTTGCTGACAGCAGCCATTCTTGATTCTTCGGTTCCATTAACAAAAATAATAGATCTGCCAGAATATAGGTATAGTTAAGTAAATAGCACTCAGCATGAGACTGGATATGGAGGTAGATCACAAGAAATTGTGGTTGGCAACAGTGCTCCTCCTACCTGTACTGACTACCCACATCAGGACCTTGGCCATACACTTGCCTAGGATCGTGACTTGACCAAAAGACATCCAGGAGTTCCCTAAAGCTAATCAGCTGCGGATCATACTCAACCTGCATTATGGCCACGGGCCATAACAGAAAATTCAATAAAATCATCCAACTTCAGTTCATCATATTAATAAATTAATGCAGTTATATCTGGATTTTAAGATGTAACATGGATTGGTGAATTTAGTTAGTTTATGAAAGTAAAACATAAGAAAGTTACACCATCTGTTCAATGTTACGAAAACTTATCAATATATAGTAGTCTACATGAATTCCAGAACCAAGACAACCACACATGAGAAAGCATGTTAAAATATTATCTTTTCAGGATCTATAAACAAAACCTTTCTTTCACAGACCTATGGTTCCAAATTATTCAATGCATATCACAGCCCCTGCCATCTACACTTTCAACAGTCAACTGTTCGTGAATTCCTCCAAAAACTTTACTTCATGATGTTTTATAAAAGTATAAGGATCTATACATATCAAATCAAGTGATGGAAGACACTAGTCTGCCCATAGCCTTTGGGGTTTGCAGACTTAAAACAAGTATGCAAAATTTCTCTCAGGCCTTGATTTGGCACAGGCCTAACAATGGGCACCCCTTTATGCAACTTTTACCACATGTTAGGACTTGGCATTTCTTTGGAAACAGAAATCACTGAATTGTTATTGAACTTGGATTCTTTAGATGTTTCCATCTCATACTTCAAAATTTCACTGTTCACTAATTAACTAGGCAACCCTGATAAGATGACAGTCTAAGAACAGTAACATGAATAAACATATTCAAATATAAAAAATAGAATAACTACTTACCAATCCTAATAACCAGAAATAATTATGAAAGGATTAGGGCGTTTGGAATAAATCAACCAGCTCTAAAATCAAAACTACACCAAAATATTGAGATGATTTGATTGTTTTTTAAGCTTTTACTTTCTTGGTGCTAAAGCACTCTGCATCACTATGTGAAAGGACATAAAATTCAGCCAAGTGGCTAATAAATGTCTAAACAAATAGAATTTTCTTTTTTCCTCTTATAACATGTCTAGGGAAAAGAAGACAAGAAGTGGAGAGCAAGAAAACTTATTGCTTGAGCTGTCACTTAGAAAATGTTGGTAGGGTTGTAAGAATCAGAAAACACCACAATTAAATCGCCAGTTGAGCAAATCTCATTCACCCATAATTTGAACAAATGTAATAATCCCCATCCAAGACAAGCATGAAAAGAAAGGCTATTAGGTGAAACGAACTCTAATCTCAGAGTAGTTTCAACCATGATGATTAACAAACTCATTTCAAACCTCCATCTCTAGTACTTAACCCCATTCCATGTTATTTTATTTGCCCCTGATCAGACACTAACTATGGATACCTATCTTGAAAGAGATTCAAACCTTGATCCACTACATCGTAGGACTAGCCCTTTATTGGCCCCCATTCCATGCTCTACTAATTAGAAATGGGATTTAGCTGCTCCTCTAAAGTGAAGGTGGCAAACTTTGGCGGATAATAACCATTTTATCACAATTTAAAACCAATTAATAATAATAATAACTTCATTTTATCTTTTTATTGTCGCTAAATGTAAGTTGTTAGTTTAATAGTTTTTGTCAGCGAGGAATTCAAACCTCCTACCTCTCCTCCATTCCCTTCTTCTTCCGCCATTAACTCAACCATATATATCCCAAGTTCATTTTATCTTATAAAGTGCAGAGATGTGATAGCAAGTTGAGTGAGAAATTGAGAACCTTAACGGACTCGGCGTGGTCACCGAGGCTTCGGTATTCGGGGTTGGACTTGGATCCGCCGGCGTAGCCGACGGTGGTGCGAACAACGCCCGGTAAACAACCGAACACCGCTTCGGATCTCCAGAAGCTTCCGAGGGCGAAGACGGCGACCCGCAGGCGGTGTTGGTCGAGCGGGTCGAGGGCGGGTTGGGCGATCCGATCCGGGAACCTAATGCAGAGAGCATTGTGGACGAGGAAAAGAAAGAGTACGATCAAAACTGAGAAATGGTTGTGGTTCCTCTCTGCTGGAACTGCCATTTCGCCACTCGCCCAGGTCCTTGCGTTTTGCCTGCTAAAATACCAAGCCGTGGAAACGAGTTGTCGTTTTTAGGAGGTGTACGTGCCAATGGCCGAAGGCGCCACCCCCACCAATCCGTCGCTTTGATGATACGACACAGGAAAATTGCTAGAACACATCATTCATCCGTGACACACTTCTTTTTTTTTATAAATAACAAAATTATCCTCTAAAAGTCTCATCTCATATTTAATTATTTTTTTTTTAAATTTTTAATTTTTAATATACTCCTGACACTTTTTTACGACACAAATACATTAGAAAATTCTTACAACTGAAAGAAAGGAAAGTTTTTAACATTCACATTTAGAATATTATGTGATTTTTATTTTATAATTACAAATTGTCATTGATATGATTTTTAAAGTGATTATCATAAAAATTAATAAATTTATCATATATGATTATTTGTGATTGATCACTTGATCAATCCAATTGGTTAAACCATTGAAGGATTCAGGCATCGAACCTTTTAGCCAACAGGTTCAAAGCTTACCACACAACTACATTTAAGTGAAGTCTAAACATATATATATATATATATATATATATATATATATATATATATATACCAATAATTTTATCATAATATATTATAATTTTATCATAATTATGTATTACTTAGACACCAAATTTTAAATTAGGAAGTTATTTTTAAGGATGGGAGTAAAACTTCTATTTTTTTTTAATAAAGACCGGGTCATGCGGGTCAATTATTGATTTATTGATTTGATCCTTGACCCAGTGCCCTAATGTCTTGACTAGGTCAATTACCGATTCAATTTTTAAAACTATGTGTGCATTGTTCAACCAACATGATATGACATGATAGGTATATAATTTTGTGCCTTAAGCATGCTATCATGGGTTTGATTTCTGACTTCTGCATATGAAAAAAAATGTTGGAAGAGATTAATCCCTTTAACAAATTTCAATATCCCAGATATTTCTCACATTTAAAGAAACAAAAATCCCCTAAATGATCACATGTCATAATTTATTTAAATTTAAAGTAAACACTTTGTTTGGGTCTCGTTTTTCTTTTGTAATTAAAATATAAAAGATTAGGAAAAAACACATCATTTATTAATTATCTTTCCTAATTTTGTAAGAAGGCATATCTTCCCATAATGTAAACCTTTTAACCTAACAAAATATGTTCTTAGCACAACATGGGTGGTAAAAAAAATCACCAATCATCTCTTTGTGTGTGTTTGTTTCTCCGGTGGACTTGCAACAACATGAAGTCTAAAATTGCTTCACTGCATAAGTATGTCTTGTTACTTCTCCAACTTTCACTACGAAGTGGTTGATAATTTCATTTGTGCAAAATTGAGGGAGATGGTGATATGTGTTGGGAATTCTCACCATCAAGTGGTGCTTCAAGTGGATTATTGATGATATAGGACCCTAAAGCTTTTGATATGAATTATATGTTTATGGGAAGGAATTTTGTTAGGGTAAAAGGCATGTGGAAAGATAAAATTTGTGAAAGTGCTTATTGATAATATTTATGCACTGTGTGATAATGAGAACAAGAAGAGACTTTGGGAAGAATTGAAAGCTATCAAGGCTAGTAGTATGGTGTGCTCATGTTGCATACTAGGTGACTTCAATTGTGAAAGGAAGACATAAAAAAAAGAAGGAAAAGGTGGTATTGGTGGTGGAAATGGGGATATGAGAATGTTTAATGCATTGATCAGTGAAATGAAGTTGGAAGGCATACCATTGGTGGGGAGGAAATTTACTTGGTATAAATCTAATGGAACGATGAGAAGTAGAATTGATAGAGTCCTAGCCACAAGGGATTGGCTTGAGTCTTGGCCTCAATGTGCTCAATGGGTCCTTGATAGAAATGTCTCGAATCATTGTCCCATTGTGGTAAAGAGTTCATCTATTGATTGTGGACCTAAACCATTTAGGTTCCTCAATTGTTAGCTAACAGATAAAAGATTTGGAGGGGTGAGCAAGGAGTTGTCGAAAAATCTTCAATTTGAAGGATGGGGAGGATATGTACTAAAAGAAAAAATTAAGGGGTTAAAGAAGGGAGCGAGAAGGAGTTTGGTGATCAACAAAGGAGATAAAATAAGGTTGAAAAGGAGTTGAATGACATAGAGAAGAAGGAAGATGAGGAACAATTGGAGGAGGAAATGAGAAGGAAAGAGGAAAATAGAACTTCAAGAGGAGTTTTAGAAAGTCACTTTGCACAATGAATCCTTATTGAGACAAAAGTCAAGAATGAGGTGGAACATGAAGGGTGATAGGAATTCAAAATTCTTTCATTCTGAAGTGAATTGGAGAAGGAAGAAAAATGCTCTGAGAGGATTAAATATATGTGGTGTGTGGGTAAAGGAGCCTAAAATAGTTAAAGAGGACACAAAGAAATTTTTTGAGGAGAGATTCACCGAAGGGGGAGGAAGAAGGCCAAAACTAGATGGTGTTAAATTTAATACCATTGATGATCATGACAATGCTAGCCTACCAGGTACATTTGAGGAAGAGGAAGTCAAGGAAGCAGTATGAAAGTGTGGAAGTGACAAGATCCTAGGACCAGATGGACTCAATTTTCATTTCATTAAGGAGTTTTGGAGCATACTAAAAAGTGACTTCATGCAATTCCTAACGAAGTTCCATCAAAATGGAGTCTTCCCTCAAGGTAGCATTGCTTCTTTCTACACGTTAATTTCAAAGGGGGAGAATCCTCAAAACCTAGGTGAATTTAGGCCTATTTCATTGGTAGGATCCATGTATAAAATCATCTCTAAAATTTTATCAAATAGGCTTAAGAGGGTCATGGGAAAAATTATTGATAAAAGACAAAGTGCATTTATGGGTGGGAGATATTTGTTACATAGTACACTAATGGAAAATGAAGTAGTTGATGATGCTAAAAGGAATAGAAAATAATGCCTTGTTTTTTAAGTTGATTATGAAAAGACATATGATTTGGTGTGCTAAGACTTTTTGTTTTACATGTTAAGAAGAATGAGATTTCATGATAAATGGTGTAGGTGGATTAGGGGTTGCCTAAAAAGTAGTAGTGTATTTGTTCTTGTGAATGGAAGTCCCACTAGTGAGTTTAATGTTTTCAAAGGTCTAAGTCGACGGGACCCAATGACTCCATTTTTATTCAACTTTGTGGCGGAGGGGTTATATGGCATGATGAGGGAGGCAATTGAGAAGGAACTATATACGAGTTACTTGGTGGGTGATGATAGTGTTCAAGTCAATTTGCTCCAATACACCAATGACATAATCTTCATTGGAGAACCAACCTTGTCCAATATTTTCACAATCAAAAATATCCTAAGGTGCTTTGAATTTGCCTTCGGTTAAAGGTAAATTTCTTTAAAAGCCATTTTGGGGCTATTGGAGTGGACAAAGATACTTGGGAGAGGTATGCAAATGTTTTAAATTGTAAGCTCTTGGCATTCCTTTTTACATATCTAGGCATTCCTATAGGTGCAAACCCTAGGTTAGAGTCTACTTGGAACTCAATTGTGAGGAAATTTAAGAGAAAATTGTCAACTTGTAAACATAAAATTTTTTCTTTTGCACGGAAGGTGTGTCTTGTTAATTTTGTCTCGTCTTCTTTATCTATCTTCTATCTTTTTTTTTTTTTTTAATTCCTAGGGGGTAGGGGGGAAAATAAATAGAGTTCAAAGAAATTTTTTGTGGAGGGATAGGCCGACAAGAGGAAAATAATGGGGTTAAATGGGAGAAAATTTGTGTTTCTAAAGAGAGAGGTCTAGGCATTAAGGATCTTTTTGCTTTTAGCAATTCACTTCTTGCAAAATGGAGATGGGGTCCTTTGGAGGGCGAGGGTGAGCTTTGGTGAGATGTGCTAAAATCGAATTTTGGAGGGTGGGCCGGGTTGATAAGGGAGGAAGAACATAGAAATTCATCTGTGGTGGAGGGATCTAAGAAGGATATGTGATGTGAAATGTGTGGAAAAGTGGTTCGACAACATGTGTGAGTGGAGGATGGGAAATGGTGAGAGAATAAGATTTTGGCAAGACACATGGATTGGGGGATCAACCTTTGGAAAAATCATTTCCAAGATTATTCCTCAATTGGTTGCAAAAACAGGTGACTTTGAGTGAGATGGGGAGTAGGAGGGAGATGAGTGGCGATGGAAATTTGTATGGAGGAAGGCTTGGTTCGCTTGGGAGGAAATCCATGTGACACTTATGCGTGAGAGTTTGGATTTGGTAAGGTTAAGGAAGGATGTATCTGATAAGTGGTTCTAGATAAAAGATGTTTCAGGGTGTTTTTTTAGTTAAGTCTGCATACACAGCCATCATAGAGGGGCGTGGGAATTATGTGCAAAAGGATATATTCAGGGATATTTGGAAGGTTAAAGTTCCACCAAAAGTTAACTTCTTTGTGTGGAGATTGAAAAACAGTAGCTTACCAACAACAGAGAACCTTATCAAAAGAAACGTTCAAATACAAAATTGGGATTCTAAGTGCCCATTTTGTAATGAACTGGAAGAATCAACGGAGCATACTATGTTCAGCAGTAAAAAATCAAGTCGCATTTGAAATTATTTCATGCAGGTTCTGGACATTGATTTTGTGTCACCAAACTCTGCATGTGCTTATTTTGAACAACACGTAATATCGAGTGGGAAATCAAATTTGTCTGATGGATGGAAGATCCTATGGTGTGCTATCATGTGTAATTTATGGAATAGCAGAAACAACTGCATTTTCCGGGACAAACAATTTGACTATGAGGATGTTATTCAAAGCATTCTCTTTAATTGCTGGTCTTGGTTATCAGCTTTTAATGCATTGTTTTCTGTTTCATATATTCAGTGGATGGCAAACAATTCAACATCCTTAATGGGGTAGATGAGAACTTTAATGCAGTTGGTCACTTTATGTTGTTGGAAAGCGGAAATCAATGATCATGCAGAAATTCAAGGACAAGGTCGAGCACTTGCCAAGTGGAGAACAAGAAGCTTTCATTTGGGTGGCATAATTATTGTGTAACAAAATTTGGTGGGCAGGAACTTGCGGTTATCAAATATGTTTCACTATCAAGTAATATATATATTACATAACCGTGAGAAAGAGCATGTTACAGTACTTGATATTAATTTATTCATGATGTACTAAGACTTCGTAACTAAGAATATGCCTTATACTCTTACATAAATTAAAATGCTTTTTGCCTTAAAAAAAAGAGAGAAGAAAACACACGCTCAGTCCATAAAACCACGTCATGAAAAACATAGTTGGATTCAGGAGATGCCAGGGACATATCAGCATCGAAAGATTGTTAGTCACAAAATCAGAATATTTATTTGGTATACTTTCATAGCAAAACAGTTGTAGAAGCATTTCCATCGAGGCACAAATAAAACTTTCATAGAAATTGTCCATGATCATGATCCCCTTAATCTGAATTCATCATAGTTCTAAGGTTGGTATTATACTCATTGCTTATTTGCTTCTATTGGTTGGATCAATTTGTTTGTGTTAAAAAAATGAAACACTTTATGATTATCTATGGGTATTCACTGAAAAAAGAAACTAAATTGAAAATTACCATTTTTCTAAAAAAAATGAAGAAATACCATTTATAGGACGAGTTTAATCAAAGAAAACCTAAAACAACAGTTCTGTCGAAAAAAAAACAGTCGTTAACCATTTGCGTCTTTAAAATGTTATTGGAAATCTCAAAACACCACCCCAATAATGATCATAAACAATAATGCTACCATGCATATATAGGACAAGTGATATGCATACTTGCATGGTGAAATACTAGTTTCAAGTACAAATTAATGACCACAGATTGCTTAAAAGGGACCATGAAATCACCCTCGAAGCCTATCAATTAAATTTAATCGGGTATAATATAATTCAAGTTGTCAAAGGAACTAATTTATCCATTAGAACGAGATAAAATAGCAACAATATGCAGGATTGAACATGCAACTTAAACAAATAATAGAAGACCGTCTATTGAAAACTCCATATGTTGGGAAGAAAATGGTTCTCAAAAGGGTGCCCAAATAGTTTAACAAACAAACTATCAGAAAAAATAAAAACAAAACTGAAAAACATGCAATCAAATAAAATAACCCTAACAACGTTCTATTTAAGCCTTATCAGCCTTAGCAGCAGTTGCAGCAGCTTGTCCCCTAAGACGACCAGTCCTCCTTGCGGCAATGAGACCAACCTTCTGTCCAGGAGGAGCATCACGCCTGACAGTACTAGCATGACCGATATGCTGGTGGTTACCTCCTCCGTGGGGATGCTCAACAGGGTTCATAGCAACACCACGAACCTTGGGCCAGCAGTTCCTCTTCACTCTAAACTTGTGGTAAGCATTTCCAGCCTTGAGAAGAGGCTTCTCAGTTCTCCCTCCACCTGCAACTTGCCCAATCATGGCCCTACAGTCACTAGGAACAATCTTTTTTGAACCAGATGGGAGTTTAATCCTGGAACAAAGCACAAACCACAATTACACATTAACACTGCACCCAAATGCCCTAGCATTTCAATTAAAAAACTTGAACCAATTCAGCCAAATTCCCAACCATTATCATCAATAAATTATAATCACTTCAATAAAATGCTCAATCCTTCAACAAAATACATAATGGAATTAAACTGCACCCACATGCCCAAACATTTCAATAAGATCTCACACACCAATTCACCCAAATTCCAAGCCCCACTCATCGATAAATTATAAATTATGCTATCCACTTCAACAAAAAACTTAATCATGTAACGAATTCCAAACACAAATGCCCTAGCATTTCAATAAAATGCCTTGAAACCAATTCACTCAAATCTTCAATCCTCATCAATAATTTATAAATTATACTATACACTTCAACAATTAAACCTCACTTATCATTTCAATTAAAAACCTTAAATCAAGTCACCAAACTTCCCAAAATTACGCTATGCGATAAAAAAATGCTTAATCCTGAAACAAAAATCAAAACACAATTAAACCGCGCCTAACATTTCAATAAAAGGAACCCTAACCAATCACCCAAATTCTCAATCAATGAATCATAAATCATGCCATGCACTTAAAAAAATAACAATTATCAAACAAAATTCATATACCACCTTTCAACCTGGATCTAAAACCAATCAAATAAAACTACCACCACTACTAATAACTGATTCAATTATTCCAAACATCGATACCTAGAGGTGTCATTATCAGGGTTGTGACTGATAACAATGGCGTAGTCGCCAGACGCCCTGGCAAAGACGCCGCGGTCGCCGACGTGATGCTCGACGTTGCAGATGACGGCTCCTTCGGGGATGGACCTCAGGGGTAGAACGTTCCCGACAACAAGGGTGGCCTTCTTGCCGCAGTAGATGAACTGACCGGTGTAGAGGCCCTCGGCGGCAATGAAGAGCTCGTTCTGCTTCTTGTATCTGAAAGGGTGGCGGAAGGCGACCTTGGCGAGCGGCGCGCCGCGGCCAGGGTCATGGATGACGTCGGTGACCACGCCCTTGAGGTAGCCGTTGCGCTCCCCGAAGTCCAGGCTCCGGAAGCGTGCAGGGCCCTTGCGGTGGTGCGTGTGGGACTTGAAGACCGAGCCTGCTCCCTTACGCTGCGCACGGATCACACGTCCCATTGCGACGACGATGAAGAAGAGTGTTAACCTACCTTACCTTTGAACTGGGATTCTAGGGTTTATTGGTGTGGGAAAGGGGCCTATATATATAGGAGGACGCGAGTGAATCTATATGGGCTGATCCAAGCCCAATATCATTCAGAATGGTGCTTTGATATTTAGGGTTTTTTTTTTAATCAAACAAATGTTAGTTGTTAGTTGTAGAGGGGATCAAATTTGTGACTATTTTTTTTTCCTTAACCATCTCACTTATCTTATATCTTCAACTTTGCTATTTAGGGCATGTTTAGTTCATTGTTAGATTGAACGGGTTCACATTCTCATGTATATTTTTTAAGAAGTAAGAATTCCTAGGTTTTGATTCAACAACAAATTGAAGGGTCTCCCAACATTAAACCAAAGGCACACTTAAACCTTTCATCTTTCCAAAAAATCAAAGTGCCCCTATTTGACAAAAAAAAAAAAAATCCTAACCTTGATACCCGTTATAATGTTATTTTTTCAAAGAAATTAAACACAACGGAAACTTGTTTTGTTAGTGTTAGTTTATTTTTATTTAAGAAAATTGATAACCCCATAACACAGAAAAAAACTAGTATAATTTAACATCCCCGTAATAATAGTCGATTATTGTTAAAAAGGATACTTGTATCATAATTAACATTAAGAGATGACTTTTTTTATAGAAAAAGTAACTGCTATATAAAATTAATTACACAAAAAAATACATATAAGTTTTAGTTGTGTTACAGAAGTGTTGAAAGTAAGGAGTATTTTTGTCATAAATAAATTTTTGGCAAAGTTAGGTGTCTAAATAGCAATGAGGAAAGTGCCAATAACAAAGCCTTCAAAATGTAACGCAGTACTGGTGGACTTCTAGACTTCATTTTGGCTGTGAAGTAGGACGCATCACGGGTGTCCAAAAAACTATTTTGAACTTAACTAATCCTATGATTTCTTGACAAAATCAAAATAAATATTACTTTCACCATTTCGCTTCAAAACCAATAATAAAAGATTTTACAGAAATAAAAAGTTGGTCAAAAATAAGAAGTAAAAAGTCAATATATATGGGATTTTTTTTATTAGAACTACTAATAAAGATTCTTTTTTCCAGATAATGTAAGTTGATTGTGGTTTGTGAGTTGTCACTAAAATGAATAAATAGACTTAAAAGGAAAATGTTATTTTACAAATTTAAAAAATATTTAACACATAGTGTAGGGAATATTTAGCAAAATAAAATCTTAACCACTAATATTTTCTCATCTCTAGATATACTAACAGTATATATACTCCCAATTTAGTTGTTTTTTTTTTTTTTGACAAATACTCCCAATTTAGTTGGAATAAGGAAATCGGCTCCATATCATAACACCAAATAGTAAAACGCAGTCAAACTTTAGAGAAAGTAATCATTTATAAAATAAAGTATTTGTTGGTCCTGGTTCAAAAATAAAGTATTTGAAATTTGAAAAATTAAAATAAAAAATAATTAGTAATTTAAGATTTTTTTTTAAAATTAAAAAATTAAACAATGATAAAATATTATTTCTAACCAAAAAAAAAAATGAAAACCGTTTTTAGGCATTTGATATTTCCACTTTTCCTTTCAATTTTTTTTTCAAAAATATCCTCTTTTGAAAATTGGACTCCCCTGTTAACACCTAAGCAATTTCTTCCTGAATTCTTTGTTGGTTGGAATTGGGTGTTATTTCTACTTTAACCACCACATTACATAGTTTCTTGTCTCGTGCTTTCTTAGCAATTACTTTGATTAAAGTGCTCTTATCCACACCACCTGGTCCATGCAGTCCAATCATTCTCACAGTGGAATCTTCAAGTTTTGTCATTATGTCTTTCATAGTGGATTTTCTAGAACCAAATTCCATATAGCCAGCATTAGACAAAGAGGCATCATTAGATGTTAAGTCCTTTGAATGTGCAAAGAAGAGGGAGTGTCATAGTGGGATCTTCAAGTTTTGTCATTATGTCTTCAATCACAAGTTTTTTTCCGGAACTGTTAAAGGGGAGTGTTTTTTTTTTATTTTATTTTAGAAAAAGAGAAATTTTTTGGAAAACAAAATAAAAAGAGGAGTGTGTGAGAAAATTGTGGAATTGGAAATAGCAACTGCCCGTTTTTGTTATATAAGAGTAGATTACATACCAAATTCTTCAGGTCTAGAACGAAAGCATCCTGTGAAAAAAACCCATGCTTAACAGATTCCCCATGCAACCTTCTCAGTTTGGCCCTAACCTTCTTGGTTTGGGTACTTACTCCTTAGCATTTAAATAAAGAGTGTTGCTAGGTGCACCCAACATTATTGCTGGTGCACCCAGCACTTAAGATGAAATGACGAAAATATCATTGATCTGTAAGTCTTTTAAGATGATCCGTAAGTCTTTTATGGATCAATTTGATCCATAGAAGCCTTACGGATCAACTTGATTCGTAAAAGACTTACGGATCAAGTTGACCTGTATGCTTAATATCAACATACGAATTAACTTGATCCGTATCAACCTTATGGATCAAGTTGATCCGTACGATTTACAGACCACCCTCACGCACACCTATCACAAATGCAAAAAAAAAAAAAAAACACAGGGATAATTTTGATATTTTTTAAAGATGTTGGGTGCACTAGCAATAATGCTGGGTGCACCTAGCAACACCCTTAAATAAATTAAGTTAATTGTTAGACTTATTTATTTTATTATAACTAAATATAATTTTCTTAGCGATAACTTTATTTAAATACTTTTTAATCTTTTTTCACTCGTTTAAACATCTCTTAGTTTTCTCTTTACTGTTACTTTTTCTTCCCTTTCTTATCTCTAACACTTCTAGTTTTCCTTCTTTATTCCTTTGAAGTTTGATCATCTGGTTCTTCATTCTAGTGACATTCTTCTTTTGCAATTTTTTTTATTACCTTTAATCAACATAACTTGTACAAAAGAATTTTTCCACCTTAGAATTTTTCCTATAACCCCAACAGCATAACTCTTGCTCAAAGTTTTCTCTAAGTTATTTTGTCGTTATGCTCCAAGACCTGGTGATCGATGCACCATTACATATGTTGTAGGAAAGTTCGTAAGTACTCAAGATGAGGTATGAGTCCTTTGTATGTGTGGTGTGTGACTCAAAAATCATAAATGGCACAAGTAGGATGACTTTAAGAGGTGCTGTCATAACCGAATTCAGTTATGATAACTGAATTGGTTTTGGCACCAAAGCATAGCTAGAGTGTGTATATATATATTCTTGATCATGAAATGCAGTGTGTGGTGGTTTTGAGAGTGGCTGAAAACAGATAGGCAAAAATCAAAGTTGCTGCAGAAAATAGACAGTTCAATAGAGAGAGAGAGCTAGGTGATTGAGAGAGGTTTTCAAAAAGAAACCAAGAGAGATCAAAGCTAGCTACTGATTGTATTGAACTTGTAATTTCATGATCAATGTGATGATGAGGAGTTCCACTTTCCCGTGGATGTAGGCACATTGCCGAACCACGTAAATCTTTGGGTTCTTGCTCTGCTGTGTTTGCTTGCTGTGTTTTTCTTGTTTTTTTTTTTTTATCTTGTGCAGGTTTAAGAGTAGCAGGATTTATATGAAGAACCAACAAGTGGCGCTGTCTGTGGGAAACAAGATCAAGATCAAGAAAGTGGAAACAACAAAGTACAATATTGAAAAGTTTTCAGGGGAAAATGACTTCGGGTTATGGAGAATCAAGATGGAAGCAATCTTGATTCAACATGGATGTGCAAAAGCTCTTAAAGGAGAAGAAAGGATGTCTGAATCTCTAAGCTCAAAGGAGAAATCAGAGATGATTGCTAAAGCCAGAAGTGCAATCATTCTATGCCTTGGAGATAAAGCTTTAAGAGAAGTTGCAAGAGAAAAGATAGCAACCTCAATGTGGTTGAAACTGGAGTCATTGTATATGACAAAGTCCCTTGCAAATCGGCTATGCTTGAAGCAACAACTGTACACCTTCAAGATGACAGAGTCAAGAACAACCACTGAACAATTGGCTGATTTCAACAAGATTCTTGATGATTAGGAAAATATTGAAGTAAAGCTTGAAGAGGAGGATAAAGCTCTTTTGCTTCTGAATTCCTTACCAAAATCCTTTGAACATTTCAAGGATGCAATTCTTTATGGCAAAGATCAAGACATTACCCAAGAAGAAGTCCAGACCTCAATAAGGACCAAGGAGATGCAAAAACAGCAAGACTCCAAATCTGAGGATAATGGTGAAAGCCTGAATATTTCAAGGGGAAGGAGTGAAAAGAAGGGAACAAGAGGAAAGAAGTCCATATCAAGGTCAAGGGATTCAAAGAATGGCCAGAAAAAAAAGTTCAAATGCTTTAATTGTCACAAAACTGGTCATTTCAAGAAAGACTGCCCATACAAGAACAAGAAAGGATCTTTGGACTATGCTGAGATTGTTGAAGCCTCTGAAGGTTATGAGAGTGCAGGTGTTTGAGTAGCTTCTAATACCAAAACACAAACAGAATGAATTATGGATTTTGGATGCTCATATCACAGCAACCCGAGAAAGGACTATTTTGAAACCTTGGAACTAAAACCAGCAGAAGTTGTACTGCTAGGAGACAACTACCCCTGCAAGGTACAAGGCATTGGAACTGTGAGATTGAAGATGTTTGATAATAGAGAGTATCTACTGAAAAATGTAAGGTACATTCCAGAACTCAAAAGAAATCTTATTTCCATAAACATGTTTGATGATCTAGGATATTAAACTAGAATTTTAAATGGTGTTCTTAAGATTTCAAATGGATCTTTAATCATAGCTAAGGGTAACAAGAATAAAAGTAATGGCTTGTTTATTCTTGAAGGTTCCACTATTGTTGGACATGCATCGGTAGCTAGTAATACTTTGATTGATAAAACAAAACTTTGGTATTTGAGATTAGGTCATGTTAGTGAAAGAGGATTACATGAACTTGAGAAATAAATTTTGCTAGGTGGTGATAAACTAGATAAACTTGAATTTTGTGATCATTGTGTGCTTGGTAAATCACATAGAATAAGCTTTGGCATGGGTATTCATGTTTCATCTAGGCCTTTTGAGTATGCTCATTCAGATTTATGGGGGCCATCTAGAGTGAAAACTCATGGTGGAAGCTCATATTTTCTCACCATCATAAATGATTTCTCAAGAAGAGTATGGTTGTATGTTTTGAAAAATAAGTTAGAAGCTTTTCAAAAATTCAGAGAATGGCATACTCTTGTTGGAAATCAACTTGGTACAAAATTAAAAGTTTTAAGAACTGACAATGGCCTGGAGTTTGTTTTAGAGCAGTTTAATGAGTTTTGTAGGAAAATAGGCATCAAAAGGCATAAAATAGTCCCTCACACTCCACAACAAAATGGTTTGGCAGAAAGAATGAATATGACCATTTTGGAAAGAGTGAGGTACATGCTTCTAAGTGCAGGACTGCCAAAGACCTTTTGGGGAGAAGCTGCAAATATAACAACATATTTGATTAATAGATGTCCATCATCAGCCTTAGATTTCAAGACAGCAATGGAAGCTTGGAGTGGTGAATCACCTGATTACTCAGAATTAAATGTGTTTGGATCACTGGCCTTTGCTCATGTTAAACAAGGAAAGCTGGATGCAAGGGCTGTAAAGTGTGTGTTCATTGGCTATCCTGAAGGAGTTAAAGGGTACAAGCTGTGGAAATTGGAACCGGGTGAGACAAGATGTATCATCAGCAGGGATGTGACCTTTGATGAGAGCAGAATGTCAATGCTAAATAAGGAGCAGAAGGATAACAACTCAAGTGGTGAAAGTACCAGTTTTGAGGTGGAGCATTCTGAGATTTTAGATCATGGCAGCGTAGATACTATTGATCACACTGATCAAGGAGAAGCTGGAGATAATGAAGAGCTAGCTACTCAGCATGACTTGTCCAATTATCAATTGACTAGAGATAGAGAAAAAATGGTGATAAAGCCTCCAAAGAGGTATGGTCATGCTGATATTATTTGCTATGCCTTGAGTGTTGCTGAGGAGATTCAAAATTCAGAACCAAAGACCTGGAGGGAAGCAATTGAAAGTGAAGACAGCCAGCTGTGGCTTCAGGCAATGAGTGAAGAAATGGAATCTTTGAGAAAAAACAAGACTTGGATACTTATGGATTAACCCAAGAAGCAAAAGGTTGTTGGATTTAAGTCGATTTTCAAGAAGAAAGAAGGCTTTCCAGGAGTAGAAAGGCCTAGATTCAAGGCAAGATTGGTAGCAAAAGGCTTTACACAGGTTGAAGGAATTGATTACAATGAGATTTTTTCACCAGTTGTAAAGCATTGCTCAATTAGAATCATACTTGGTTTGGTAAATCAGTATGATTTGGAACTTGAACAGCTGGATGTTAAAACAGCTTTTCTCCATGGAAATCTAAAGGAAACCATTTACATGAACCAGCCTGAAGGTTTTGAAGAAGGAGAAAACAAGGTGTGCTTGTTGAAAAAAATCTTTGTATGGACTAAAGCAAAGTCCTCGAATGTGGTACCTAAAATTTGATGAGTTCTTGATTAGATATGGCTTCATTAGAAACATATATGTCAACTGTGTATATATCCTAAAAAATGGGAAAGTGTGTGTTCTTTACCTTCTCTTGTATGTGGATGACATTCTCATAGCAAGTGCTAATAAGGAAGAGATTAGGAAACTCAAAGAAAGCTTGAACACAGAATTTGAGATGAAAGATCTAGGATCAGCTAGAAGAATACTTGGGATTGATATTCATAGGGATAGAGCAAAGGGTGAATTATTCCTGTCCCAAAGCAATTACCTCAAGAAAGTGGTTGAAAGGTTTAGGATGCATCTAAGCAAATCTGTTAGCACACCACTTGGCCATCTTACAAAGCTATTTGTTATTCAAGCACCGAAAGCAGCTGAAGAAAGGTCTAAAATGGATCAAACACCCTATGCCAGTAGTGTTGAAAGCATAATGTATGGAATGGTGTGCAGCAGACCTGACTTAGCTCATGCTATAAGTATTATAAGCAGATTCATGGGAGATCCTGGCAGTGCACATTGGGAAGTTGTGAAGTAGACACTAAGGTATCTAAATGGATCTCTGAAAGCTGGATTAAGGTACAAGAAGACAGCACACGAGGCAGCAATCACAGGCTATGCAGATGCAGATTTTGCAGGAAATGTAGACACAAGGAAATCTTTAACAAGATATGTGTTTACTTTGTTTGGTACAACAATCAGTTGGAAAACAAATCAACAATCAGTTGTTGCTCTTTCAACAACTAAAGCAGAATACATGGCCCTAACTGAAGGAGTGAAGGAAGCAATCTGGCTTAAAGGTATGATTAATGAACTTGGAATAGCACAAGCTTCATTGTGACAGCCAAAGTGTCATTCACTTAGCAAATCACCAAATGTACCATGAGAGGACAAAACACATAGATGTGAAACTACACTTCATCAGAGATGTGATTGAATCTGAGAAGGTGAAGGTGGAGAAGGTTTCAACAGAAGAAAACCCGGTTGATATGTTCACAAAGTCCCTCTCTAGTGTCAAGTTCAAGCACTGCTTAGACATGATAAATTTTGAAGATGCCTAAAGCAGATTGGTAGAAGAGCAGCCCTGAATCGCAAGATAAACACTCGCTGATTTGGAATCAAGGTGGAGATTTGTGGTGTGTGACTCAAAAATCACAAATGGCACAAGTGGGAAGACTTTAAGAGGTGCTGTCATAACTGAATTCGATTATGATAACTGAATTGGTTTTGGCACCAAAGCATAGCTAGAGTGTGTGTGTGTGTGATATATATATATATATATATATATATATATATATATATATATATATATATATATATATATATCTTTGGGTTCAGTTATGACACATTGCCGAACCACGTAAATCTTTGGGTTCTTGCTCTGCTGTGTTTGCTTGCTGTGTTTTTCTTATTTTTTTTTTATCTTGTGCAGGTTTAAGAGTAGTAGAATTTATACAAAGAATCAACAATATGTTTTATCTCGTGCTCATTAATCTCAAATATCACAACTAGTGATGGGGTATAACCATTGCATCAAGAAAGATTGCAAATAATGGTGGGACCATTTAAATAACTTGTTGTGTGGACAAATCTTCCTACTCTACAGTTGAAGGGTACGTTTAACAATTATAAAAGTATTTTGAATAGAAAAATATAAAAAATAGAAAGGGGTATGTTTAACAATTACAATAAATTAATGACTAATATCTCTTTCCAAAAAAAAATAAAAATTAACGACTACTATCTATGTTGATAAACGTGATCTCTTTTCTTAAGTATACATAAAGAGGAAAAAATAGAAAAGAATATGATAGGTGAAAAAAATAAAAAATAAAGAAAGTCTTGTTTTTTTTTTTTTTACTATCCCGTATAAAAAATAAAAAATAAAACCTCTTCCTAGCTAGCTTGGCACGAAATTGGGGTGGCTAGTGGGAGGAGGAATGTTTGTTGCATTATATTATTTTTTGGTTTATTTTTCTAAAAAATAAATAATTTTATGAAAAAAATTGTGACGAAATAACAATACAATAAAGTTAAACTTGATTAGTTATTTTTTATTAATAAATATTTTTTAATATAATTCATTTATTTATTTTTAACTACCTTTTTACTCATCCAAACAAGTAAAGAGAATTCTCTTCACTTTTTTTATATTATTTCTATGAATTCAAATAATACATATTTTTATTTTATTTTATTTCTCTTTTACTTCTATACTTTTTATTTTTTTTCTTGTATTACTGTTTTTTTTTTAACTTCTAATCCAAATAGAGAAGAAGAAAAAACTTTTTTTTTTCTCTTTGAGGAATTATTTTTTACAAAATTTTTGTATATTTAACAAAGAGAGATAATAAATATGAAACGATATGGTGAAAAGAGTTAAGGAGAAAAAAACAATATTATTATAGAAATATTATATAAACTAGTGCAAAAAAGGCATTATGTGCTTGTATTTGAAAATTACATGTATATGTAGTTAGGTGTAACTTATTTGAAAAGATGTAATTTTTTTGGAAGTTAAAATAAAATATGGTAGTGTTTATAATAATTGAGGGTACAAATGTCCAAAAGAAAGATGACATAAAATAAAATAATTATCTTTATTAGTAGTTATAGATAATATATTAGATTTACATCTTTATCCTTATCTCTATTCCCACTTAAGAGTTATTTGTGATAGAATTTTAAGTAAAACTTGCATCAAATATGAAATATTCTATCGGTCAATTGTATTATATAAGGTAATGTAAAGACTAAATTGTAATTTTGATCCTTCTATAATTTTGCATATTTGTGATTTTGATCTTCCTATCTCTAAATTAAGACATTTAGTCATTTTATTATTTTGAATAAGTAAGTTTGGTCCTTCCATAAGTTGATTGGTAAGAGTTAAACTCATGATCTTTTATTTAAAGACAAAATAATAAACCACCCAAACTCTTGCTTTGTTTAGTTAATTTTATAAATATTATTTTACATGTAAGTCAAGAGTTATTAATTTTTTGAATTATAAAAATTTATGATTTAAAATAAAATATTTAATATTTAAATATAGTTAATATTTAATTTTACATATATATATATATTTATTATAAAATTTTATTTTAATATAAATGAATAAATGATTATATATAAAAATTTGTTCTTATTTTATAATAGTTTTAAAAAATTAAATAAAATAATATATAGATTATTTAAAAAATTTATTTTATGTAATTTAAAAAAATTAGTAAATTTAAAGAAATTTTAAAATAATCTTTAAAAAATTATTTTTTATAATTAAAATAAAATATTTATTATTTTATATATAAAATAAATTACATAAAATAATTTATATATTAATTTATGAAATTTAATTATAAATTGGTAAAATAAAAATAAAAATATGTAAACTATTTAAAATAAAAATATATAAAATGATAATAAATAAAATTTAAAAATTTGTATATTAAATAATTTTAATTTATAAATTTTTATTATTTAAAAAAATTAAAAACTCTTGACATATGATATATAAAAAATAATTTTTATAAAATTCATTAAATAAAGCTAGCATCTTTATAATTTATTATCTTATATTTGAATAAAATGTCATGAGTTTAACATTTATCAATATATTTTTTTTATTTTTCATTTTATATAACTTCTCACATAAGTGTCATATCAACATTTAACTTTAAATGATTAATTAAGTGACAAAAAGATTAAAATTATTTATTTTAAAAATTAGAAAGACTTCTTAAAAAGAGTTAAGGAAAAAAAAGAATATTATTATAGAAATATTATATAAATTAGCAAAAACATGGGTCTTGTCATGTCTGTACTTCTATTACGTTAAATTTTTTATTGCATTAAATTTGATATATCTCGAAGAAAAAATTATTATTATATATTGATTTAAGTTTTATTTTTTTTCCAAATACATGTTTATTTACATGCATTCTTTTTACTTTTTGTATTCTTTTTTATCCAAATACATATTTATCTAGTTGGAGTCCTGAAGATGACATGAATCTTAAACAGGGGCTGTTTTCAAACAAATAGTTACATTAGCAACTCTTTGACAAAAGTATCACTTTAGGTTCCTTTTACAAATTATTTACTAAAAGGGGCTGTTTTCAAATTATTTATCGGGAGTCTGTTTTTATTTGCATTGCGCTAAATACAGGGTGTAATTCAACAGGGAGTTGACATGTGGCATTGAGCTGTTGTGCCAACAGATATACGCAATGAATTGCTATAGTTGCAGTGATGCAATCACTTTTGGACAAACTTTTGATAGCGTGTGTAGTATTGACAAGCTTTGGACATGCTTTTGGCAGCGTGTGTAGTGTTGATAAAATTTCTGGACAATACCTGGTATATACGAAGGCTAAACAAAAGGTCATTATGATAGAATATGGTGATTGAGATGAATCTTATGGCCAACTTTCGTTATGGCTGAAGCACATGCAAAATCATTGTCCAGGATCGTGTATAGGAATCATTGTCCAAGAGTTTTATCAACATTACACACGCTGCCAAAAGCCTGTCCAAAGCTGGTCAATACTAAACACGTTATCAAAAGCCTATCCAAAAGTGATTGCGTCACTGCAACTCTGTAGTAACTCATTACGCATATCTATTGACACAATAGCTCAATGTCATATGTCAGCTCCCTATTGAATATAGTCTCTTTGGCGCAATGCAAATAAAAATAGACTCCTCGATAAATAGTTTGAAAACAGTCCCCTCCTTTTGATAAATAGTTTGCAAAAGGAGCCTAAAGTAATACTTTTGCCCAACTCTTTCATGTCACTTATATCATTTGTAAAGAGCAAAATAAAATAAAAGGTTAATTCAACATTGTCATAACATCCATAAATGGTTTATTTTCTGTAATGACCATGGAAGTATTTGGATCGGAGCAGAATCGAACAATTTTCCAAGGTTGATAACAAATGAACAAATGGCCTATTCAAAATAGAAAACAAAAATAATTTGTTAGTAATATATAACTATTAGAGATACCACATAACACAAAATTAAAAGGCTACATAAAAAAGTCAATTAACCATAGAAAAACCACAGTAAGCTTTGTGCTTCTGCTGCAGTTCTTTTCAAAGTGGAAGAGATACATAGGATAAAAAATAACAAAGAATGATGTACTTTCTCTACAATGGCAAAAACGTGAACTTGATTAATGACTTTTTAAAAAAGAAAAACACATTTAAAAGGCCGGAAATGTTCAAATAATACCTTTCAAAGTAAGCTTAAGAAAACAAAAGCAAATCCATAAGTTATCTTCTCACTATAGCGACATGTTTTCCACTTCATTCACTAATCAATAGCAAGTACGAAACACATAAAGGGCAAAAGGAAATGCAGAAACAAAAGTCACCATTTTTGTTGCTATAGGCAAGAAAATAACAGAGGCGGACTATTGGAATTAATTGACATATTAGGTGCATGTTTGGTTTCAAATTTGATTAAATTGATTTTGGTGAAATTAATTTGGACCATATATTTACATTGTGCTTTTCATTAAAAAAGTGTTATAGAGTTGAAGTGTTTAACACATGAATATATAACTTGAAACGATGCCATAATCTTGCGTAAGGTAACAAACCCGCCACGCCATGAAGAAAATCAAGCAATTTACGAATGCAATTAACCAGTTGTAATGACTCTGTAATATGCATAAAATACAAAGAGACTATGAAATTAGGCCAATAATAAGAAAATTTATGGCAAATAATTATTTGAAGGACGAGATTGTCGGGAAAACATGATTGTGGTGAATAACATACCCACAGGCACTGCATAGATGCTCTCAAGCACACGACATTTGGGGGAAGAGGAGGGTAACAGGCATTTGAATTTCATTTGATGAATGAATCAGACAAAAAAAGAGAAAGAAGAAACTAAATAGAAGATAATAAAATGTTCAGAAAGAGGATAAATGATATATCCCACGTTTTAGTAAAGGGTAAATATCTTAAACAAAAGTGGATATCAAGAACAGTTATAAAAAAATATATTTCCTTTATATAATAGTATATATAATATAATATGTTTTATATTAGCTATAGGCCCTTTATCCTATCTGGTGTTTTCACCCAGCTGAAGTCATCTTTAATAAAATTCTAACGTAAAACTTGCATAAAATAAGGAATATTCTACTGGTAAGTGTCTTTTAAAAGGTAATGCAAATATATAGCAAAAATCAAGAAATCCGTGATTACCTTCAATTATTGAATGTGTAACTTTAGCATGTGAACTTAAAGTTGTTAAATAGTCGATACGATCCTTCCTGGAAAGTGTTGTTCTCATTTGAATGTGTAGTCTTTTCTTTCTTTCATGCAATTATTATCACTAATTAAATAATTGATTGTCATTACTTTTATCTTTCTTAGATAACAATAAAATAATTAATCCGTTCCTAATTCCTTGTCCACCATTACCGGCCATATGATCAGACTTCTAAAATTAAGTGTATGCTTGGTAAATATTTTGATTATTTTAAATTTTTTTATTGACTAAAAAACTTGTATGGTCATATTAATAATATTTGCTAAATAAATTTATTTTAATAGCTTAATGTTTTTTATATGTTAGTCCAGATAACGTGTAGATTCTAATTTATTATATTTTACTTTTTTATTTTAAAAAAATTATTAACTTTAATTTTTAATCTTTTACATAAGGTGAGTTTTATTATTTCTTTTTGGTTTTTCTACTTTAATTTACTCCTTTTTTATGTCTACTTAAGTGTATGTTATATTAAATTTGATTAGAATCTTTTTAAGATATAATATATAAGATTAATATGAAGCTAAAAATGCAATTAAAATAATTAATCTTTAAATAAAAAATTACAAGAATTCAAAATTAACAAATAAACTAAAATAATTATCATAAATAAATTTATCTATAAATAAAATTATAAAAATATCATATAAATATATAAATTTTAATATTTTACATTTATCAAATACTTTAATAGACAATTTTACTAAAAAAATTATATTTCAATAAACTAGCATAACAACTTTTAATTTTCAACTACTTTAATCAAAGATACCCAAAACAACATTAGTGGGTGATTAATTAGTGAGCGAAGTTAAAGTTCTCAACAATGCCATGCATGTATAGGACCACAGTTCGATTCTAGATGGACTCTTTGGGACTCCCTGCCACAAAACCCACACGTTCATAGCAGCCATGAAATATCAAAATTAAAATAAGAAAGAAAAACTTTTGCTCTATTTATGGGGAAATGGTTTCACATCATGTTAAGGAAGGACAAAAGGATTGAGGGTTTAATTGTCTAGACCCCGGATGGCTCATTCCATAGACAATGAGGTCCCATTTACACGTACATCAAAACAAGATTAAGCATGTGCTTTTTATCATCAGAGGCTTATAATTTAACCGTGATATCATCAATCATGGAGTTTGTAACGACTGTTGAGTTGGCACTAATATAAGTCCAATTATCGGAATTCAATTTCAAATATATTGAGATTCAATCAATCAGACTAATTTTGATTCTAACAGAATAATCATCAATTATAATTACATATTTTTATTCATGTAGAGAGAAAAATTATTGTACAAAGATGAATAGAATCTCTTTGTTTTCCTATACTCAAAATTATGATGAAAACTAAGCGTACCTGTATTATAACCCGTTATATTGGTGACGACCATCAGTTACCCTAAATTTGATAATTATAATTTGGTCTCATCAAATTATAATATCACTATCTACACAATTATCCTTTCATGACATATATGTCCTTAGCCATACTTTTATATTGATTAGACCACTTTAATATTCTAGCTAATTATATAATGGTCCTAACTCATTCAATTATGTGATATATATATATATATATATATATATATATATATATATATATATATATATATATATACTTATGAATGTGTTAGACTTTATGAGCTCAAAATTTGCCATTACATGTCTTGAGCATATTCCAAAAATCTTGTCCATTGATTACATCCGCATGTAGAACCAAAGTAGTTTTCATTGTATCAATCACAACTAAACTCATCAATGATGACTAATGTTGACATAATCAAATTAATGACATAGATTCATCATGAAATGTGTAACATAAAAATTACGTGAAGGTGGTGTGTACACATCTATTTTCAACTGGTCCTACTTTACCTCAATGAGATCACTTAATAACCTTAATGTACAAAGTGTAATAACTGAATAATAAACCATATTTATATATATATAACCAAATATATCCAAAAGTCAATGTATGCATACATAAAATCTAACATAGAACATAAAATACAAAAAAGTGACTAACTCCCACTAAACCAAAGATTCCTCGAACTGTAAAACACTCATGTGAGCAACATGCTCATGAAAGACCTTGGGTGGAAGTCCCTTAGTAAGAGGATATGCTATCATGGAGTTTATTCCTAAGTGTTTTATGGAAATTTGTCCATTCTGTACCCTTTCCTTAACAACTAGAAACTTGATGTCAATGTGTTTCGACTTGGTCGAGCTTCTATTGTTGTTAGAATACAATACAACTAATTTGTTGTCACATTATAACTTAAGTGGTCTTTCAATTCCTTTCACAATTTGCAGTCCTGTGACAAAATTTTTCAGCCATATTCCATGATTTGATGCCTCATAGCATGCCACAAATTCTGCCGCCATAGTGGATGAAGTAGTAAGGGTTTGCTTGGCACTGCGCCAAGAAACCGCACCACCGGCTAACATGAAAATGTAACCTGAAGTGGATCTCAAACTATCTTGGCATCTTGCAAAATTTGAGTCAGAATACCCAGTGATCTCCAACTAATCTGACCTCTTGTATGTGAGCATATAGTACTTTGTTCTCTTCAAATACCTCATAACCCTTTTGGCTACTTTCCAATGATCCATTCCTGGATTGCTTAAATATCTGCCTAATACTCCAACTATGTATGTTATATCGGGACGCGTACATACTTGGGCATACATCAAACTCCCTACAGCTGATGCATAGGGAATCTTCTGCATTTCCTGAATTTCCAAATTTCCTTTTGAGCACTATTTGAGACTAAACTTGTATCCCTTAGCAACTGGAGTATCCCCGGATTTACATTCCTGCATGCCAAACCTTTTAAGTACCTTTTCGATATAGCTTCTTTGTGATAATCCTAGAATACCCCGAGATCGATCTCACTGTATCTGAATTCCTAATACAAAGGAGGCGTCATCAAGATCTTTCATTTTGAAGTTTCTTGATAGAAATCTCTTGGTTTCGTGCAACATGCCTATATCATTAGTGGCAAATAGTATGTCATCAACATATAAGACCAGGAAATTGCTCCCACTGAATTTGTGATACACACAATCATTAACAGGATTCATCTTGAAACCAAATGAGAGAATTAGTTGATGAAATTTGTGGTACCATTGACGAGATGCCTATTTTAACCCATAAATGGATGTTGTCAGTTTGCAAACCATATTCTTTGGGTCTCCTGACACAAAGTTTTTTGATTGCACCATATAAATTTTCTCATCAATGTTTCCATTGAGAAACGCCGTCTTAACATCCATTTGATGAAGCTCCAAATTATAATGTGCAACAAGAGCCATGATTGTCCTAAAAGAGTCTTTCGATGAAATTGGGGAGAAAGTCTCTTTAAAGTCAATCCCTTCCTTTTGGGTATAGCCCTTCGCCACAAGACGAGCCTTATACCTCTCCACATTACCATTGGAATCCCGCTTGGTCTTAAATATCCATTTGCAACCAAATGGGTTTCACACCTTCTGGTAATGGGACAAGTTCCCAAACTTTGTTGTCTTGCATGGACTTATACTCCTCATTCATTGCTTCAATCCACTTTTCTAAGTTGGAATCTTGCATGGCTTGATGGAAGTTGACTGGTTCATCTTCCATCATACCATTATTTTCATCATGTTCCTGGAGAAATGCCACATAATCATCTGGAATAGCACTTCTCCTTTCTCTTGTAGATCTCCGCAAAGGTACTGGCTCATGAAGCATAGGTTCTTGAGGATCTTGAGTTTGTTCTTCATGAACGACTAGATTATCTTGAATGGGGGATTCAATAACAATATCTTGTAGAGGTTCCAAATTTGCTTTATCAAAAGCAACTGTATGAATCGGTTCTAGAATTGTTACTGATTCTGCCTCTAAGACAAAGTCTCTAACCTTATTCTTCTCCCCAAACTGAATATCCTCAAAGAATGTAGCAGTTCCCATCTCATAAATTGTCTTTAATTTGGGATCATAAAATTTATTACCCTCGAATCTTTCAGAATAACCAATAAAGTAGTTGCTCACTGCTCGAGAGTCCAATTTCCTTTCATTTGGCTTATAAGGCCTTGCCTCAGCTGGACATCCCCATACATGAAAATGTTTTTGACTAGGCTTTTGCCCAACCCAAAGCTCATAAGGTGTTTTGGCAGCTGCCTTGGTTGGCACTCTATTTAGAATGTAAGCTGCAGTCTTTAGTGTCTCTTCCCAAAGTGACTCTGGTAAGTTAGAATGACAAATCATGCTTCTTACCATATCCTTAAGAGTTCTGTTTCATCTTTCAGCCACACCATTCATGCTAGGTAACACTGGCATGGTGTACTGTGGGATGATTCCACATTCCTCTAGGTACTTGGCAAAAGGCCCCGGACGTTGTTCACCTGAACCGTCATATCTGCCATAGTATTCACCACCCCGATCAGATCTGATACACTTTATTCTTTTGTTGAGTTGATTTTCAACTTCAACTTTAAATTTTTTGAACACGTCCAAAGATTGTGACTTTTCATGTATAAGAAACAAGTATGCATATCTGGAGTAATCGTCTATGAATGATATAAAATATTATTGACCATTCCATGAAGGTGTATGAAATGACCCACAAATGTCTATATCTATAAATTCCAAGACGTCTGTAGTTCTATATGCACCTAATTTCTTGCTTTTGGTTTGTTTACCTTTAATGCATTCAACACAAACATCAAAGCTTGTGAAATCAATGGAATCCAAGATTCCGCTTGACACAAGTCGTTCAGTTCAGTTCTTAGAAATGTGACCTAAGCGCTTATGCCATAATGCTCATGAGTTTGTATTATTAATTCTACGCTTAGTACCACGCAATTCTGCATTAAAGGATTCACCATAGGAAGCTACAATATCAAGTAAATATAGATTATCATTAACCAAGAGTGAACTAGTTCCAACAATATCTGAATTAAAAGGCAACTTGAACACATTGTTTCCAAATGAACACAAATAACTTAATTTGTCCAAATAAGAAATTGAAACCAAATTCCGTCTAAATGATGGTACAACAAAAGTGTCTTTCAAATCCAAATAAAAACCAGTACATAATAATAATCTAAAGTGTCCTATAGCTTCCATTTCCACCGATTTACCATCTCCAACATAGATCCATCTTTCAGAATCAATTGGCTTTCGGTAGCTTAGGCAACCCTGCATTGAAACATTGATGTTAGTTGTGGCACCAGAATCTAACCACCAAGTGTAAATTGACCTCAGAACAGACCAAAGTAAGAAACATACCCTTCTTTGCACGCCAAGCATGATATTTGGTACATTTCTTCTTTACTTGTCCAGGCTTACTGCGAAAGAAACAGTTGTCACCTTGATTTTGTTTCTTTTGTCCTGAACCCTTAACAGTTTCATTCTTGGGCTCCTCAGTCCTTTTTCTTTTGCCCTTGTCTCTAGAGGTACTCACAACATGAGCACTTTTTGTTTCAGCCTTTCCTCTTCTTGCACACAGTATGAAATGAGCTCATTAAGAGACCATTTCTCCTTGACAATTGATCTTAAATTGACTAAATTGTGAAGGTAGAGAAATCAACACTAAATGAATAAGCAAGTCTTCTAATAGCTCAAGCTTTAGTGCCCTTAATTTTGAAGCAATATTTGACATTCCCATAATGAATCCCCTGACATTTCCTTTCCTTTGCCTTGAGACTTCATGGAAATCAAGTTCTGAAGGAGAGTACTTGTTTCCGCCTTATCGCTTTTTGCAAAGCGCTTTTCAATTTCAGCAAGGAAATCTTTGGCACTAGTTATATCATCTGAAATAGTGCCCCTAAAGACCTCAGGAATGACACGCTTAATGATCATAATGAGCTTTGAGTGATCCCACTTCTGATGAAGTTTCCTCTGTTCAGAGGTACTGGAATCCGTAGGAGAAGGGGGTTTCTCAATCCTTAATGCAAGGTCTAGATCCATGCAGTAAAAAACAATTTGCATATTCTCTTTCCAGTCCTTAAAATTTGCACCATTAAGAACTGGAACTGATAAAGATCAAAACAAAAATACGCTCACATGTCAAGTCTTTGGACAATGGTATTAATTGCTAGTGATATCCTTGTTGTAATGTTCAAACATTGATGAAAAAAATATGTCAAACATCATACGTGAATCAAGTATGGGATGCTCTGATGCCAAATGTTGGGATTCAATTCCAAATATTGAGATTCAACCAATCAGCCTAATTTTGATTCTAACAGACAATCATCAATCCTAACCACATGTTTTTTATTTATATAGAGAAAAATTACTGTACAGAGATGAATAGAACCCCTTTGTGTTCCCATATTCAAAATCATGATGAAAATTAGATGTGAAAGCGTAACTGTATTAGCCATAATGGAATGATGATGATGATGATGAAAGGTTGATCAAAAAATTGGTTTTATGACCTTCCAATTGTAGAGAGCCATTCTTTTCTTTTTCTCTGAATTTTCTCTTCTAACGAGGATAAAGAGGATCTAGCGTTGCGTTGCTCCATACAAATGGGGACCATAGCCCGTTATATTATTAATTACCCCAAATTTGATCATTATAATTTGACCCCTCATCAAATTATAATATCATTGGTATCTACACAATTATCTTTTCATGACATATATGTCCTTAGTCATACTTTTATATTGATTAGACCACTTTAATATTCTGACTAATTATATAATAATCCTAACTCATTCAATTATATATATATATATATATATATATATATATATATATGTACGATCCAAAATTACTAACACCAATGTCGCACGTAATTCTCCGGTGATGAGAAGAAAATGATGTCTAAGTATATCAACAATTCGTTAGTCCAAATTATTTCAATTTTTTTTTAGTAAAATCTTCAATTCAAATTTTACAAATAAAAAACATACTTAGGCGAAAAGATTTCACCAATAATTCAAGTTTTCCAACAAAAATTTATAATCGACAAAGGGAGGAAATTAATGCATAGTACTAATAATATGATAATGATAAAATCAAATAATAAAAATAAAAAGAAATAATATAAGTACTGTTCGTATGGACAACTTTTTCCTATATGTGGGGTTGGAGAGTAAATGAAACATTATTATTCAGAATGGTCAAGTTTGGATTAGGACTCTCTAACTTCCTTAATCATGCTTGGGATGAGAGTTTTAAACTCATACTACTACTATTTCAGTCATTGAAGTTTATGTCACACTTGTTATCTGAGATAGCAAGAAATTAATGCTTGATGTCGTTACTCGGAGTCATTTTTTCCAATGCTTGGCTACTTCTCCCATATTTACATAATTCTTTCCTTTGGTGAATAAAACTTCCTTTCAATGAGAAAGGAGAATGTGACATAATGGTCAATTATGTATCAATTATCGTGCATGATTAATCACGACGTACACAGGGTGGCCATCAACTAAGCCGATATTTTATTCACAAACTACCAATTAGAAATATGTAGCCCTGCAGTTTTATATTGCAATTCGTGATGCTAATAAAAGGTTGCAATTTCATAATGGTGTACCAAACTGTCCAAATACAAAAAGTATCATGGTCCATCGGTTCCTTTTGTCTATACAAAGTACATTTTTTATGATAAAAGAAAATGAAGCTGTTCACGACAGTCGACATAGCACATATTTATTGTGCAGTAAGCTATGCCCTATTTATTGTGCAGTAAGCTATGCCCTATTTATTGAGTGTGTCGTGGTTTCTCGAAATTATTATAGTGGTCTGATTAAGAATCAAAGGCTCACCCATCTTTAATCGAACCGTCCACAACTTCAAACATTAAGCTTAAAAGGTGCACTTGTTCACGAGTGATCAATCCACAATTCCTTAAGATTGCGTTTGGATAAAAAATTTTAATTGAAAAAAGTAATTTATCAAAAAATTTAAATTTTTGTAATTTAAAATTCATTATTTGGATGTTATTTTATGAAAAATTTAAATTTTTTGAATTTTAAAGCAGAATTTTAAACAACTAAAAATATGGAATTTCAATTTCCTTCTAAAAGGTGGGAAATTAAAATTGTCTTCTTGATGGAAGAATCTTTCAAAACGTTTATGTATTTTCTTTATAACCTTCATCCTCTCTCTTTCACATGAAAGTTTCTAAAATCTCGTTCTTGAACTCGCGACTCTTTTCTCACGCCGATGATCCTCTTCTCCAAAAAACATCGTCTCAGTTCGTGGAGCATTGATTGGGTGTGGGCGTAGGGGAACACGTAGAACTACACCCACCAGTCGGGGAGCAACCGTCGCTACCCATCACGCGGTGGAGGTGCTAGTCGGCGCGGACTACCTTAGCCATGCCTTGCGCCATTGACTGAATGTTGTGCTCGGGTGTAGTGGTGTAAGCCGTTGTGTCCTGGTTTCCCTGCGACTACCCATGTCACATCAGTATTCTTCTCTTTGGAAGAACACCAACCATATCTTTTATTCTCTTTGCATTAAGTTTTTTTCACCCTCACAATTTTAATTTTTTTTATCCAAACACAAAATTTTGAAAATAAAAGAATTTCAATTGTAGTATTTGAAATTCTTAGAATTTAAAATTTCTCAGAATTTTAAATTTCCTCATCCAAACAAACTCTAAGTGTCAAAGTCTAAAAGACACAAACACATAGTCGATCAAACGATCCATAATCAGTTGGTCCATAAACAATTATGAAACAAGAATAAGATCAATATAGTGATATCTAGTGCCATCAAAATCTTGTCTTGAGATTTTGGGATTTGAGAAACTGGAACTTGTAAAATAACATAATTAGCCCTCCAACCCCATTTCTATATGATAAATTGTAGTCATAGGAATTGATCGACTACCAAGGGATGGCGGAAAACCCCCTAGGCCAGGATCAAGGACATCAATGAGACACTATCCTCTAGACATGGATGGATACTCCCTCAGCCTTAGACAAATACCTTCACATTTAATACATACCCTTCAGCCAAAGCCAATCACCTCTTAGGCCTAGTCAAACATCCTAGTTTACAACATACTCGTCGGCCATGTTTGAACACCTCGTCAGCCTTGTTTGAACACATCCTTGGCCTTAGACGAATACCCCTTCTAACAAGGCTGAACACCCCCAACGATTATGGCAATACAAAGAGCTCATTAAGAATTAAGAGGAGAGAGGAGAGGATTACTTAAAGGTAATATAACCACCATCAAAACTTCTTTAGAAGGCAATCACGGATTAGCACCCTCACTAACCTTTAAGTTAAGACCCATATGGATCCAAGATAGGATAAAATTTTTGAGGTAATATACTGTTGATTCTCATTTATTATTCTCATTTACTGTATTTGGGAAGATCGCTGACTTGGATGTAAGAGTTTCTTTGCAAGTATCTTCTATCGAGAGTTTACAGAGTAAGAGGAGGAGGCGACACCACACTGAAGAAGAGAAAATTAATCTTTTACATGTCAAGTTTAATTATTATATATAGTAATATAATATTTTTTACACTATCAACTTATCATATATGATAAATTGGATGATAATATTGTTGAAAAAAATCCAAGTCCCACATCGGCTAAAAATAAAAAGTCAAATTAGAATATATAAATGAGGGACAATCCTCACTCTTTGAGCTACCTCTTGAAATCGAGTTAGGTCTATACTCATGAGCGGATGTGTTGAGAAAAACCCAAATCTTATATCAGTTAAAAATAAAAAATCAAATTAAAATATATAAATAAGGAACAACCATGACATTGTAATTAAATTCTAGTGGATTCTAATTAAGTTTTAATAAGTTTCAGGTATCCGGGTATGAATCTTAGACTTAGGCAGTTTTCTATTAGTTTGGCTCTTTCCCTTGTGCTGGAAATAACTGTAACTTCAAAGCTTAAAACTTGGTACTAGCTGTAACTTGGATACGAGTTGGAACTTCAAATTCGAATCCGGACGTTGTGAACTTAAAGGGGAAAAAGAATAACTATAGGCACAATCATATCATACAATTATTAGCACGATACATTATTTACTTCATAGATTTTCTTAAAAAATATTTCGTTATTTTTAGGATTTTATTAAAAATTATAAATCATTCAATATACTACCAAATGAGTGATTTTAAAATGAGCTCTCATATAATTTTTAATAAAATATTTTTCTTTTAATTTCTGATTAACAAAATAATCTAAAATGATTTTATATTATTAATTAATAAAAAAATTATCAATATCACTTTTAAAATAATTATTATAATAAATTTATCATACATAATATTTATCTTATATTATTAGCATAAAACTTTTTCCTCATTACATAATAATTATCTTATATTATTGGCATAAAACTTTTTCCTCATTACTTAATATGTGTTGTGGCATCCATATCCTAATATTTTTTAAAAATTATCATACACACGGATTAATTATATCCATTGTTGCATTCATACTCATAGTCATAGACGTGCAACTTTGAATAAAAGAAGAAAGAAAACATCTTTTACGCTCGACACATTTGAACGTATGAATTAAACTCTTTCCTTGAAGGAAGCCACTGCTCTTTCAATTTCCATTAATTATCAAGCAAGCAAATGCAGGTAATCAAGTAAAAGCAGAGAGAGATTGTAAAATTTGAACAGGGTAATACCCCGATGAATACCATTGCTTTATTGAAATCTTCACCGGTTAACGATCAAGAAAACAAATGGCATGGGCCAAGGTATATATACAATCACAATACCAAAAGTAAGAAAGTTATTAGTTCCTTAGAATTTGGCACTTAGAAAAGGGGCTAGCTTTTAATTGTGGATATAAGCCTCAAGAGCGATCAAATTGCCTTAATTCTCATCTAATCATTGAGGTAAGAAACTCAAAAACAACTTCATCACATGGGATGGTAAGGCCCATGTCATGATTGAAGCCAAACTCCTCCTCAGCTCTTTGGAGCAAGCTTTGAAATTGTGGATGAGCTAACCATGAAATTGGGACAATATATCTTGTCCTGTTTTCACCAACATACACTGCAAAGTGCCCTTTTGGCACATCTTCTGGAAGACCACCCTCTTCATTGTAGCCCTGCTGCTTCTTCCCAAAACTTGAACACCTTCTCACAATTTGCTTGATCACATCTGCTTGGGGTAGCTTATTGGATTTTTTGATGGCCATTGTGATTTGTGATTGTGTTACTTAGTACTCTTTGCACACCTTCAAAAGGGTCTCTTGAGGGTGCTGAAAGTGTGTGATTCATGGGGCGAGTTTGGATAGGCATTTATCATTGGGACATTGGTGTAAGTGGAAATGAGAAATTGAGTTTTAGAGAAACAGGGTCACGTGGCTGTGGGGACACATGTAGCAGACCACACCCAAATTGTTCGTACATGTCTGCGAGAGTTGCAAGCATGAAAAGAAAAGATTGAGATTTTTTAATGGTAGAATGCAAGAAATTCAAATATTTAATTATTCATATGTAGTTAATAATTGTTTTTGGATCAAGAAAATGAGGATAGGAAAAAGGATAGAATGAAACTTGGGTATTGTTGTGCACAAGTCTACTTTATACAACTCACTTCGCCCTGTCCCATCATATTATGCTATTCTAAGGGTCCCAAAGTGTGATTAGGCTAAATTTCACAACAAATGAGATAATTATAAGGTGAATTGAATATACCTAAAATAGAGAATCACATTTTGATTAACAATAGTCACATAGTATAACTTTTGAGTATTTAAGATAGTTAAGATTCAAATCCAAAATTAGTAGTTACGTTTAAATAGTTCTATGACAATTAATTTATGCGTTCAATGGTGATGTGAGGTATGTTTTAAGGACATTTACTGTTAATCTACAAAAATTATTTCTCCGTTTAACTTTTGAGTATCTTTGCAACTACTTCAACCTTTCGCTCCTAGCCTTCGTTGAAACAAGAGGGATAATCATCATATTGGTTGGAACAACTTGCAATTCTGTTAGAAAAGATATCAGACATCTAAAAACTAATTTAGATATAATATTATAATTATTTTATATATTGTTTTTTACTAAAATTACATCTCAATGATAAATATAATAAATGTCAGTAGTTACTAGTTAGTATTAATGGCATTGAAATAATACTCTAATTTTAATTAAAAAGTAATAACAGATATTTAAAGTACTGCCAAACTTTTGTCTAATGTAAAAATATTAATGTGCCTGAAAAATTTGATCTCATTCCATATGTTGTTATAACACAACGCATATATAAGTAGGACAGACCTAATTAAATTCCAACTTGTTTAGTTAAGCAGATAACGCAAGTTCCAAGTCCAACATCACTGGATTTTCGTTAGCGTGTTGCTTCCCAAATAAGCAATGTGGGCCACTTTCCTTCTTAGATTCAAATCTTTGCCATTTCGTTCTTATCACTGGTCTATCACTCATCCTATAATCTGGCTGCCAAATCTGAACTGCAAATATAATTTTATATTTGAATAGATCTCTTTTAAAATTATAAGTATTATTCACTTTTGTGTTTGATTTTATTAAATTTTTACTTCTTTTTATAACATTTTTACTTCTAAATCATTAGGTAAGAGATTAATCCTCCTTATATCGTGTGATTGTCCTTGATCCATGAAAATTTTACGCATTATAAAAATTAAACATAAATTATTTTATTAGATGGATCACACATGCAAATCCAATGGTGTTTTACAAGATTGTTGTGCGTCAACGGGTCAAGTTATACAATTTTTACTCTAATCCTTTATTTTATAAAATTACATTTACTTCAGTCATTTTTTATTTTTAGAATGATATTTTATAACATTTCATAGAATTAAAATAAAAAGTATTTTTTTTTGCAAAGTGGAGCATTAAATGGATGTACGGGAGAAACTAAAAAGTCATTTCTTTAAATAAATAGTCGTATATTAAGAGACCAAAGTATACACTACTTTTGAAACTTTGTGCTTTAAACCCGATCAATCTATACTAGTTTACAAATCAACTTGACCACTACTCAGAACAAACAAATTATATAGTTGTGCCATGTATACTTAACCCTCTCTCCTTTTTGTTTTTTTTTTAAATTTAAAATATTATAAAATATAAATATTATATTATATAATTTTTTTAATTGGTTTTAAAATTACTTATTTATTAAATTAAATTTTATAATTTTTTAAATTTTTTTAAAGAAATATATACAGATAAATTAAGAAAAATAAAAAATTGGATAAAATTAGAGTACAATTTTTAGTTACGTTGTATGTACTTTTGCAGTTAAATTTATGTACTGTTGATATTTTTTTGTTATGTTCGTTAATTAAAAAAATAAGACATGTATCCTGCACAACATATTTAAGATCATTTGTGGAGTTCAACATGTCTGGAAGCACAGGAGAACGTTAGCATTACTATACCCTCCCTATTCATTGCAGGTTGGTTATTTGTCAGCACGGGTCTAGCTTACGATGTTTTGTCATATTTGTGTTGTAATTGTATTTTTTAATATGTTTCATTATTTTCGACTATCATCTCAGTTACTACTATTTGAAATTTTATGTCTATAGAATAAGATTGATGTATCAAATATTTTTTTATTGTTTTTTAGTTTATTTTAATACTACTAACTAATTTTCTTATTTTTTAATTAACGAACATAACAAAAAAAATATCAACACTACATAAATTTAACTATAAAAATACATATAATGTAACTAAAAAATTATACTATAATTTTATCCAATTTTTTTATTTTTCTTTATCTGTATATTTTTCTTTGAAAAAATAAAAATAAAAAACAAAATTATAAAATTTAATTTAATAAATAAGTAATTTTAAAACCAAATAAAAAATTATATAATATCTATATTTATATTTTATAATATTTTAAATTAAAAAAAAAAACTAAAAAGACAGAGTGTATATTTACCTTCATACAAAGCAAAAAGTTATTCACGGAATTAGTGTAGATTGTATTCTAAATTCATCGGTTTCAAGCACAAAGTCTCAAGCAATATAGATTGTGAATTAAATTATAAAGTAGTTTAAATTGAGAAAAAATAGGAGAGAAATGATGTATTAAAAAAAACATCTTTAAACCTCAACTGGAGATATGAAAGCAAATAATGCTTTAAATTTTGATCCTAGAAATCAAAATGGAGATTTAGGACATGCTTAACTCTCTTCTCGTTTTTATTTTAAAAATTATTTTTTAAAATAATTTCACACTACTCAACAACTAATTTTTCATCCAAAATCTAGTAAGTTTTAATTTCTTTTCCGAAACAATTATTTTAAGCACTAAAAAAAAAAACAAAAACTAAAAGATATTTTTTTCTCATTATTTTCATTTACCTAAGTCTCTTCCTCAATTTCACACTATTTTTTCGCCACTCTCCTCCAGCATACTGAACTAGCCTTTTAGTTGCATTTTAAGATCTAAATAATTTTTAAAAATAGAAATCAAATAACCTTTACTCTTTTTTTAGCATATCTTTTCTTTAACCAAAGGAATTATCTTTTTCTTTCAACAAAATTTACCTTCCACTAATAAACTCGTATTATTAATTACATATCTAGTACGGTAGATACCAATAATAACTGCAAATATGGGTTTTCTATCAAGTAGTGGCAATATTAGATCCCTATGTTTAACCCTCATTAAACTACCTTAGTTAGTAGTAACTCAGCAAATCTGCAATTTTCGCGTTACTGCAAATTCCATGGAAAATTGTTTCCTTGCATCTACTTCAACGACAAGAATAAGCAAATCTCCCATTCAGAAGTTCAAGTGCCCCATGCATAAAGTACAATGAAATCCCACTTGTGCAAACACGATGTGAACCCGGAAAGATTGCAATCACAATAAATTTAATGGCATATATAGTCCGCATAATGGAAGCAATATATAGGTAGAAGTGCCTTAGATTATAATAGAACAAACAAGATTTTGTTGACATTTGATTAATAGTAAAGATTGTATCTATTTTGTGAAAGAAAAATATTTTTAAGATAGTAAATGAATTTTTATTAAATGATTTTATTAATAAATAAATATTTAAAAATAAGAAATAAAATTCATTTTCGATTATGAATTCTTTTAAGTCAAATAAATAACTTCACAGTTTTCAACTTAATTAAGATTTTTTTAATATTTAATATAAATTACGAAAATAATTTCAGTAAACATATCCATTTTAGTTATAACAAGGTTATAATTCATAAGATAATAGAATAACTTTTAATAAAATTGTTTTTAATTATGTAATTAATTTGTAAGGAATTTTGATAATAATAAGAATTAGGGATGGGAAAAGTCAAGTTTTGAGAAGAAATAAAGATTTAAAAGAGTAAATGGTTTAAAAATGTGCAGTAAAATAAACATATATGAATTCATAAAAGTGGGGAATTGAATACATACACAATGATTTGCTGAGCATTTGCTAATTTCGATAGTAAGTGTGTTGGTGTTGAGGAATTAAGTGATTGCGTGTATCAACCATCTTGAAATTGGTAGTCAATAGTTTTATTTATAGGTTCACAATACTAATGACAAAATTATATGATTTCGACACGTGTACAAAGATATTCCTAATTAGATTGATTTGATACTAGTAACTATCTTGGTATAACTTTTTCACAATTGTGTCAATTGGTACCTCGATTTGTTGAAAAATACTTTACTCTTTAGCACTTTTCAATCTCATGTGCAAGAATGAAATTATTGTTATCAACAATCTCAATTGAAATTACTCCCTTTGATCACGGTCTCGTTTCTCAAACTTTTGCCCATATTTCAATCACTTTTGAAGGAATTCTTCTACTCATCTCGAGCCAAGTATATCGAAATTTGATCTTCATAACTTAATCAAATTTCACATAACAAAGGTAACAAAAGCCCTCAAAAAATAATGTATTCGAGTAATACCTTTCGAGAATGTAATATTTTTTTAACAAATATTTAGATATTACTTTAATATCTTGTCTAGTAATAATTAGGAAACATCATCTAATCATGGTTGTGATTTTCACACTAACTAATAGGAAATGATTGCCTATTTTACAGTTATAACAGCCTACCTTATTAATGTGTCATATGATTGTATCATTAGTTTAAAAGATATTTATTTTATTCAAAATTTGAAATTTCCCAATCTTTTAAACTCTATATATACTAAACTCAAATGTTAGTGACATCCTCACTGTTTCCTTGCTACCCCTAACTTTCACAATTGAGCTTTCTCTTTCTCATGATTGTTCTTCTCTCCTCTTTTACCTTCTTGTTAACAATGGTCATTTCCTCTCAACGCACCAACATCATCAAGCAAGATGCTTTTGCTAACACTGGAAGGAGCACACCACTACCAACACCCATTGTGTCTTCAACGAAGACAAATCAAGGCCTAGAATTACTCTCAATCCCTAGGCATGAAGAGGAGTGCAAAAAAGTGTGGCAAACTCAAGTACTACTTCCAATTTTCTTGAACTCTAAAGAAATTTGTTTTGCAGGTTCGTATTGCCCTGAGTTGGATTATGAAGCCATTGACTCTTGATTCCCTACTTATGAGAACACGTATCCCATAGTTCATAAGGAAACTATTAGGGACGAGTTTTTGAAGGAGAAAAGTGGGATTTTTAGGACCTCCCCTCCAAAAGATAGGAAAACCTTTTTTAACTGGTTTGCTAGGGTAGAAGCCAAAAAATCCTAACACTGGAAGAAAATAAGCATTTATGGTTTAGTCCAATTAAGAAAATATGACATTGTAAGTTTGGATATGCCTATGTTGATGGCCTTATTCCTATTATGGAATCGCAACTTACATGCACCGGAACTCCCCTATGGCCCAATTAGACTAACCTTACTAGACATAGTTGTAATCACTGGTCTTAAACCCTTAGGCAAGACTTATGCTCTTGGTTTATTCAAGGACCAAATCAAAAGAAATGAAATAGACATAGATTTTAATGTGAATTCTTATGGGTCTTTTATTGAGAAGAAAGTGAAAGATACTGAAGAGGTTTCTAATGCAAAACACATAACATTCTTGATGTATTGGGTATCTTGGCACATTATTTGTACTTGTTCTCTTCAAATCGCAATGTACAACTACAATTTGGCACAAACTCTTCACTTTGGAGAAGATATATGCCTTGGTAAATTTCTATTAGCTTCAGTTTACAAAGTTATGAAAGAAGTTGTCGAAATTATGGACACTCCAAGCAAGATGAAACCAATAGTTAGACCATTATGAATTGTGAAATTGTGATTGAATTCCATTTTAGCCAATCACATAACCCTCGAACGAGATATACCTACTCACTTTAAACTCAAGATCGAATGGGCTCAACTAACTTATCTGAGTCCAAGTAGAGAGTTGTGTACATATGAATGCTATATCAAGTACATTAAGGCTTTTGATCAATTTTGATAGTACTTTAGCTTCATTTTTTAATGCTACTCTGATAGGCCCCAAATGGTTGAACTTAAGGTTCACTTGTGATACACCTGGTCAACATGCTGAATTAGTCGAAATCTGGAGTAACTTTCTCACTTGAGATATCATATTTATTGGAACCATCTCGAAAGACCTTAGATTTTACCTCTATTAACCATAAATTTTTTCAAGATTGTTTGGTTTGTGCCAACTTCCCCCAACACAAATATAAAACAAAAGGATTAGGCCTAATCAACTCTTGGGAGAAGAGTCATTAATCCCAAAAGTCATTCGAAATGGGATCCCAAAAGTGAAGCTGCACTTTCAGCCATTGTCATTCGAGAATTATTATCTAAGCACACAAGATTTCCACTCTTAATGGACAACTTCTTATTCTAAGAGACCTATTTTAATTGCAATTTGCTTAGATAAACTAATTAAATCTCGTAGTTTTGTGTAGAACACCAGCAAGCGAAGTAAAGGTAAACACAAATTATCTGTCAAAATTACTTGCTTGAAAATTTCTATCGTATTTGTTATCATCCAAACTATCTCATACAAACTTATCGAGAAGTTGTATTTGCCATTAGGGAAAAATAAGAGAAAAACAGAGCCACTGGTAGAGTTATTAACAAGAAAGGAAACACCAAATTTTCTCGATATTGTCCAAAACACCTTCCTTTCTTTCCAAGAGCCTATTTTGGTCTAAGTCTTCAAAATCCTCCTTGGGTTCGAGAACTATTGCCTTTCTCAACCATGTATAAACTCAAAAATACTCCCTCTTCTTGAAAAGTAACCTTTGCTAAAATTTACCTTGGATATTACCTTCACTACCCAAAAGACATTTTACTACTACGATGTGTAGAAATCAAAACTAAACAATTAAATGGTAAATTTTGTATTTTATCATATTAAGGTACATGAATCAATCTTTACTGAATATTGCAATGTTCTGATTTCAATTTTCAGTTGTTCCCATCAAGGGGAAAATGAAGACTGTGAGAATGATGATCAGGGTCTTCAAAGAAGACTTCTTGAAAGAGAAAAACTCCATTTTCAAGCAACATAGGACAACGGGTATTCAAATTTTTTAACACTCTTAGCTTTATTTTCTAACTTTTCCTAAACATGATTGATTCTATTGTAGGTATAAAAAAAACCAATAAAGCCAAGACTGACGATTAAGTTAGGCTTCCACCAAAACCACCTAAATTTCATAAACCATCCATGGTTTAAACTTTCTATTTAACTTAATTTATTTCTATGATCTTCATAATTTAGCCAATTTTCCTTATCATTTTAGTCTACCACCTCCAAACCATCGAAGACCAATGTCTTGAAGGGATTGGATGATTCTAATGAGGACGCACCTATTAGTTCCTCTTTCAAGACTACTTTTGTTACTACCACAAAACAAAAGGTATTCCAAGAAACTTTGAAGAAAATTTATTTCACCAGATCTTGATCTAGGGAGTTTCTTGAGACGTATCTTTCAAATGGAATACCGAGGGATAGATCCTAGCTTTCTACCTTGCAGGCTGGAAAAATAGTGGATATTTCATCATCTCAATATCCCTCTCAAAGCAGTGATAAGGAGGTAAATTTCCAAGCATTCATAATTTCTTTCTCGTTGTAAGTTCTTTTTAGAGTTATAGGATTGAACTTATAAGACTAAACTCTTTATCTTTTGACAGGAAATAGAAAAATCAAGATACCCTTGCTATTAGTTTGAGTGCCAAGAGTGTAACTAAAGAAACAATTGGTATTGAACAAGTTTTGTCTTTTACATGCCCAACTCTCTTGAGTGACATTTGTATTGATTGTTATATTATAAGTTGCATCTTAGTCTCTATCATAACATATGTGCATCATGCATCATCATGTGTGAGTAAGGAAAAAGTTTCTAAAGTTAGAAAATTTCTTCATAAGGCACAACTCTTTGTTTTAATCGATTACAACATTACTAGAAATCACAGTTTTTACATCGGTCAAAAATGACATTTTACATCATTTTTGGACCATTTTTGAATATGATGTTGTTGAAACTTAAAAGTTTCAACATCGTTCCTCGATCGATCATTGTAGAAATACAATGTTTTCTACATCGGTGCTATCCTGACCACCGATGTAGAAATTATACCTTCTAAGTCGATGTTGTATTCGTGAACGATGTAAAAAATGTGTTTTAACATCGTTGGTGATGTAAGCACCGATGTTAAATGTTGAATAACTTGCAAACAATTAAAATTTAGGTTAATTAATAATCAAAATTTATATTATCAATATTGCTAATAATCAATAAATATTATTATATAATGTTAAAATCTCTCAACAAGAATTAATTATACATAGACCAGAAACAAAAAAAGAATTTAATGTCTAATCTGGAAATTAATGGAGACAATAAGCCAAATAAGGGGGAATGATTTACCTCCTCCTTTTTCTCCTCTTGCTAAGGTTATTTCTTCTTCTTTTTTCTCCTCTGGAGGTTTAGGCAAAGGTGAAATGAACTCTACTTTCTTGCCACTTTTCTTTTAAGATACTATACTTAAAAACTATATGAATGTCATAATCATAATCTACGCGTACAAATATAAAAAATAAAATAAAAATACCAAGCTTATTCACTTTAAACAGACAACAATATATGACAAAGACAACAAAGAGAACTAAAATCAAACAATAAAACAAAACAAAATTTAGATAAATTTTGGGAAAATACATGATACCTATGTTATAAAGAGTCTCTACAAAAAATTATAAATTGCAATACTTCTTAGAGCCACAAGCCAGCCAATGTGGCTACTTATGCAAAGTTGCTACCTCTAGCTTATCTTGCTACAACCAACACCAGGTACTAGCAATTTTAATCAATTACATTTACTTTCGTGGTACTCAATTTTTTAATACAGTGCTGTTGCAACTACAACATGATCTCATGATTGGTCTCTTTCTCTTTCCTCTTATCTCTTATCTCTTGCCCTTCTCGCCTACAACAACTCTTTGAACCTTTTGTCATGACTTTGGGCTGCTTTGGCTCGAGAACCAAATTAAAATGCATATTTAGATAGGTTCAACAAATATCCTGTTAGTCAAATTGTAAATATTGAAAAAGACACAGGAAACTAATTCCTCCACTTCTAGCTAAATGTTCCATTAAAACACAAGATGAAATTAAGAAAAATCAAATAATAAAGTGAAATGATATTAACATCACACTCATCCCAAAAAAATTGCTCCTAAAGAGTGATACCCACTACTGATTGTAGACAAGATTATAGTCTATGGAGGAAGTTCAATTCTTAAAAAAAGGCAATGTGATTTAAAAAGACAACAATAACATTATATTCCATAAAATTACTTCATTATATAGTTGACAACATTTGTGGGTAAAACGAGTATGATCTCCAACCTACCTTAATTACTTCATGGCTCTATTATTAATGAGACTTGGTGAATCTTAATTATCTCCTCTCTACCTACGTCCTTGCATTATGGTACTAAAGTTCTCAAAGAACTTAGATACATTCCACCATGTCTTGGAATGTAGCTCTTAACTTTCTACTACTGTATTTATTTGAAAAATTGAATTAGTGTCCCAACAAATTACTTGCTTAAAAGTGCAAAACAATCATGAACCACAAAAATTACATTTAAAACTAAGTAAGGAACTTTCATCCAAACAATTTAAAGAGACCTGAGTGTCAGTGTCATTGTCAACTATCTAAGTAATGTGTAATACACATTTTCTTTTCATATTCAGATTTCAGTTACAACTTTATAAGCACAGTATATCAAGTTAATCATGGTAATTCATATTTGAACAGGATGAAAAACTACGTTATTTTACCTGTGATGCGCCTATTTGGATCAAGGACAAGCATCTTCTCTAACAAATCAACAACACCAGGAGACATACTTGGAAATCTAGCAACAAATTGTTGCCTTGGATATTGTGGAAGTTGTCTCACATATCTACAATATACTAATTAGAAAACAAAAGAAGAAAACTTTTTTTTCCAAAAAAATAGATATAAAATGTTATGAAGGATGTAAATATCTAAGTAAGCCTAAAACATGGTACTCAAAAGCATATATAATGTAAATATATATATAAAAGGCAAAAGTTCTATTATATCAATGTATATTGATATCCTAAAAACATAAGTCAGAATACACAAAAGAGATATTTTGGTAGGTGTAATTTTCAAGAGTTTTAAATTTATCACAATAGAAAGGGTAACCAAAAGTATATCAATGAGTCTGAAAATCCTAAGGATTGTGTTTAAGTGCCAACAAGTACACCAAATTCTCATAGTCCCGGCTATGACACTCAGGTCAGGTAGCTTCAGCCAAAATGTAAATTAAGCTCTATAACAAGATAATCTGAGGCATAACCCTGCTGCCAGAGGTTTACCATTTTTGAACCCCAAATCCTCTTTGATGCACCCAGAGATGAGGAGTTCATAGTTATCCTGTGCAACACATGGTATCAATAATCCTATATGGCACAAAATTTGGCAAAATGCAAAGCACAGTCAATCATAGCTTGTGATGAATATGTTTAGGTATAAAATTGATAATAAACCCTCTACCTGAAGCCCAATCATACTATCACACATACTAACACGAATATACACATAATGGGGGAACAAAAGTTTGAAAAATGGAACTTGATCAATGGCGAAAACCAGCAACGCCTCTGCCACCACCACCATCGCCCCCACTGGAACTGCTGCTCTCCTCTGTCAGTTGGATCGTGGCAGCAAAGATCCCTCTTCCAAGGCCCATCACATCGGGTTCTCTGCGTAAACCCTAACCGCACTCTCCCTCCTCTCTTCCCCAATGGAGGTCGAAGTCAAGCTGCGTCTCGCCGATGCCAATGCCGACCACCACGTCACCACTCTACTCTCGTCCTTTCCCAGCATCACCCACTGCTAGCAGAACCTCTTCTTCGACAGAGCCGCATCTGAGATCTCCGTTCGCCGCATCGTTCTCCGCCTCCGCTTCTACGGTGATGACGAGCATTGTGTCATTTTGCTGAAGGAGCGGGCGGTGCTGGTGGACGGCGTCAATGCGTGGAGGAGGACCCATGCCATCCTCCCCCAAAGAGAGATAAAGTGAGAAAAGTGAGAGAGAGAAAATGAGAAAAGCAAGAATGAAAGAGAAAATAATTCACTAATGACAACATAAAATCTTGCTCCTTATGAGACTAAGATGTTATTTTCGATATGTATTGAGTATTCTTTATTGATATGTAGATGTGAACACAAGCTGATAATTTATAGAGAAAATAATTATAACCATTTGTAATCAATTAAATCTATAAGGTAATCAATTATTTTAACAAAGTAATTGATTAGATCATCTATGTAATCGATTAAAGTGTTCATCCAACATCTAGAAAACAACTCAAGAACAATGTAATCGATTAAAGTGTTCTTGTTTACCTTTGAAAACTTGAACAAGAGAGAAGTCACTATCTCAAACTTTAACAAGGTAATCAATTAAAGCAAAGACTCTTGAATAAATCAGTCACTATCTCAAATAGCAGTGTAATCAATGAAATCGATACGAGACTTAACTCTTTAAGTTTCAAAAAACTTGTTGTTATCGATTACGACAACTTTGTAAACGATTAAAACAAAGAGGTTTGTCTCTGAAAAAAATTTCTAACTTAGAAACTTTTCTTCACACACTATGGTGATGTATAATGCAAAACATATATCAAGTGTACTAAGATACAATAACCAAGATAACAACCAATACAAATGTCACTCAAAAGAGTTGAGCATGTAAAAGTCAAAACTTCTTTAAAGCTTCTTCAAGCTTTTCCTTGAACTTCAAGCTTTAGCCATAGGTTGTTCACCATGTTGCTCATATTGTTCCCCCTATCTCTAACAAAATTCTCTGTCGCCAACCAAGGAAAGCTATGAGAAGAAACTAATTCATACAATTCGTTCATATTTAAAAGCCAAAAACTAATTCAAAAGTCAGGAACTAAATATTTCATATTAACTTCATAAAAGGTTGCTAAAAAAGTAGCAATACAGAGCTTTTTACATAATCTTATCATATAAAACCCAAAAAGCCCTTGCACAACTATATATCAACTAAAAAAAATTCACTTATTAACTATAAGGACTAAAATGAATAAGTTTAAAAACTATAGGGACTAAGTGGATAATTAAACCTAAAGAAACATATAAAATGAGAAATTTGCAAAAGACAAGTGTAATCCAATGTATTGGATATAAACAGTGTAGCTTTGGAGAAATTACAACGTACAACAACGAAGTAGCATTATGTTTGACTCATTTTTAACACAGTAGATAAAAACTTAACTATAACACTATTTTTTTAGGCCTTGGTATTTAAAATTCATATTAGATCACAACTAATTTGAGATAAGTAGGGTGGGGGTTAAAGTTCTCCTGGCATCTATTATTTTTTTTTTAACAAAAGGTTATTTGTACAACAAATTTAATGCTGTGATGGAAAGAAATAGAGAGAAAAAACAAGTATTATATAAATTCTCTAAGTAATCTTTATTTTTATTTATAAAATTAAAATTTAAATCCCATGGTAAGAAAAATTCAATTATGTCAAGAAGATCTAACTTGGTTGAACTTGATATATGAATTATTATAAATTTCCCACTATTATCTTTAATTCTCACTTATAAAAAAAGTCAATTGTTTTTTCATGGTAAAGCAAAGCAATAAATATTGCATACAATTTTTCATAATTTCACCATAATTTTGAAGAATAGAATCAATTTTGTGTTATCCAAACACACTTACTTATTTCTTAAGGAAAGCTAAGTTTTCTCCTACTTAGACCAATTTACTGGTGACACTATTACTATACAACATGAAGGTTCTATAATTAACTTCATTGCAAAGGCAAACATAAAGGATCCTTCCTCATCTCTTATAACCCATTGAATGGAATCTATTTTGTTTTAAGTTTAGTAAAATAGCTTCATGCCTAGGATAAGTTAAATATGTTAAGATGAACATACTAGAAGCTCAAAATTGTTTAAAAAGCAAATTCTGAACAAAATAATTACTGCTTGAGTTCAAGAAAATTTGATATCTTAATTCATAGGAAAGTAGATATTTTATTATAAAATAAAATAACAGGTTAGACTTCTTTAGAATTAGCTAGGTACCTGTTGTTGCATGGGGCAATGGTGTAATCAAACTCGTTCATTGGAAGGGGGAAGTAAAGGGATACAAGCATTCTCCAGATTTCATGTAAATTAAAAAAATCTAAATATAACACCCAAAATGTTAAACCAAACCAACCAAAAAAATTCAGCAGCAAGAAATAAAGTAATAGAATTGAAATTAGCAAACTAAATGCTACACTTCACATACAGTTATTAATCAAGGATGTTTGGGTGTTCCAACCAAAAGGTTGGCCCAATAATGTCAATATGTCCTACAATAACCTTTCCATAATTTTCAGGAGTCTCTCCATTCTCCTGATGAATTAGAGCAGTGTCTACCTTGTCCCTATAAATTATTTCAGTACATGACTGGTAAATTATTGTAGTCAATAGCCAATTCCTCAATTTTCTTTTCCAACTGAGCACCCTTTAAACTATTTTGGGCTTCCCTTTTGCTTTTTCTAGATGCGACTAACTTCCAGAAACAAGATTTATAATGATTGTTGATGTGGCAATCCACTTGTCTCCATGAAAGGTAGTCCCGTAGAATCTCAGTAGATGGATTGCACACCGCTCGTCCATCAAAGGAAGAAGGGTTCTTTAACTCACTTTGTGGGAAGAAGTTTTTCCATCTCATCACATAAGTGGATGTGAAGAAAGACACAATAGCTGAAATTATTGTATTAGCTCTCCTTTGATAAAGATTAGTGGCCTTCTTAAGAATAAAGCTATACTCATCACTAACCCCATAGGCAAAGACTATATCCTCCCAAAACTTTTCTAAGACAACAACTGCACACAAATTCATCAAGTTAAGAGTTCTATCATCATTTGGCTTCACAAATTCATGTATCTCAGAAAACCTATGGAAGTGGCATCCATCTATTTAAACTACAATCCATGTAGACGACATCAATTTGCTATCAAATTCAAAGGACCTCACATACTCTGGAGTCTCATTGTTAATTTCTTCAACAAAACCACTAAGCTCCTTCAAAAAACGGTATGCTCATTCCAAAATCTCTTACTTGTTATTTTCTTGGAACACACTGTGATTATCTACCTTCTGCGCCTTTTAATTGGAGCATCATTATTTGTGTGCTTCACAATATCTTCAACGATTATCTTCAGAACATAAGACCCTTGGCGGAATATCGACTCTAGTGCATTGTAATTGACATTGAACTCATCAAATAAAAGATTATTTAGCTCACTTTTGTCAAAATCCTTGATGAAATCCCATGCTTCTTTCCCATTCATTTGTATTGGTTGTTAGATTGATTGTTGCATCTTAGTACATTTCATATTTGCTTTTCATTGTGCATCATCATAGTGTGCGTAAAGGAAATTTTCTTAGAATTTTTTTTTCAGAGGCAAAAACTCTCTATTTTAATCGATTACAACAAGCTCTGAAGCTTGAAGAGTTAAAGTCTCGTATTGGTTTAACCGATTATAGAAGTATTTTAATCGATTACTCTATTGTTTTGAGACAATGACTGATTTTTCAAGAGTCTCTGCTTTAATTGATTACTTGGTGGATGAATTGATTACTTCTCTCTTGTTTAAGTTGTTCAGAGATGAACAAGAACACCTTAATCGATTACTTAGGTCATCTAATCGATTACATTGTTTTTGATTGGTTTTCTAGGTGTTGGATGAACATTTTAATCGATTACTTGGTTGATCTAATCGATTACTTCGTTGAAATAATCAATTACCTTAAAGATTTAATCGATTACAGACGGTTATAACTACATTGTCTATGAATAACCAACCTGTGTTCACATCTAACAATTATGAAATCATTAGTGGATATTCATTACAAAAATGAGTGGTTAGTTAAGCACCATCTTAGAAAGGTGGCTTTCTAAGACAGTCTTGACCTAACCACTGTCTTATAATGTTATTTTAAAAAAAATTAATTAATTAAAAATAATAAAAACATTATTATGAAATGACAAAAACAACATTAAGAATTAGAGAGCTAGAGGTCATATTTGTTGTATTACTAGATCATACCACCACTGAATGAGCCACGAACAGGGTCATGCCACAATTTGTAGAAATCTTGTATTAGTTTCTATTTATGAGCTTGAACACACACTAAACCAACATATTTTGTCAGTTCGGGCCAGTGTTGAGATGCTACTACCAAAACCCTCAAGAACCATTGCAAAATTAAAAAAAAATCATGACAAATGGATCGTAAGCTTACAGTTCGTAATGAAGGGTTGAAGTCTTCTCCATTTTCAGGACGGTTAGCATCCGCTCCAAATTTTATACTTGGTATGTCACTAACCAATGGTATTCTACATCTTACAACATCAACCATAATGGTGTTTCTACCTCCCACCTGCATTAAGAAGAGGTCAAATGAGGATTAATTAGTAGTTGGAAACATACCAATGAAGTCAAATAATTTCAACAATATCCATAGAACAGAGATGACTACATTGGCCAACATGACATTGTATTTTAGTAACAGGATAAACTGCCAAGAATTTATCATCATTTTTGTAGGTCAAAACACTCACAACTATGCAAAAAGCTTAACTGACTATTGAAGTACAAATATATATATTACTCTTCAAATATGCATCAACTACTGACATGTGGAACCCATTACTAGGTCCACAAGGGTGGACACCATTGCATGCATTTTAGTGAACAATATGATTGTGATGAAGGCATGAAAGGAGGACATCAAGGTCAATAATGAGGAGCTCTTGTTGTCAGATTGTAATGGAATCATCACCAAATCCATTGGGTGCAAGCTTCATTAGATAGAAAAGCCTGTTGGATTAGAGCTAGATTAGGCGCTAAGCGCTCTTGGCTTTGGATGGGGTTGTTAAGCTCTTTAATTTGGAAGAAGGGGTGCCTTTATGTTGGATCGAGTGGCCTCAAAATAATTAAGAAGGGGGGGGGGTTGAATTAATTATTCCTAAACCTTTACTAATTAAAAAATTACTCTTTTAAGGATTTTACTAAATTGTTAAGAGAATGAGGAGTAGAAGAGAAACTTAACAGAAAGTAAAAGCGAAAATTAAATGCACAGCGGAAAGTAAAAGAGTAGGGAAGAAGGAAACAAACACACAAGAGTTTTATACTGGTTCGGCAACAACCCGTGCCTACATCCAGTCCCCAAGCGACCTGCGGTCCTTGAGATTTCTTTCAACCTTGTAAAAATCCTTTTACAAGCAAAGATCCACAAGGGATGTACCCTCCCTTGTTCTCTTTGAACCTAGTGGGTGTACCCTCCACTAGAACTGATCCACAAGAGATGTACCCTCTCTTATTCTCAGTCAAACCCAAGTAGATGTACCCTCTACTTGTACCACAAAGGATGTACCCTCCAATGTGTTGAGACAAAGATCTCAGGCTATTAAACCTTTGATACTTTGTGAATGGGGATACAAAAGAATTCTTAGGCGGTTAGTCCTTTGAACACTTTTGTATTAGGGAATGGGAAGAATCAAAAGAATTCTCAGACTGTGTCATTTTGAATTCTTTGACAAGGGAGAAGGGAGACACAAAAGAATTCAGACGGTTAGTCCTTTGTTCTTTTGGAAAAGGGAGAAGAGAGACACAAAAAGAATTCAGACGGTTAGTCCTTGGCGAATTCTTTTTGGTAAAGGGAGAAGAGAATGAAAAGGATGAATAGCACAAGTTTTCAAGGTTTGGAAAACCAGAAAACTTCAGAAAGCTTTTGGTACAAATAAGAAGAAGAAGTTTCAAAGAGATTCAAGGCTTGTAAAGGATTGTATAAAATAAGTGTTCAAGATTTTTTTAAATGTAAAACAAAGCCTTGCTTTTATAGGCTCTCCATGTCTGGTCAAGAAGACCATTCAGAAGAGTTATAACTTTTAGAAAAACTTAAAACCCATTTGAAAAAGTCAAAACCTTTTTTTGAAGAGTTACATCTTTTGATTTTTTCAGAAATAGTCACTGGTAATCGATTACCAAATCAGTGTAATCGATTACACAAAGCTTTTGAGTGAAAGGATGTGACTCTTCACATTTAAATTTGAATTTCAATGTTCAAGGGCACTGGTAATCGATTACCAAAACATTGTAATCGATTACAGCCTTTGAAAATAATTGGAACGTTGTAAATTCAATTTGAAAACTTTTTCAAACTCATTTTGCTACTGGTAATCGATTACAACAATATGGTAATCGATTACCAGAGAGTAAAAACTCTTTGGTAAATGTTTTGTCAAAAACTCATGTGCTATTCAATGTTTTGAAAAAACTTTTTAATACTTATCTTGATTGGGTCTTTTCTTCATTCTTGAATCTTGAGTCTTGAATCTTGATCTTGATTCTTGAGATCTTGAATCTTGAATCTTGATTCTTGATTCTAGGCTTTCTTCTTGAGTCTTGAATTCTTCTTGATTCTTGAACTCTTGACTTGTTCTTGATTCACTTGAGATGTTCTTTGATTCACTTGAGTTGTTCTTTGATCTTTGAGCTTTTTGTTCATCACCTTTGTCATTATCTTTTGTTGTCATCATTGTTATCATCAAAACATCTTTGAATCACATTCACCATGAAGCCTTGCTTCTACACTTTACTGTCAATTGAACTCCCTATAAGTTGCTCTATTGGATAGTGTATATTCTACTTAGGTTATGTAATCTCTACATGGAGGAAGGCGTGCCTTTACTGTCAATAAGGATTATGATTTGGCTTGTGTAATCTCTATATGGTTGGAAATGTAGATATCCTATCAGTACTAGTAACCTCTCAAAACATGAAGCTAGCCGATGTAATTATTGGTAGCATACCTAAGTGTATTGACTATGTATAACCCCTACATACCAATATTTCATTAGTAAGTAGTAAGTATCGTTTGTAGTAGCAAAAATAAATTGGAAGAATTAGCTGCTCATGTATCATTCTAAGTTTCTTTTTGAGTCTCTTGATTTATAAAATCAAAAAAAGTTTAACATCATGGACAACAAAGTTGGCATATATGGAAATTGTTCATGAGAAAACCATGTTATATGAATTAAGAAATACCCTTTTCAGTTTAATTTTTGTCTGTCTCTTTTACTGCCCAAATGAGTGTTGGAGATTGGTTATGTCAAAAACATTATCTAGGTCATCTGAAAGGCATATTCTAGGTCTTCCCGAAGGCATTTGTCTAGAATGGGCATCAAACGGAAACAATTGAACTGCAAAATATTCGGTATAAGTAGTGCATAAAAGATAGAAGAAAAAAGTGGTGCGAGAATTCTAAATTATTTTATTTTTTTCATAAAAATCAATAGCCCCAAATTAATGTATTGTTAGTGTCTTGACATATTATTGTATTGTAGTTGATCAATAGCCCCAAATTAATGTATTGTTAGTGTCTTGACATATTTATTGGGAAATACCCAAGTCCCACATCGGTTGCCTCAATCCTTCGAGTACAATTTATATATCTGTTGGACAACTTCACTTAATGCCAATTATTTTTAAGATGAAATCTAACATGGTACCTATAATCAACCTGAACAAACATAAAATTTGAAAGAATGAAAAAAAAAAATATATGTTCTACCAAGCCATAAACAATTTGAAAGCATAAATGAGCAAAAAAGAAACATGAGACCTTTAATTATGTGGAAACCAAGAAATATTCTCTAATGCCATGAGATATCTGTTCTACCAAGCCATAAACAATTCTTTCAGATGAAGGTGCTAGCCGCCTATTCCAGAGTGTACTATCTAGAAGATTAGCAAGCTTTGTTTCTGTTGAGAGTGACAATAGAATGACATATAAAATAAGCCATGAAAACTTAACTTAGCAGATAATATATTATTCATTTGCTCTTATAGTTTAAGTGGTGGATATAATCATACAAGCCTAGCTAAAATTCAAAGTAGGGAGCAACATACTTTCAAAATGCAGCATACCAAAGCATGTCTCTGTAAATGCCCCTTAAATCAAGTCTAACTTATTGTGGAGAGACCATGAAACATATCGTGTGGTGCTTACCAAGTCCTCCATACATCTGTAGCAAAGATGCATGGAAAAATGGAATTTAGAAACTAGCAAATAAACAAGCTACAATACTAATATTTAACAGGTATTATGAAAAGGGATAAATTATGGATGAGAATGCGAACATGAAACATATATGATTCGTTGCAAAGTTAAGTTTGGCAATATTATCACATCACATTTGGTACAAATCAAGTTCATTTTTTAAGATCAAGGGAAAAAAATGCACCCTAACATAAAAAAAGAACAAGCGAGAAAAAAAATTAAGCGGAAAACACAAAATCATGATATAATGCAAGACTTCCATACATTACACTTGATGTTCTCTTTTAAAAGCTAAATTATGCATCATATTCCTCATAAATTAAGCCCATAATTTTTATTTATTTATTCATTAAAAGGTTCATTTGCCATATGGAAACAAACTTGTAGCAAATGGGGACAAGTAGTGGTTAACTTTTCACGGCATGATTTTTCAGTAGATTCTGCAAAGTTGTTGAAGGGAGAGGCAATACGCCTGTGGAACACCTCATGGTCATGGCCACTTAGATATTCACTATCTTTCTGTCAAACAAAATACATAAATATAATAAATTTAGGAAAATGAGAAACTAATAATTGCACAAAACTCTTATGATATTGCAAAAGCATAAACAACTGATTCATAAAAATTATCAATAACAGACCATGTCAAAAGCATAAGCTATATACACCCCCATGCAAGAGCCCTTCTAAATTGAATCACTGATAATGAGCAGACCACCCCTACCTTGTCCTAAAATGCACTTTTATTTAGAATAATAGGGCTGGCAATATTAGACTTTACTCACAACACTTAACACTCCTAATAGTCTAAAAACTAAACAATTTATGAAAATTAGTTTGACCCATCGATGCATTTTATTGCTTATACAAATATCTTTCTAGTATAAAACTATTAAATACTAAGAAGAAAAATATTTAACGGTTATCTCAGGCTTATAAGGCATCACTTTTTCCTGTTTCTATACTCTTGGCAAAAAGGTTCTAAATCCTTGAAGGAATGAAACTTGCTTTCTGTGGATTGTGCAGTGCAAAAACATTCTGTTATTTGATGCCCTAACAAATCCAAGATGTTACATATCAAAATAAACTTCTCCGATTTTCCGTAGCTTTTAAGTTTTAACATTTTCTACAAGATATGTTACATGATTCGTACCAACAAAACCCAAACTCATTTTTTTCTAAATTTTCCTCAGTTTTATAATATTTTAAAGTCAATATTCAAAGGTGTTGCTCAATGTCCAAGAACTGTCTTGTTCTAACTTTCCAAAGGCAATTTTTTAATCCACGGCCAGCACTAACCTGTGACATCACGTTGCTGCTAATACTATTGCCTTTGCTACCCTACTTCACTCAAGTACCAAAGCCCAACAATGCATCTATAAATTGATCCGTCAATGAAATACAAGTTTCCAACAATTTACGATCACGGTTCCTACTTATAATATCCTTTCAACTGATTTATATTTTAAGATTAGATAATCACATTAAAATTTTCAATTTATTATACTATAATTTTAAAATTATTATTTTCTTATTTTTCGAACCACTCAATGTAAAAAAATAATTAATACATTCAAATTTTTTTAAAAAATCTTATAAAAAGCCACATACAAATTTTTAAAAAGGATCTTATTATAAGTAGGTAAGAGGGAGTACAAGGAAGAACTTCCCATCCCTTCTAAGATGACAAGTTCTGCATCGCTGGCAAGGTAAGCAAGCTCCTGTGACACTCTTGTAAGATCAATGACCTGTAATCCATTCAACAAAGCACAAAAGATGTAATCATCATCATACAGGTTAAAGATCTGATATGACAGGTTTGAATACCATAATTTTCCTAGTCGACAGAAAGCATTGCTCATTTTCTTACAGGTAAATCACTGCTAGAGTTCGCAATTAAAAGATTTGAAATACTGACTCCCAGAGGCTGTCCTTCTTCATCCTTTAACTGGATAAGTGGAAGCCAACATGATGGGGCAAATTGTCCCAAAGGGGCACTTTTACAAACTAATTCCCCAAATGAGATTGTTTTGAAAGTTTTTTCGACATGGATCTTTTTTCGACGTAAAATGCATGCATGCAGAAGCAAACCGCCAATTCCATTGGCGAGTTTGCTGTGTCCGTACACGTGGCATGGAGTCGCCGGCCCCATTGGCGATTTCGCCATGCATGGGGAGTAGCCAGTCAAACTGGCGAGTTCCAAGCACAGGAGGGCACAAGCTAGGGTTTTAGTTGGCAGGCTTGGCAGGGGGAGGTTTGCAGGGGTTGCAGTCTGCACGCACAGGAACTCGCCATTCCCACTGGCGCGTTGCAGGGAATCTCGCCATTTCCACTGGCGAGTTGCGTTTTGAAAAAAAAAAATTCCCTTATAAAACCTGCACGACTACAGCTACTCCCTTACTCCCTGTTGCGTTCCTCCCTTATCACTTGTTGTTGATCCCTCTTTCCAGTCCATTCCTTTCTTCCTCTTCCTACTACGTGCTTTGTGTTCTTGGTAAGTATTTTCTTAACTGGTAACTTTAAATATTTTTTGTGTTATATATATGTTAAGTTAATTTTAATTGATATATTAATATTATTTAGGTTAGGTTTTTGACCCTCTACATTGCTTGGTTGCTATTCCTACTACGTACTTTTTGTAAGTGTTTCTTAACTGATAACTTAAAATACTTTGTGTTATATATATATATATATATTAAGTTAATTTCAATTGACATATTAAAATTATTTAGGTTAGGTTTTGTAAGTTGTAAGTTATTAGTTGTGCTATATACATATGTTACGTTTGTTTATCTTAGATGGTAATTTTAAATTTTAAGTAGTACCTTCAAATATTAATATTATTTGTGTTATATGTATATATTATAATTTTAGTTGGTATCTTATTATTTGTATTATATAGTACCTTAATTTTAGTTGATTTGTTAATATGATTTTGTTGAGGTTTTTTAAATTTGTATGTTATTATTTGTGTTATATATATATTTCGTTAATTTTAGTTGATATGTTATTATTATTTGGTTTAGATTTTTTAGGTTTGTACGGTATTATTTATGTTATATATGGTATGTTAAATTTAGTTAGAATATTAATATTATTTAGTTTACTTATTTTAAGTTTTTATTGAAATATATGATACGTTATTAATTATATATATATATATATATATATATATATATATTGTTTAAATTTTTGTTTCCATAGTAATTTTTTGATTTATTTTAATTTATTTCTATAATATATGTTATTTAATTTAAATTGTGTTAATTGGAAAAAATTTTGGTCATTTATTTAAATTTATGTATGTATTTTAATTTTTAATTTGTTATTTGTAGAGTATTTTAGTTAGTATTTTAAGTTTTGCATGTATTTTAATTTATTTGGATAATATATTTAAATTTTATTATTTGTATCATATATTTTGTTGTTCAAACTTATGTATTTTGTTATCTATTCAGATTTTAATTATTTGGTATGTATATTTAATTAATTTTTTGTAAGTGTACTTAATTTTTTTAATGTAAAATTTTTGTTGTCAATTTTTTGTATTATATTTTATTTTACAGTATCAATGTCATCTTCGTCGTCATGTTCATCAAATATACAAATTAAGTCTGGTCCAATAGATGGTGACGTTTTATGGATGCAAGCTAAGCATGTTTCAGAGCATGCTTGGAATGAGGAAGAAGACAGAAAATTACACATAAGACGAGTTGTCCCCATTTGTCAAGGTCAAGAAGAAATACTAGAGGAAATTATTCCTCTACTTCGGCAATCTGGTGTTTACTGGATAATGAAGATGAAGGCCCGAAACACATACGTTTCACATGAGATGCGGAGAGTGTACGATTACTCTTCAAGATTTCTCTGTATTATTAGGTCTGCGTGTTGATGAGGCACCATTAATTGGTCCAACAAATCTTGGTTGGGCTGATTTATGTGAAGAATTGTTAAGAGTCAAACCACAGGAAGGTGAACTTCAAGGCAACGTGGTTAAATTAAGTTGGTTGGCTCACTATTTTTCACAATTAAATAACCATGACGGTAACGTAGAACAACTAGAAAGGTTTATCCATGCAGGGATCCTTAGATTCATAGGAGGTGTCCTATTTGTTGACAAAAGCAGTAACAAAGTTTCCCTAAGGTACCTGCAATTTTTACGTGACATTGGACAGTGCAGCACGTATGCATGGGGACCTGATGTGCTTGCTTTTTTATATATAGAGATGTGCAGCACCACCGATTACAAAACTAAATCAATCGGAGGTATGTGCATCTTAATCCAAATGTGGGCATGAGAATGATGCACGACTTTGGCTCCAAAGAGGACTCCTCCCGTAATAGAAAATAAACCACTCAGACACAGGTTAGTTGTTTAAAAAGTAAGATTTCATTTGAAAATAATTAATAATATAACGCGTCGACAATGATGATTTCATATTTTTTTGTAGGTGGCTGCGACGTGGAAATCAACATATTGGCAATGATGATCTGATAGTTTTCATCGCGAATTGGATATCATGAAACGACACGAGGTAAGAAGATCGTAATGTATTGGTTAAATAATAAATAATATGTCATGTTTCAGTGAAAATTAACAATTGTGTTGTTGTATGCAATTTCTGTGGGAGTCTTACACAGCAACTGTTATGTCAGCGTTGCCTCCAATTTCTTTGGTTGGAATTGTAGCGTGGTGTGCAGTGGTGCCACTCATTTGTTTCCATGTTGTTGAGTGACACCAACCCGATAGAGTGTTGCGACAATTTAGAATGCAACAACCTATTCCCGAGTGTCCTTTGCAACCACTGAATATCCATGGCATAACGCTGAAAGGCAAACAAGATGAAAATTGGGGACAACTATTGGCCCCAATGATCAGTCAATGGAAAAATTGAGCTGAGTTTAGGGTAGACATTTATCCTTGACAGGAGGGCCTATTGAGTTTTAACTTCGACTACATGGTCTGGTATAGGCGAAAAACGGAGATGTTTATCGACCCAAAAAATGCAAACACAACTACATTGGTATTTATTTGTTTTTGAATATTTAAGTTCAAATTATTTTTTAAAGCATCGACATTAATTTCCTCACCCTAATAATTGCAGGCTGAAGTTGCAGAGACATTACAGTATATGGTGTCACCACAAGGGAGGAACACATGGACAATTGATGATCTCGTGCCTTATGTGGAGAAGATAACGATTTTATCCGAAGAGCAAGAGAGAATCACTGATGTTGTGGCACATGGTCCAGCATCATAGCGTTAATTTCCAGCACAAGAGTTTCACATTCTTCAGTCAAGTGTTGAAACTCGGGGTTTGACAAACGAAGGGAGGCTATTGAAGCGGAAGAATTTTCCCAACAAATGGAGGAGCGTGGCCATGGAATGTATTACACGCCACCAACATTTTCTCAGTATCCTTCACAGATATATCAGTATCCTTTCGAAGGTCATCACACTGATATGTCTGCAAGCGAACATTCGCTCGGTGGTGTTGCAAAAACACATCCTCATTTTTCATGGCCGACTATGACCCCTTCACAACAACATGATGCCCCAATTGCAACACCTAACGCCCCATTAGCTCCGCAATAGAATGTACCTAGAGCAATACCTGATATGAGTAACTTATTATGTGTTGATTTGCGAGTTTTCTGTTGAGGCTGAGCAAGTAGAAGCGAGGAGACATAGCGGTAGAAGAAATCCTGATCGTCAAGCACGAAGATGGGATCGACCATGTGGCACATCCTCACGTCATCACGGATATCATAATGAATGATTTTCATGTCTCTGTTTAAATTTGTTGTTGTATGTTTGTCATTTGAATTTGACACTTAATCTATCGTTTCTCATTTATTAAGGCTTACTAATCGATATAGTTTATGTCGCACATCAAACTATAATAATAAATAAAGTTTAAAAAAAAACTAAAGTAGACAAACGAAAATAACTAATGGTACTAACTAACGATGAACATCAATGTCATATGTGCACTATGATCCAGATACTTCATTGGACTCCTCACTCACTCAACCTGGATTGATCAGAAGAATTTATTTCAACTTCTAAATGTAATTTTATTTCATTAGATGCATCAGTCTGGACATTTTCCACCTACCTATTTGCTCAAATTATAAGGTTCATCATCAGAAGCAGCATAAATTTCAAGGGTTAGCGTTTACGATTTAGGGGTTATGGCTTAGGTTTAAGGTTTATGGTTTAGGGGTTACAGGTTTAGGGTATAGGGTATAGGGTTTGGTGTTTATGGATTAGGGTTTAGGGTTTAGTGTTTAGGGGTTAGTGATTAGGGTTTAGGGTTTATGGTTTAGGGGTTAGGGTTATGGGTTTAAGGTTTAGGGTATATGGTTTAGGGTTTGGGTTTAGGATTTGGGGTTTAGGGTGCAGGGCGTAGGGTTTAGGGTTTGGGTTATGGGTTAAGGTTTATGTTGGATCAAGTGACCTCAGAATAATTAAAAAGGGGGGAGGGGTTGAATTAATTATTACTGAACCTTTACCAATTAAAATTTAGCCTTCTTTGGCTTTTACTATGTTGTGAAGAAAGTAAAGAACAATAATAGAAACTTAACCAAAAGTAGTAGTGGTAATTAAAGTGCACAACGGAAATTAAAGAGTGTAGGGAAGAAGAGGACAAACATAAGAGTTTTATACTGGTTCGGCAACAACCTATGCCTGCATCCAGTCCCCAAGCGACCTGCGGTCCTTAAGATTTCTTTTCAACCTTGTAAATTCCTTTACAAGCAAAGATCCACAAGAAATGTACCCTCCCTTGTTCTCTTTGAACAACCTAGTGGATGTACCCTCCACTAGAACTGATCCACAAGAGATGTACCCTCTCTTGTTCTTAGTCACAACAACCCAAATAGATGTACCTTTTACTTGTACCACAAAGGATGTACCGTCCAATGTGTTAAGACAAAGTTCTTAGGCGATTAGTCCTTTGAAATTTTGTGAATGGGGAATCAAAAGAATTCTCAGGCGGTTTGTCCTTTGAAATCTTTTGTTTATGGGAAAGGGAAGAATCAAAAGAATTCTTAGACTGTGTTATTTTGAATTCTTTGACAAGGGAGAAGGGAGACACAAAAGAATTCAGGCGGTTAGTCCTGTGTTCTTTTGGAAAAGGAAGAAGAGAGACACAAAAAGAATTCAGGCGGTTAGTCCTTGGCGAATTGTTTTTGGCAAAGGGAGAAGCGAATGAAAAAGATGAATAGCACACTTTTGTTTTCAAGGTTTTGAAAACCAGAAAACTTTTGAAAGCTTTTTGACAAAGGAAGAAGAAGAAAATGATGATGTTCAAAGAGATTCAAAGGTTGTAAAAGATTGTAATGATTGTTTGTAAAGGTTTTAAGTGTTAATAATTGTTCTTAAAATGCAAGTCAAGGTCTTGCTTTTATAGAGTCTTCATATCTGGTCAAGAAAACCATTAGAAGAGTTATAACCTTTAGAAAAATCTGAAAACCATTGGAAGAGTTACATCTTTTGATTTTTATTCACAACTTATCACTGGTAATCGATTACCAAATCCTTGTAATCGATTACACAAAGCATTTTTGTGAAAGGATATGATTCTTTACAATTGAATTTGAATTTCAACGTTCAAACATACTGGTAGTCGATTACCAAATCATTGTAATCGATTACACCATTTTGAAATCAATTGGAACGTTGTAAATTCAGTTGAAAGCTTTTTTGAAAACAATCTTTGCTACTGGTAATCGATTACCAGAGAGTAAAATCTCTTTGGTAAAAGATTTTGTGAAAAAACCTCATGTGCTACTCAATATTTTGAAAAAAGTTTTAGTACTTATCTTGGTTGAGCCTTTTCTTGATTCTTGAATCTTGAGTCTTGAATCTTGATCTTGATTATTCTTGATTCTAGATTCTTGAAACTTGAAACTTGATTCTTGAATCTGGAAATCAAATTTCTCTTGATTCTTGAAGTGTTCTTGACTCAATCTTGAAATCATTCTTTTGGGTTTTTTGTCATCATCTTTTTTATCATCAAAACTCCTTGAATCACTCTTGATTCATCATTATGAAGCTTGCTTCTACAATCTCCCCATTTTTGATGATGACAACTCTGAAATCAAGAAACACATACACACACTTTTTCCTAGTCGATCACTCACTTAATTTTCCATTCTCCCCCTTTGTCTTTGAGTTTATGCTTCTCTTGAAATTAAGTTAATTACTTATGTGAGTTCTTGATTTAATCCCTATTTCTCTCCCCCTTTGGCATGAACAAAAAGCCAAAGTGCATAAGAAGTATGAACATACATACACTACTAATCATCCACAAGACATTCATTGAAGAATATAAACCAATCATGAAGCAAGAAACATGAATAGATCAAATATATAAAAATCACATAGTTATATAACATAATTCATAATTGTTCAATCATACCATGCAAATAAAAGAAATACTAAATTGTTCAAATATCATAATAATATAGCCAAATACACGGCTAGAAAACAAAGTGCTAGTAATATTAAAAATAATAGAAAAGCTAAGATGATGGTGGCAGTGGTGGTGGTAGATCAAAGCTTGTACGAATGTGAGAAACATCTTCTTCGACCTTGGTGATTCTTGACTTCATCTCATTGAAGCGCATGTCCACTTGTAACTCCAAAGTATCAAACCTTTCACCAACAAAGGTTTGAAGACCATCGAACCTATCCAAAATCTTTTGAAGAAGAGAGGAATCTTCTCCACCATGTAAATGTCCTTCTTCATCAACGGGTCGAGCACCATTTTTCACCCAAGAGCCATCATGCTCTTTTTGATAACCAAAGGATCCAATGACAACAACGCCTATTAGAAAGGATCTCTTGATTGGAACATAAGGTTCAGAATCAAGAGGGATGTTAAAGTGTTGAAGGAAGAGGGTGACTAGGTGTGGATATGGCAATGGAGCATTTAATCGCAATGCCTTATGCATGCGATATCGAACTAAGTATGCCCAATCAATTTGTAGGCCTTTATGAAAAGCCCACATAACAATAAGATCTTCTTCAGAAACCTGTGCAAGGTTTGAAGATCTTGGAAGCAAGATGCGAACAATGAGATAATGAAGGATGCGACTCTCAAAAGCCAATGAACCGGCAAGAAGCCTTCCGGTCATATCTGCTTGGTTGGTGCAAACCAACCGGTGGGCATCATGCACAGAGAAGTCAAATTTTCAATCATCAATCAGTGTACCTTCAAATGGTACACCTTCACTGGATAATTGGATTAAATCATAGAATAGGGATTGGTCAATGACCATTTTTATCCCATAAACTTCAGAAATTAAAGTGCCTTCTTGGATTTCTAGGTTTGAATAGAAGGCTTTAACTAAATCAGAGTAAACATGCAATTTTAAAGACATGAAAGGAATAAGATTGAAGTTTTCAAATGCCTAAATGCATTAAAAACTCTCATTTGAAAAGAAATCGATATCAATGAATTTTGGATCAATAATGGAACGAGAAGAGAAGAGATTTGTGTACCGTATCCGCTGTTCTTCGGATGAAAACAATGAGGAAGAGGGAATAGAGAAAGGAATCGGTGTTTCCTGAGTCTCGGAATGTCGTTGACTCTGACTCGAAGAACCCTTTCCCTTCTTTGATGGTTCTGCCATTAGAAGGGATTATTTGAAATTTCAATCGGTTCAAATGAAAGAGAATGAAAAAAGATGAAGTTTAGGCTTTGTGGGGGAGTGATTTGGGCAAGAAATGAGTGAGATATGACAGAAAGGAGAATTGGGAACGAGGGTTTTTGAAAAAGAGAGAAGATGCATATTTCTGATTTTGAAATTTGAATATATAGGTGCAGGAACGCGTTGTAATCGATTACACTAATATGATAATCGATTACCAGAGAGCATTTTAGCCAAAAATAACTGCATGTAATCGATTACACTAATATGGTAATCTATTACTAGAGAGCATTTTAGCCAAAAAATAAAAGCTGATTGACTTTTAGGGAAAAAGGGATTTGAATGAGTATCAAAATACTTTCTTAGAGAAAAATATATTAAAAAATACTTTATGAATGAATCTTAATCAAGTAATTCACATATCATATTCAAAATCATGCATAATCATTTAAAGGAAATATATATATATATATATATATATATATATATATATATATATTCAATTATATCATAATAATCAACTCAACTCAGGTATTGAAGAATAAAGGTCATAAATAAAATCAAAATTTTAAAGGAGACTTCATGCTTTGAGAAAGAAATTAACTCAATCAAGAACCTATAAACACATACTCACAATTTCAATCAATTAAGACAAACAAAATATATAAAAAAAATGTTAGTCATCATAAACAAATTAATTGAAAGGAAAATTTCAATCAATAGACTTTCAAAAGAAAATGGTTTTGGTGTTACCTTTTTCATGAGTAAAGATGTCTAGATCTTCAAAGATGAAAGTCATACTTTTGCTTTTTGTTTAACCTTCTTGAGAAATGTTCTCATCACTCTCATAATCCTTAGTTAGAAGGTTGATCTCCTTTTCTGAACCATTGGATGAATCATTGTTATCCCATGCAATGTAGGCCTTCTTGGTCCTTCTTTCATCATACTTTTTCTTATCACTTTTCTCAAACCATTCTTCATTTGAAGGACAATTAGCTTTGATGTGACCAAGTTGGTTGCATTTGTAACATCTATGAACTTGAGAGTCTTCTTGTGATCTTCTTCCATTGTTGAAGTTCTGACGCCTCTCGATTCTTCTTTTCTTGACAAATTTATGGAACTTCTTCACAAAGAGTGAGAAGTCTTCTTCATCATCTAAATCTTCTTCTTCATTTTCTTCTTGCATTGATGATGAGGTTTTAAGGGCTATACTTCTCTTCTTTTTGTCGGTTTCTTCATTTTGATTAAGACGTTGGAGTTCCATCTCATGTTCCTACAATTTTCCAAATAAAGTAGCAAGAGACATAGAAGAAAGATCTTTACTTTCAGAAATAGCAGTTACCTTGGGCTGCCATTCCCTACTTAAACATCTTAAAACTTTATTGATTAAATCTTCATTAGGAAAGATTTTTCCTAAAGATTCAAGGTGGTTTACTATATGTGTAAATCTTTTCTGCATGCTATGGATGTTTTCATTAGGGTTCATCCTAAACAATTCATATTCATGTGTAAGGGTATTGACTCTAGATCTTTTTACATCACTGGTTCCTTCATGTGTTAGTTGGAGAGTGTCCCACATCTCCTTGGCATTTGTGCAGTTTGACACTCTAAAATACTCATCTATTCTTAGGGCTGAAGTAATAATGTTTTTGGCTTTAAGGTCATACTGGATTCTTCTCCTATCTTCTTCTGTCCACTTGTCTCTAGGTTTTTGTGTTGTGGTGCTAGTATTTGCATCTACTATTGTGGGTATGTAAGGTCCTATTTCTATTGCTTCCCAAATGTTTAAATCAATGGCTTCAATGAAAATCTGCATACGGGTTTTCCAATAATGGTAACCCTCACCATTGAAAATGGGTGGTCTATGAATGAAATTTCCTTCAGGAAACAAAGGATTTGAAGAGGCCATGAATCTTGAAGTGGTTAGACTTTCTACAAGATACCTGCTCTGATACCACTTGTTGGATCAAGTGGCCTCAGAATAATTAAGAAGGGGGTTTGAATTAATTATTACTGAATCTTTACTAATTAAAATTTACCCTTCTTAGGCTTTTACTATGTTGTCAAGAAAGTAAAGAACATAAATAGAAACTTAACCAAAAGTAAAAGTGGTAATTAAAGTGCACAGTGGAAATTAAAGAGTATAGGGAAGAAGAAGACAAACACAAGAGTTTCATACTGGTTCGGCAACAACTCGTGCCTACATCCAGTCCCCAAGCGACCTGCGGTCCTTGGAATTTCTTGTCAACCTTGTAAATTCCTTTACAAGCAAAGATCCACAAGGGATGTACCCTTCCTTGTTCTCTTTGAACAACCTAGTGGATGTACCCTCCACTAGAATTGATCCACAAGAGATGTACCCTCTCTTATTCTCAGTCACAACAAACCAAGTAGATGTACCATCTACTTGTACCACAAAGGATGTACCCTCCAATATGTTAAGACAAAGTTCTAAGGCGGTTAGTCCTTTGAAACTTTGTGAATAGGGAATCAAAAGAATTGTCAGGCGGTTAGTCCTTTGAAATCTTTTGTTTATGGGAAAGGGAAGAATCAAAAGAATTCTTAGACTGTGTCGTTTTGAATTCTTTGACAAGGGAGAAGGGAGACACAAAAGAATTCAGGCGGTTAGTCCTTTGTTCTTTTGGAAAAGGGAGAAGAGAGACACAAAAAGAATTCAGGCGGTTATTCATTGTCGAATTCTTTTTGACAAAGGGAGAAGGGAATGAAAAAGATGAATAACACACTTTTGTTTTCAAGGTTTTGAAAACCAGAAAACTTTTGAAAGCTTTTTGACAAAGGAAGAAGAAGAAAATGATGATGTTCAAAGAGATTCAAAGGTTTTAAAAGATTGTAATGTTTGTTTGTAAAGGTTGTAAGTGTTAATAATTGTTCTTAAAATGCAAGTCAAGGTCTTGCTTTTATAGACTCTTCATATCCGATCAAGAAAACCATTAGAAGAGTTATAACCTTTAGAAAAACCTGAAAACCATTGGAAGAGTTACATCTTTTGATTTTTATTCACAACTTGTCACTGGTAATCGATTACCAAATCCTTGTAATCGATTACACAAAGCATTTTTGTGAAAGGATATGATTCTTCACAATTGAATTTGAATTTCAACGTTCAAACATACTGGTAGTCGATTACCAATTCATTGTAATCGATTACACCATTTTGAAATCAATTGGAACGTTGTAAATTCAATTGAAAGCTTTTTTGAAAACAATCTTTAATACTGGTAATCGATTACAATAAACTGGTAATCGATTACCAGAGAGTAAAAACTCTTTGCTAAAAGATTTTGTGAAAAAACGTCATGTGCTACTCAATATTTTGAAAAACTTTTTAGAACTTATCTTGGTTGAGTCTTTTCTTGATTCTTGAATCTTGAGTCTTGAATCTTGATCTTGATTATTCTTGATTCTTGATTCTTTATTCTTGAAACTTGATTCTTGAATCTTGAAATCAAATTTCTCTTGATTCATGAAGTGTTCTTGAGTCAATCTTGAACTCATTCTCTTGGGCTTTTTGTCATTATCTTTGTTATCATCAAAACTCCTTGAATCACTCTTGATTCATCATTATGAAGCTTGCTTCTACAGTTTAATGTTTAGGGGTTAGGGTATAGGGTATAGGGTGTAGGGTTTAGGGGTTAGAGTTTTGGGTTTTGGGTTGCAGGTTTTGTGCCTAGGGCTTAGGGTTAAACTACACAAGCCATTAAGAGACTGCTACATTCCAAAATAAGTAATGTTAAAAGAATAACTAAACTACACAAACCAAAATAAGTAATGTTTCTAACTAACAATTTCATTGAAGACCACAAAGTAAATACATTAAAGAGAATTTAAACCAATACATGTCACTCGTCTAACATACATAAATCAATTAAATGAACAACTCCCACGGTCAGATTGCATTGGACATCGACGCCTGTTGTGCCCTTCTGCTCCACATCTACTACATTTTTGTCGGTGCTCAGATGGTTCGAGCCAATCCATCTCATTCCTTGTCCTTGTTGATTTTGGGATAGGGATAAGTGTGGATGCGTCATCAGAAGGAGGAATAGACACTTCATTCCCAAGAGGCCACCATTGTGCCGAGTAAGCTTTTAAGATGTGCTCATTTGTGTAAACAACATCTATATATTGGTAGTAGTTCATGCTCACGTAACCACAAGCTGCAATAATGTGTGAATATGGATAGTGAAGCGCATAATACTTTTCGCATTGATAATAATGACCATTCAAGTTAACTGCCCACTTTTGTCCGCCACGTTGCGTTATAGGATTGAAGGTCTCCTTTACTTCAAACCTTGTCGAGTGGATATCATACATGCGAACGATGTGCGAACAAGCTTGTTCTTGATTTTTTCTAAGTTCTTTAACAAGCTTAGAACAATATACTTGTCCTTCATTTAACTATCTTTGGGCTTGGCAGTCACGATCAACAAATTACTTTCGACACCTACTATATGTTGATTTGACCAACGCTGTTATCGGTATGTTGCGACAATCCTTCAAAACCTTATTTATACATTCTGAGAGGTTGGTTGTCATGTAGCTATATCGACATCCTTCTCTATCATAAGCCATCATCCATTTTTCCTTTGAAATGCGATCAATCCATGTTGCTATGGCTGGACTTAGTTGACAAAATTTTTCTTAATTTTGATAAAAAAAAATGTGCTTGCAAGGAGTGTAGCCTGCATAAAATTAGTTAGCAAAAATAGTTTTAAGTATATATGAAACTTAAATTAACGTGACCATCATAAATGAAATCTTACCCAATTTCTTCAACATTTCTTTTTGTTTGGCATTATTGAATTTGCGATTGAAATTGCTTGCTATGTGTCGGACTTAGTAAACATGATAACCGTGGGGAGGTTGCCAACCAAGTGCTTCGTTAGCCACAATAGACTTTATACTCCCGTGACGATCAGATATGAGACAAATACCATTTTTATCTGTGACATGTTCACGCAAGTGTGCCAAAAACCATGACCACGTTGTTAACGTCTCACCTTCGACCACGGCGAATGCTAAAGTAAGAACACCACCATTTCCATCTTGTGATGTGGCCATTAAGAGGGCCCCACGGTATTTTCCATACAAATGTGTGTCGTCAACTTGTATGATTGGCTTACAATACTTGAAAGCCTCTTTACATTGACCAAAAGTCCAAAACACTCTATGAAACTGACGATGTTCGTGACTAACCGTATTCCCAATAATAAAATCGTCATGTAGTATTCGAAAATGTGATCCAGGAGAATGATTTTGCATGTGTGTTAGCCACGACGAAAGTTTCGCATATGACTCTTCCCAATCGCCATATTCTATTGCAATGACTTTTTACTTTGCCAACTAAGCTTTCTTGTACGACACCTTGTAGGCAAATTCACTGTTAATCCTCTCTTGAATCAAAGAAACTTTTATTGATGGATCTTCTCTGATCATGCATGTCAATAAAATAACAAAATTTAAATGACAATTAACGCAAAAGTAGCATAATATGAACATAAAATACGTACCTACTACACAAGTGACAATTAAATCTGAATCAAGCTTCTCGTGATCTTGTCTCATGGTCATATTGAGACATGTGTGTGATCCACCCCATTGTGTGACTTTCCATGAATCAGTTTTTTTTAGATAAAATTGCCCTCATATAGAAAGGGCAAGGACACTTTGCGCTTTTATTCAAGCAACAAACAACATACTTGTTCGATTTGCTTTCAACAACTTTGAAACTTTGATGCACCTTCATAACATATTGTTTGACTGCATTCTTGATCGCATCTTTACTATCAAAATCCATGCCAACATATAATTCTTGGCCAACATTAAAACTCGATTGCATCTCCAAATCACAAATGTCCTCCTCATCAGGATGACTCTAGTTGATATTATTATAATGCAAAGCATCATTCTAAAATGGATTTTGAATTTCTTGTACACCTAATAGTTCAAAAAAAGAGAGTTCAAATCATACTTATTTAGCATTAAATACAATTGTCATCAAATGATAAATGTATTCACCTATTTTTTTAGAGGAAATTATACCTTCTGCTAGGTGAACAATTCTTACAGGTTGAATCATGTCGGTGACTTCATCGTCTGTATCAAATATACCGTCAATACTATCATCTTCGTTTAAAGACTCTTCCACGTATGAGTTAGACACAAGATAATCATCATCATCATCATCTTCATCGCCATGTAAATTGCTCACATTTCTTGTCGGTTGCGCCTCATTATTAGATAAATTATTTCCACATGATGTAAGAGAATTTGCAGAATGAAACATAGAACCACCAGCCACATCCTTTTCTATGTACAATTCCAGAATTGACATTTGATCTTATTGTTGAAAACTTTTGAGCATGGTTTCAACATCTTCGTCATCACAAATTTGCAACGCAACATATTTTCCAGACACTAAAAATCTACAACTGATAGCACAAATAATTTCATTATTTTCTAACTTTACCTTATCTCCAATTTTTTTCTTCAAAGCATTGAAACTAATTCCACGTTTAATCTAAACCATTTTTTTACTGCATTCAAATATTACATCATCATTCTCTTCATATACCCTTCCATTGAAATACAACACTATTATAACCGAATTCATGATGTACCTACAAAAATAATATTTTAAATAATTAATCATAATAAATTCAAAATAATAAAATGTAATCACAAAAAGTTCCTTTACTGGAACTTGACATTAAAAATTTATTCTATAAAAAATTATTAACTTTAAATAAATATAATGGTAGACACTTAAAAAACATAAACGATTCCAAGGTAGTAATTTTAAAGGCAAAATAAACCATAACAAAGTTAGTATTATAAATAATTAATCTTACCAATAATAATTTCAAAATAAAAAAAGGTAATTACAAAATTACTACAAATACATTAAAATAAATATGATGCGAGAAACTTAAAAGTATAAATTTAAAAAGGCAGAACTAAAGAACACTTTCAAAGTACACATTTTAATTACATACTACACACTTCATATTGAAATTTTTTTCCGCACTCAACATACTTACTTCAAATAAATATAATGCCAAAAAAAATTTAATTTTAAATACCGTTCAAGTTGAACGCTCATAAATTTTTAACACACAACAACAAACCATGAACATCAACCTAATCTAATTAAAAAATTACTACACCTTCATATTAAAAAAAAATTCCACACTAAAAATACTTACTTCAAATAAATATGATTCTACAAAATTTTTTAGTTTTAAACACTTTTGAAAGTACACAATTGATCAATTTTTAACACACTAACAAAGCATCAACACCAACCTAATCTAATTAAAAATATACTAAAAACTTCATATTCAAAATATTTTTTCGAGACTCAAAATATTTTCTTCAAATAAACATGATGGCACAAATTTCTTTTATTTTAGACACACACAAACAAGCATATGAAATATAAAGCTAATTTAATTAAAAAATTAATAAAAACTTCACATTCAAACTTATTCTGATCTAAAAAATTACTTCAAAAAAAAAAATTGATGCCACAAATTGTTTGACTGGAAATTTCAAACCTTATGACTGACAAATTTAAATCTCAACAAGCAAATTTCGAACCTTATGGCTGACAAATTTAAACCTCAAGAAGCAAATTTTGACCGTAAGAAGTTTTGAAAATACTGAAATCTAGTTTTCAACACACACACTAAAGCAATTTTGGAGACGCTGGACGTATATAAAGACCCTAAATCGCCAAAGCCACTGACTATTTCCATTTACCTAACTCGCCAATGCCAGTGGCTACTCCAATTTAGCCTAACTCGTCAATGCCAGAGGCTACTTCCCTTTAGCCTGTCAACTGAAAAAGCGCTTGCCAACTGAAAAGCCTGAAAGGCTGAGAGCCTATGCCTCCTGTGCTTGGAACTCGCCAGTTTGACTGGCTACTCCCCATGCATGGCGAAATTGCCAATGGGGTTGGCGACTCTAGGCCACGTGTACGGACACAGTAAATTCGTCAATGTAACTGACGGTTTGCTTCTGCATGCATGTATTTTACTTAGAAAAGAGATTCATGCCGAAAAATGTTTTAAAACAACCTCATTTGAAGAATTAGTTTGTAAAAATGTCCCCTTTGGGGTGATTTGCCACATGATGGAGTTAGTAAATAATAGGGCAATTACGAAAACTTTATAAAAAAAAACTTATTTTCATTACCTTTGATATAATTTCAACTAGCTCAGAACAAGTCACATCATTGATGGATGGTAAGTCGTTAGCAGCCAATACAACCTGCGTTCATACAGAATCACATTAAATACGTTAAAGATGGCAGCGGTAAGAACAGAATTTCAAAAGCAGTTTCGATTTCAAACATATAATTAAAATGGAAAAAATACTAATGAACAACATTTACAACAACACAATCATTTACACGTTTTATCCAGAAATTAGAGTTTAGATGATTGATATAGAATTAAAATATCTGAAAATTTTGCTTTCATGGCTTTTGGTAGAAATAAAGATGCAAAATATATGTGGCAATGTGCTACCTATGCTCCACTTTGGTGCATTTGATTGAACAATAACTCCTGTATTTTTAAAGAGAATTCAATGGCACAACACTTGATTTGGTAAAATTTTATGTATTTGGGTTCTATTTGTTGTAAATCACTTGACTTTATAAATGGGGTAACCCTTGTTAGGATTGGACAGCTTTGCTACAATGATTTTCTCTTTTTTCTTTGTTTTATATGTTTGGTTATTATGCTAAAAAAGGGTTCCTTTTCATCCATCTCTTTTGCAATATTTATCTTCATTTTAATGATTTTTTATTTTATAAATAAATAAAGAAGTCAGCAAACCTGACTCCTAGGCCGAAGTACTTCTCTTGCAAATGGCATAATACCCAAAATGATATCTGCACCAGAGTTATCAAAAAATATGATAACCTGCCATGATAAAAGGCACACATTAGAACAGTACCACGACATAAAATATGCCAGAAGAAAAAAAATCAATTATCAATGATAAACTTGTATCTCTTTAAACATGTTAAAGTTGCCTTCTTCCATGGGTTCTTGCTCCATTTCAATTTGAAAGTGTCAAGATCATGAATGACACAAGGTCGAGGAACGAGATTTTGACAACTAGCCAAAAAGGACATTCCATCCTTAGAGAAAACCTCTGCAAGCTTCAAGAAATTGTAAAAACAATAAGGTAATATACATATACATAAAGTACAAATAGATATTGCTTTACACACTACTGTATGATTGTGATAATTAAAAAAGAAAAAGAAAAACAGTTTTCTTCAAGTAGGAAACTAAATTCATACCTAGGTAAAGTTTTTAGAATATCTAGTTACCCATGCAAAATTTCAGCAACCAAGGCAAGATAGAAACATTGTATTTTAAGGATAATTAGCCACTGAATGTGTCCTTATTCTTCGCACAGCAATGAGGAACAAATCCAAATGATATCAGAAAATGGGATAACACCAGTGACAAATATACAATAGTACTAACAGCAATCAACTACGGAAAGTTAAGGAATATTGTATTTTAAGAATAATTAGACACACCATGTGTCCTTATTCTTCACAGAACAGAGGAACTAAACCAAAAAACAGGAAAGCGGAAAGAATGAATAAAGGGATTGTTACTGAAACATGGTACATAAAAGAATATTTATAGATACAGATTGCAGCTTAACCTAGTAAAATTAGTGTTTGAATGAACAAGTAGGTGCAGTCTGGTTTGGCAAAGAATCTTAATTAGTTTTGCCAAGTTATCAAAAGAATGCATAGTAAATCATCCTACCTGTGCAGAACCAAGATCAAATATGTTTCCAGCAAAAATTCCTCTAACTAGATTCTCAAGTCGCTTGCTTTCATCTTCAATGGCATCATTAAGATGAACAACATTCTCAAACAGTGAGATGGTTTTTGCATTTTCTACATCCTATTGAAGTTAATAGAAAAGAGTAACATAACTTGGGTGAAATAAAACTATATTGTGCATTAATAATGTCATGTACCACCCCAGCTCTCCTTTATTAAAATTGATAACAACATATGTTTAAATTCTTCTCACTCAACTTCGGCTAATGAACAGTAGAGCTTCTCAACCAACTACATCTGAAAACAATTCCATTATTTCTCCTCCATAATTCATGCAAGATGTTACATTTAATCAACTACAATCAGATAACACTTTTCTTCCACCTTTTATTGTCCATAGTTGCATAGCAGTAACAAATGGCATCCCAAATAACAGTTAAACTTACCTTGACTTTTTTGAAGATATCACTGAATCCCAATTCTCTAAGCACGAGTTCATGAAGTCTACAGAGAAGCTGGAAAATCCCCCCAACCACCCAGAGAGGGAGAAAAATAGAAAAACATTCACCTTGTGTTTGGATGAAAAATTTAAAATTTTTTAAAAAAATTCAAATACACAATATTTTAATTATCTTAATTTAAATTGTTTTCATTTTATAAATATTTTATTTGCATGAAGTAATTTAATTTTTTTATTTTAATTTCTTAATTTGATAAAGTAATTCAATTTCAATGAAATTTAAAATTTCATTTTAAAATGTTTTTTAAAAATTAAAATTTTAATATTAAATAAATAAATATTAATCATTTTTAAATATTTAAAATAATTTTACTGAAAAGGGATGACTCCACATTGGGGTATGAATGATAACATTGTTTTTTCTTTTTGTTTCAAAGCAATATTAATAGTTGTACATTATGAGTTATGACATGAATGTGTTTGGCTGGATAGAGACCACACTGAAAACATTTGGGTTGAGGTGAGAGACCACTTACCAGAAAGGGATCGGATCATTCTTTTACTCAACAGAAACTTTGAAATTTGATTTGATTTGACTTGATATTTAGAAATATTGTTTATGGTGAGATATTTTTATGGTTTTCTCTATCTCTGCTTTCGGATATTAGAAACCTTGTCATTCTGTAGTCTATTTTTAGAAGGAAAAATAATAATAGTAATAAATGAGAGAGAAAGTGAAATGAGCGTTGTAATAGGGGTTGGGGTTGGCAGGCTAACATGACAAGATGAAGGCTGGCCTACCTCTGTGGTGGCTACCTATTAGATGATTAGTGCTCACATGGTCACGTTGTTCAACCCTGTCTTTTCCAACTCTTTATTTTTCATTTCAAAGTTGCCCTTGTCTAATTCCAACCACACTCAACCTATTACTATTTCTTTTCCTTTCGCATAAAAAAGCATCAACCCTTCTCTCCCACCTCATCCACTCTCATTCCATCTATTGTTCCTACAAGAGAGAAAGAATGTCAAAGGAAATGAGCCAACAGAGGAAAGACTACGTAGACCCTCCACCAGCCCCCCTCATCGACTTGGTCGAGATTAAGCTCTAGTCCTTCTACAGAGCTCTCATCGTCGAGTTTATTGCCACACTTCTCTTCCTCTATGTCACCATTGCCACCGTCATTGGCCACAAAAATAGACCAGACCATGCGACGGGGTTGGCCTTCTCAGCATCACATGGGCCTTTTTGGTGGCATGATCTTTGTCCTCGTCTACTGCACCGTCAACATTTCTGGTAGTCCTCCGCGGTGACAACAACTGGAATCACCCCACCGTCACCGCCATCTTCATCTACGTCATCCTCATGGCCTTCGCACCCATGCCACGAGTTCTCTCCGCCGCAACGTTCACTTCACCGCCTTGAATTCGGATTCTCGTTCACGCAATTACCTTCCTCCGGCACAGAAGTGTATCTGATGACACTGCTCATGGTTTTCGTAATCAAAGATAGGATGTAAGATAGGGTGTGAGAGAGAGAACGAAGGGTTACTGTATGTGAGAGGAGAGCATTTGAAGTTCTTACCAATTAGGTGGAATTTCAATTCCTATTATTTTAGTCTATTAAATTTTTAAAAAAAATTGATATAAATTTAAATTTTTTAAAATTCTGTATCCAAACAACTAAATTATGATAATACTTAAAAAATGAATTACCTTATTTAAATCCTTCATCCAAACACAAGTGAAGAAAATTAGAAACATCAACAAATTTCTTTTTTTTTTCTAATTCCTATTTTGGGGAAGGGGGATTAGGGTATAGTTTTACCTATAGTATAGAACATACAATGCAATCAGGAGGCCCACCATGACTTTCAGGATATTTCTTCAAATCTTCAAGTATATCAACATATATCTTTTGCAGGAAAAAACATAAACAAAACATAAAATTAGTAAATCCCATACTACAAGTTATTAAGTATAATAAAAATAAGAAGTAAGAAATAACCGTTGAGCAAATTTTTCAGCTTTAGTTGCAGCATCAGGAACAGAAGTATCACTCTCTGCACGCTTCCTGTTAAATAAAAGCTAAATGATGAGGTAAAGTGTAAACATGAAACACACAAATAATGAAATCCTTGCAATAATATAAAAACTCATATATTTCACTAAAACCAGTAATGATTGTTTTAATATTCCCATCAAATTGTTGCTTCTACTCACCTTAATTAAGAAAAAGCAATTCTAGGAAGTTTGTAAATTGAGCAAACATGGCTCCTAAAATCTAGGTTAGGAGACAGCCAGATTGGTTGATCATCTGGTGCTTTTAGGTTGATTCAGAACATAAGAAAAGTACATCAATAAATTACAAATTATTATTAAAATTGTTGAAACATTCATTTGTTATAGATGTTACTATGATCATGATTTTGGTGCTTTGTTAATATTAATGATGCTTATAGTATATGTTTACCTAACACCCAATTTATAGGTAAAATTATCCAATGTAATATGGATACCAAATGGAGATATTTTCTTTATTTTTAGTATAGATTAATAATTAATTATATAGATTATTATTATTGTTTCTTTCTTAAAATAAAAGGCATGCATAGTTTGAAAATTGGAGTGATCTCCATATAATTGAAACATATGGTGTCAAATTATTTTGGTCTAATTATCACAAAATGATTATGATAGATGCATTCATTCAAAATATGTGCAAGAAATTTTTTTATTTTTTTATTTTTAAAAAATTGAAAATGAGACCCTTATCAAATGTTTAACTTAACAATGTTTTTGTCAAACCAAAATTTTGATCAAGAGAAAGATGCACGTAAAGTATTGATATAATACATTATAATTTATATTTCATTATAAGCATAACGCTAATACAACTAGAGTCTTCTTAAAACTATCAAAACATGATATAAGTATCTCAATTATCAGTGAAGAAATGTAAAACAATCATAATTTCCAACTTATTGCCTTTTCCAAGCATTAACAAACTTAGACATTGGAGTCATCCAAGAGAGCTAGTGTCTTCAAGGACTGAAAATTAAAAAGAGAAAGAAAGAAAGAAAAGAAAAACAGAATGTTAGTTTCCAAAATGTGTAAATAAAAATAAATAAAATTCTTATACTTATAAAAAAAATTCTAATAATTCAAGTAGTCAGAATAATAACATCAAGTTAATGATAGATTAAAATCACAATAGTTTATAAGAAAAACATTTAAGTATTTAACATCAATAATTATGAGTTTAATGATTATATAACGACAATATAGTTTTATACTATTAATTAATCTTAACATAACTTTTGTAAAATTTCACAAACTTATTACATACATACTAGTAAATAATTGGATGGCAATATAAAATAATTTAACATTATTAATACACAACTTATTTTCTCTAATTATATCTCTATTTTATTTTATGATAATGAAAACTTTTCATCCAAATTTTTAAAAGATTACATAGGACATAGTTTTATTAAAATAAACTCAACCAAGCACGAAATCGTGACCCTACTTAATTATCATGCTATAATTACTCATTTAATTATTTATGGGTAATAAATCTCATATTTATTTTATAATTTACGAAAGCAACTTAGCCATTGTATCACAAAAATAATATCTCTTTTAATATATATTTTTTTTTATTTGAAATCAGAAATAATATTAAACAGTTTACAATACTTATACATTTTCAATATGTTTTAACTTCAATATATATATATATATATATATATATATATATATATATATATATATATATATATATATATATATATCATCTCTCAGATAAACTTAATTAATTTAACTAATCTTTCATATAACTTAGGGATCTAACTTTGTAGTAGCTATTGACTTGAAATTATCCCATATCTCTTAAAAATTAATTATATTAAAAATAGTTAAAAAGTATGAAATCTTATTGTCACAATTCAAAATTATAATATATATGAAATCTTTCAAGTATATAAACTATATGAAAAGCAAAAGAAACTATATATATGGAAGGGCTAGAATATTATTACCTGTTAAGCTTCAGTCATGCACCTTTGATATTTTATTAGCAAATACTGCGACCTTGACATAAATATTGTAGGATAGATTTTTCAAGAACTTGAAATAGGCATGTCTCCAAGAACGCTTGAATAAGATTGAGCCAAACACCACCCAAAAGCTTATAACAAATCCAAATGTCATACTCATGTAAAATTCACGACTGAAAAGTGAATATTCATCCTCTGGGACTTCAACATTTGGTTCTTGTGCTAGCCCCTTATCAATACACAATTTCTCAAGAGGCGGTCCACAAAGATCAAGATTATCTTCATAACTCGAGGCATTAAAACTCTGTAACTGCGTGCTGGTTGGAATTTTTCCAGTTAGATAGTTATGTGACAAATCTAACACACCGAGTCCATAAATTTGAGTAAGACTTGGAGCAATTGAACCAACCAATTGGTTTCTTGACAAATCAAGAGATTCAAGTGATGTTAGCTTTCCGATTTTTGAGGGAATTATCCCTATCAAATTGTTTCTTGATAAATTCAATGAAACCAATCCAAATAAATTCTCTATTTCCAGTGGAATTTCTCCAGAAAAGTGATTGCTTGAGAGATCAATAATTTTTAGAAGTAGTAACCCATTATTTTTGAATATTTGTTCTGAACCTTTCCACATCAAGAGTGCATTCAAATCATATGGTTGAGGACTTGAAGAGTAATTGAGTTTGACAAAATATGAATGACCTTGATAATCTCTTGAAGATGTCTTTTGAGTCATTGAAGTAAAATTTTTTATGCATTTAGGAATTTGCCCAGACATGCTGTTTAGTGAGAGATCCAAGAGTTGAATCTTACTTAGGTAGCAAATTTTCAAAGGTAAACTTCCATGGAAATTATTTCTTCCCAAACTTAAAAATTGCAACTCCTGTAATTCGCTCCCAATCCAAGCAGGGATAAGTCCTGATAATCTATTTTCTGCAATATCTAGCATTACTAGATTTGTGCAACTCCTCAAGGAGAAAGGTATCTCATCTGTTAAGTTGTTGTTTCTCAATAGCAATGCTTGAAGATGAAGAAGAGATCCCATGGATGTAGGTATCCTTCCAGAAAAATTATTGTGACTTAAGTCCAAATAAGATAATGACTTGAAATGGATCCAACAATCCGGAATTTTTCCAGAGAAATGATTATTTGAAAGATCTAATTGGTATAAATTTTCAACTGTATCATTCACACATAAAAATGAAAGAGAATCTGAGAATTTGTTTTTGGATAAATCAAGAAACACGGAACCTCGCAGAAATGGTGGAATAGGGTCATCAAATTGATTTGATCCAAGAATTATGGAGGTGTAAAGATTCTTTATTGGAAAATTTGGAATTATACCATGGAGATTATTGTATGAAATATTCATTGAAATCCATTCTCGGAATGCTAAGTTAGCCCAAAACCACTTTGGAACCATACCTGCTATTCCAGCATTTGAAATGTCAATATCCCAAATTTGATTTTGTGTCTCCAACCATTTGGGAAATACTGGACCTAGCTTGCAAGATCGCAATCCTATGTGGCTCAACTGAAATGGTGGGACCCAATTTTGGCTAAATGCCAAGGCCAATAAAGAGTTGTCAGATAACTCCAATAAGTCTAAGTTAGACATATTAGCGAAATGATAGTCAGTGAGCACACCCTTTAAGGAATTTGATTGCATATCTAGTCTCTTCAGTTGAGGTGGAAATTTAATATCTTTAGAAATCTCTCCTTTTAGCTTGTTTCCATAAAGATATAATTCTCTTAAAGATGAGAATATTGAGAGGTCGGGTAGTGTGCCGTTGATTTGATTCATGCCTAGATATAATTGTTCCAATGAATATCTAGCACATCCAGATAAGTGATGGATTATCATTGGAAACTCTTCACTCAAGCTATTATTAGACATATACAATGAGCGCAAAGCACATGCATTCCCAAATGATTTGGGAATTCCACCTTCTAAAGAGTTTGATTCGATTGACAAAGACTCCAACAGAGACGGCAATTTGTTCCTCTCTGGAATTTTTCCGTTTAATTGATTTTCTGAAAGATCCAATCTTTTCAAGGCAGAAAATACTGAAAGGTCAGGAAACGTACCATTGATTTGATTTCCTTCTAAGTTCAATTCTTGCAGCGAGAATCTGGCACATCCAGACAAGTGATGGATTATCATTGGAAACTCTTCACTCAAGCTATTATCAGACATGTCCAATGAGCGCAAAGCACATGCATTCCCTAATGATTTGGGAATTCCACCTTCTAAAGAGTTTGATTGGATTGACAGAGATTTCAAATGAAGTGGTAAGCGGAGGCCTTCAGGTATATTTCCACTTAATTGATTCATATCAAGAGCCAATGTTTTTAGAGATGAGAATACTGAAATGTCAGGTAAAGAGCCGGTGATTTGGTTATATGTCAAATCCAAATCTTGTAATGAGTGTCTAACACAACCACTAGACAAATTATGAAGGATTGATGGAAGGTCTTCAGTCAAATTGTTTGCTGGCATGTATAAAGAATGTAAGGTGCATATATTCGCCAAGGATTTCAAATCCTCACCCTTGAATATATTATATGAGAGGTCGAGGTGCTCAAGAGAATTCATTACACGGCCAAAATGGTTTAATGTGGAACCCTCCAAGAGGTTATAACTAAGGTCAAGCTCAACAAGGTTGAAAGTGACGTTGGACAGCCACTGGAGAATCATTGATGACGTGAAGTTGTTCGAGGAAAGATCAAGAATGGAAAGGGAACTAGAAAAATTGAATTTAGAGAGCCTCACTGAAAGGATAAACTGATCGGAAAGGCTACAATCAATTAAACTCAGTTCTCTAAGTTTTGGTAGCTTGGCAATCATTTGGGGGTAGCTATGAGAAGTGTTGAGATTAGATATGGAGAGCAAGGAAAGATGGGTTAAAGAAATGAGATTAGACAACCAATGATCTCCATCGTCAATTTTGAGAGCACCACCATCATCATCATAATGTGATCCTCCAAGATAAAGCTTCTGCAAATTTGAAAGGTTCCCAAGTTGGGACGGTATACTTCCTTCAAAAGAATTGTAGCTGAGATCAAGATGCTGCAACTGGGAGGGATTTCCAATTTGAGAGGGTATATTTCCTTCAAATCGATTGACACTGAGATCAAGATGCTGCAACTGGGAGAGATTTCCAATTTGAGAGAGTATATTTCCTTCAAGTTGATTGCCCCAGAGATCAAGATGCTGCAACTGGGAGAGATTTCCAAGTTGACGTGGGATTGAACCCTTCAGAGAATTCCCAGCAAGATTTAAGTATTTCAAATGAGAAAGAGAGCCAAACTGAGTGGGAATTTTTCCGCCAAATTGAGAATATGACAGATCAAGGTATCTCAAGTTGCTGAGAGAACCAAGAAACTCTGGGATTCCTTTGCGTTGAAAAGAATTGCAACTGAGGTTTAAATAGTTTAATTGTTGCAACTCCATCAACGACTTGTGGATCTCTCCGCTAATATAACGTACTTGTTCTTCATTAACATCTCTATGAAGGTCGAGCATTAGGACATGGCCGGTGAGGTTGCTGCAGCGAATCCCTTGCCATTGGCAGCAATCAGAAGTGGTCCAAGAAGAGAGCATGCCATAGTCATCCACAAGTGCAGCCTTGAATTGGAGGAGTGCTTCCCTCTCAGTCTGAATGCACATAATTTGGTCTTGAGCAGAAACAAGAACCTGCAACATCATAAATATTATTATGGCTTGCATGAATTTCAAACGAACTGGATTAATGGTTGGCATTTTGGTGGTTATCATCACAAAGGCAAAGTGATTAATTGATGAAATGAATCCACTCAATATGAGAATGATACTGATGACTTTAGCAGTGCCAATAACCATGCATATATATAACATCGGGATGGTTAATGGAACACGTATTTCTCAACAGTTGGGCCACTCATAATTTCTTCCAAGTATGTAAAATATATTCAAATAATTTCTTTTGACCCAAATAGTTTGATTAGTTATGTTTATTATATAATTATTTCTTTCCCGTTTTTTTTTTTTAAATTATCAGCTCTTTTTATATTATTTATATTATACATGTTATAAATATAAAAGCAAAAGAAGTAAGTATTAGGACGTTTCTAAAATATAAACAAGTAACTAGAACTATGTATAATGGTAAAAATGTTGGAACATAAAAGTGTATATAACTTTTATTTTGTTATTTAAAAGTTAAAGGGATTTGGATAGTAAACGAGATTTAATTTGGTGGGATAAAATATGTGAATTATTATAAATATTTTGATATTATCTTCTCCTCTGCTAATAAAAAAAATCCGGAGAGGAAGGGTGGAATTTGATAAAAAAAAAAAAAAAAAAAAACTTATGTGGTACTATAAGATGGAGCATATACACATGCCCACTATAAGATGGGTTCGGCATCCAACTAATAACACGTCTAAATAATAATTATGATTTTTGTGGTTCTGTTTGCTTCTGCCACAACTATTTTGAGAAAAATAATGACTTTAAAGGAATTTTTTGAAAGAAAACTTTTATCCAAATGTCATTGATTTTTTTTTAATTTTAAAATGAAATTTGCTCCTAACTTTCATCCAAATGCCATTGAATTTTTATTTTTATTTTCAGAAAACGACGACTTCAAAAAGTTCTCTAATTCAATAAAAATTAAAATAAAAGACGACTTTGAATTGTCAATACGAAATTAAAGTAACATAGCTGTTTGCGTATGCCTGCTTGAATACCTTAATAATTATTTAAAATTGGCATTCATCTAAAAATTATGTCCGAAAGAATAGCATAATTAATCCTTTTATATGTAGAATCAATAAATAGCTTTATTATTTTTTGTTCTGTTATAAAAGAGTTATTTGAATGTAAATATTCTAAAGCAAAGCAGACTAAAAGAGAAGCTAGCAAAATTTTGTAATGACCCCAATTAAATCAATTTATCTTTTCTAGAGCTAAAATTTTATTATTTCTACTGATTATTCATTATTTAAAATTTTATATTTATATCAATTTACTTTTGATCAAATTTTATTATTATATTACTAAATTTCTTTCTGTGTTTATTGCATTTATATTTATTTGTTTTATTATTTTGTATTCTTTTAATTTATTATTTCATTTTAATATTTAACCTAGTTACATAAAAATATATTTATATTTTACTTTTAATAAATAACAGTCAAAACAAAAGTTTTAGATATTCATACTTATAAATTAGACAAAAAAATTAATTTTTAGGATATTTAATTTTTAAAATGTTGTAATATACGAATCAAATATATAAAAAAAAATCTATTCAATAAAATTTATGAAATCAGTTAAAAAAAACCTATACACTAGGACGCTATGAGATGGGTTAAATTTTCAGCAAACAGCTAATTTCCAATCAGACCTCGTATAGGTACTACAGTCTACAACACGTCTAAATAATAATTATGACTTTGGTGATCTTGTTTGTTTCTACTACAACTACTTTTAGGAAAATAGTAATTTCAAAGGAAATTTTTGAACGAAAGCTTTCATCCATATGTCATTTGAATTTTTATTTTTATTTTAAAATAAAATTTGTTCCCAACTTCTCTTTTAAATATGTATCAATTTTATTAGTTCATATTATTTTTTTACTAATATTAACTAATAAAATCGGTATATACTTAAAAGAGAAGTTAGAGTAAATTTTACTAGTTGATATTATTAAATACTTCAAATTGAATCATTTAATTTATTTATTTTCAGCTTTTATTTTTAACTATTCAACTTTTTTCAAACTTTTAAATTTCATCCTAAGTATCAACTATCAATTAACGATATTTTAAGTAATCGTCCTAAACACAATCTAAATCTTATGGTGGCAAACACTATGAGCAAGATTGTGTGCATTAATTACTTGACCCATATTTTGTTATGCATTTCAACGGAACAATTTTCGGTTTAAAGATGCTAAACGTAGTATATATATTTTCTTATGAGTAAAATGACGAAAATTACACAACAACACAACTTTTCTTTTATTTTTCAATTTAATATCTAACCAATTAAATAAAAAATAAGACTTAGAAAATAATGTAGCATTCTAAACGATATATATCAAGTGCAGACTAGTGACATTTTAGGGGAGTTACAAAAAAGTTACAATATATCTTCGTAAAGTAATGACATTCATATTTAAAATAATTAGAAAAATAATAAGCACAATTTGCAATTTATGAAAACAAAAAACTGCTCTTTGAAAAAAAAAAGGTTAAAAGTATAACTCACGGTAACTTTTGCACTTTGTTTGGATTAGAAATCAAATAGAGAAAAATGAGAGAGAGAAAAAACAGAAATAAAAGATCAACCAGGTGGAAAATTTATATTGTTTGGATAAATAGAAATAAAAAAAATTGAATGATTTTTTTTAGCAATCCTCCCATAAAATTACCATTGCTTCACACAAAATACTTCCATTTTATCACTGTTTTTGAGGAATCAATATTTTTTTGGACTCCACTAAATTTATTTTGCTTCATTTTCATTTCCATCCCATGAAAACCAAAAGTTTCCGTTTCATTTTCATTCATTTATTCCCAATTTATTTCCTTCCAAATCATCTTAAACAAGTGGAGGACTTCAAATTATATGTTAAAATGGTGTCTGCTTTAAGTGACATTCAAATTGAGTTTGGTTGAAAAAAGTGATCATGTTCTTAATTAAGAAGAAAAAATTGGGTTTAAAAAAGTATACCATGCTTGAAAGGCAATCAAATTTAAATACACACATGATAGCATTAAATTCTTTTATTTTCTCACATTTTTAATTTTTTATATGGGCTATAATTTCATTATTCCTATATATCAATATAATATAGAATAAATTTCTTAATTCAATATTCATATAATAAATGTTTAATATCAATTTGATATTAGTCATATTAACTAAAATTTGTACTACTTAATATGATGATACTTTCAAGGGAGGACTTGGAAAATTATATAGTCAAATGTATGATTGACAAATATAGTTAATAGAATTTCATACTTAAAAGAGCAATGACATTCAAAATTTTAAAATTGAAAAAAAAATACATCATATTCTACACATAACTGTCCTATGTGGGTTCTTTTTTTTATGTGTGAAGAAATATTGTAAATAAAATTTATTGTGTGTTTCATTTATTTAAGGAGAGATGTATCATATTAATTAAGACCACAAGAAAAAGGTTAATTTGAAGGTTGAACGAGAACAAATAATAATAATTATTGTATTGAGATTTGCACGCTTAGCACGGGTGTTGAATCTCGTGTTTAGCGTCTACTTTTCGCTTAGTGTCACTGTTTTCTTTCACGTCTAGCGCGAACTGATTTCTTCTTTTCTTTGTCATTTCTCCTACTTTTTGTTTTTAATCCCTCCAATTTTTATATTTGCAGTCAGGATTTAGAAAAACATCAATTCTTAAACAGTCCATACAAGTTTAAAAATCTTAAATATTTTTATTCATTAAAATATTGTTGATAATATTTTAATGTTCATATATGTCAAGGATTTTGTGTTGATTTTATGATGTTTTGAGAATATCTACATGTTGAATATATGAATTTATTGGCCCTGGAAAACAGATGATTGGAAATTTGTATAAAAGTAACTTGTTGGCCACCTAATATGATTTTTCTGGAAGAAAACAAAGGAAAACTTGAAAAAGACTCCAGTCATCGCATTATTTAAGATAATAATTATGGAAATTTTTATGAAGTGGCCCCTTTAGAAAAGACTCCAGTCATCGCAATATTATTTAAAACAATAAATGTGGAAATTTTTATAGAGTCGGTGGCTCCTCGTACGACTTTGTAGACAAAACACCAAAAAGCTAGTCTACGAAAATTCCGTCATCGCAATACATAAAACAATAAATTAAACTTTTTATCATGTGCGTTATTTGGTCAATAGTGGGCATTACAAATATAAAAAAAAAATTATAAAATTTATAAGGATGAAGTGGTCGTTGTGGAAGGGTTGACCCAAGCTTTGACAACTGACAAGCCACTTGGAGGAGTCGGGGTTGATTATCTTATATGTTGTTTCTGTATTTGAAACAACTTCAAGGCAGAAGAAATAAGTTGTTCAAAATCATTTAATTTGTGTAATTGATTATGGAAGATTAATTAGGAAAAGAACTTGGTAATTTTTGTTTGTTTTTTATTCTTTTTTGTGTTTTTTGCTTTATATATTTGAAGTGGAGGAGGAAGTAGTGGTAGGTTCTATATTTATAATTTGAAAAAATATTGTAGACTAAAAATTATCATAAATTAATTATTTTAAAATTTAAAACATAAAAAATGTTAATAATAAATTAATGAAAGGACTAAAATGGTTCACTCCTAAACATAAAACACTAAAATAAGACTTTTAAAAAAAATCCAAAATGAAAAACACAAAAAACTTATTTACATCAATGTTTTCTGATCATATCATCAATCAATTATCTCTTTGTCTCTATTCTTATCACTCTCAGGATATGATATATACATCAAAGGGTGTTCAATAATATTGGTCAAATAAAAATGATACATATAGCTAGAATGTGAGAGCAGCATGTGCGTCTGATGAACATGTGTCTGCTACCAATAATTAAGTTATAGTCCTTCAATTTTTTATAATTTTCAGATCTGGATTTTTGTCACCGAATAAGTGGTTTTATTTTTATCAGTCGAGAGCTAGCCATGGTTGGGTGAGGAAGCCATTTCTAGCTGTTAAAAACTGCAAACATATCAACTTCATAAAATAATAATGGGAAAAATGACAGGTGGCAGTTTCACAGGACACCACTTCATCATATGACAGGAGCATAAAAGTCGTAACTAAACAAAATTTTGAGGAATTTGACAAGTTAAATATTTATTTAAGAACTAAAATCTAAAATTAAAAAAATTGAAGGACTATATCTTAATTATTCCTTAAAATTGTTAATTGAAGAAGCATACTTGCTTGTGAAGATGCTACCTTGAATTGTGAGAGCATAAAAATAACCTTGAATTGAGAGGAATCAAATTAAGAGAATGGGGTTAGGTTGATATAATTAAAAAGCAGATACCAATTAAAATTCAGCTGTGGAGAAGGCCTTTTTTATTAGTTTTATGTAATTCATTCTTTTGATCCCTTATATTAATAAGCTTTAATTCATTCAAAAATGGCCAATATTGGAGTTGATTAGTAAGTATTCTTGAGTTTTGAAACCACATGTTAGGTCAGTTGCTTAACTTTGAAATTGATCCCTTCGTGGTTGAATCTCTCTTGAAATGAGATTTCAAATATTCATTTATTACTGGGTATTACATCCATTTCCATCCAATTATGAGTGCATATTAGAATTGGCTGCCTTTGGAGCAAATTTGTTTCCAACAATGACGAAGGTGATTGTAGAAGATTGGTAGGAGGAGGTTGGGGTTTCCGTGTGTGCTATGTCCTACCATAAATCTGTAGGTATAAAAGAATCCAACCGATATAAAAAAAAATTATTCACAGTGGATCACTTATGAAAGTGGTTCACCCTTAGACGTCGTCTCTTTTACAAAGTGATCTTTAAAAATTAAATTTTGTATTCATCTTTGCATGTTGAATGTTCCTTCTTTCACAGTGGTCTTTAAACAATTTGATATTTTATAAACATTTGCTGCTTTTTTCTGTCAGTCACTAGAGACTTAGTATTGGAATTAAAGAATTTGGATGTGAAAGGAAGAAAAGTGCAACGTGAAAGTCGTTAATAGGTTGTTACACAGAAAAAAGAAATATTAAAGTTTAAAAAGCACAAACCCCGCGTGAAATGTTAACTTGCTTAATGGTTGGTTAGTGTGAAAATTTGAACTGACTAAAACTATTGTATACATCACTGTTTCAATAATAATAATAATAATATAAACATCCATCCCTCTTCATGATCGAATATTCACAAAGATTAATAATATATTTTTAAATTCTTTTAAGCAATCCTCCGCAAACTAGAGTTTCATATGCATATTTTTAAGTATCATTAAACACTGGTTCAAATTTTTAATTGATTATGTTATTCAGTTAGGAATAAAGTTGCATGAAATGACCTAGTTCACAATCCATAGTTAATAATATTCAGAATTTCTGTTTGATCTATTCAAATTTCCCCATCCTATTAATTTAACAGATTAGTTCAGGTTCCTAGCTAGTTTCTGAATGACATACCTTCATCTATGATTAGGTCAGGGATACATCTATCTTAACATTAAATGAGTAGTCAGAATATTAACTTTTTACAACTATACTTGTTCAGGCATCTCCCCGCTCTTAACACTTTAAAATGACCATAACGAGTCATGTGATGAGTTTGTTAGAAATACTGCATTCTATCCTCAGGCTGTGTAACTTCAACATTTTCTTTGGGTTATGTTTTGATTGATGAAAAGGAGAAAAATATAATACTTATTAGTTCCATTGTGAAGGTCGAGCATTAGATTATGGGAGGTGAGGTTGCTGCAGCGAATTCCTTCCCATTGGCAGCAATCAGCAGTGGTCCAAGAAGAGAGCATGCCATAGCGATCCAGAAGGGAAGCCTTGAATTGGAGGAGTGCTTCCCTCTCCCTCAATGCACATTATTTCCTCTTCAGCACAAACAACCTGCAACGTACATCATCATCAAACACACCATAATTTTGTCCGAAAAAATAGCATACTTAATCTTTTTATATGTAGAATCAATAAATAGCTTTTTTATTTTTTGTTTTGTTATAAAAGAGTTATTTGAATGTAAATATTCTAAAGCAAAGCAGACTAATGAAGGGAAACAATTAAGAATACATATAGCTTACTCATTAGTTAATCTTGCCACAAAACTTTTACTAAAAGATAAAACTGAATATAGGCACAAATTTTGATGCACTAGTTCAATTATTTTGGGTAAATATTGATATGTCTAATCCTGAATAGGACAAACTCCACAAATATTTAACAAAGATTTTCAAGTGCTCAATATATTTAGTAGTAATTTGGTCAGTGAATTGAATACACATATAAATATTGGTACATTGAGTGTTGACTAGTCATACACTAACCTGCTCAATACAAGTTACAAGAAAATTAATAAATATTTGATGGAGAGTTTGAAAAATTTGATATACTTAGTAATAATTTGATCGGTGGATTGAATACAAGTATAAATATTAGTACATTGAGCATTGACTAGTTATACATTGATCTGTCTAATACAAGTTATGAGTAACTCAATAAATATCTGATGTAGATTTTGAATAACTCAATCTGCTTAATAATAATTTGATCTATGAATTGAATATAAGCATAAATGTTGGTATAGTGAACATTGACTAGTCATACATTGACCTATCTAGTATAAGTTACGAGAAACTCAATAAATATTTGATGGAGATTTCGAAAAACTTAATATACTTAATAATAATTTGATTAACTAGTATAAGTATAAATATTAGTTCACTTAGCATTGTCTCGTCATACATTGACCTATCTAGTACAAGTTACGAGAAACTCAATAAATTTTTTATGTAGACTTTGAAGAACTCAATATACTTAATAATAATAATTTGATCAATGAATTAAATATAAACATAAATATTAGTACACTGAGCACTGACTTGTCTAATCCAAGTTACGAGAAATTCAATAAATACATGATGAAGATTCCAAAGAACTCGATATACTTAGTAGTAATTTGATAAATGAATTGAATATCAAGCACACATTTTGATACATGGAGTTAACTAGTGATACACTAACCTATTTGGTTCAAGTTACAAGAAAGTCAATAAATACCTAACAAAGATTCAAAGAACTAGGTATACTTAGTAGTGAATTGAATATAATTGCACAAATTGTGATGCTCTAAGCATTGGCTAGTCGTACATTGTCCTGATTGATACAGATTAAGAGTATTTACAATGCATGATTGCTTAAAATGAGTTTTGTGAGTTCTACAGTGTCACCTAAGTTTAAAAATTTTACATAAAAATTTACTCTAATACTAAAGTTGTTAAAATGAGTGCTTAACTTGATTTATATTAAATTTTGTAGTTGAAAAATGATTCTTTAATTGATAATAATAAATCAAGCAACAGTTACCCTTAAGCAATGCACGGCCAAATCATTTGTTCCAATGATAAAAACTTGTTTATAAAAGTTGTTAAAATGTTCTAAGTAAAGCTCAATAATACTCGAAGAAAATTCCAAAGAACTCATTATGCTTAACTAAAGGTAGATGAGTGAATTAAATATAAGGACAAACACATTGATTAAATATCTATCAGAAATTTTTAAAGAACTCAATGTACTTACCGAGATTTTGATAAGCAAATTCAATATAAGCATAACTTCCATCGCACTAAGCATTTACTGGTCATACAAGGAACACAATTGCCTAAAAAGAAAAAAAAAAGGAACACAATCATATTACAAGAAACTCCATTTACACTGTGAGCATATTACACGCAACTTAATTAATATAATAAGAACTCAATCTATATTTAGCAGAGAATTCAATAACTTTAGTTGGAAATTATTTTTGGAACGTAGCATAGTTCTAAACGCTCAATTTCATCTCCTGCCTTTATTTATTTTATTTTATTTTATTCTTTTTTATACAATCAAATCATTGGAATAATACATCAATAAATCATTACTTTGAGTGATATTTTGTTCAATCCTATCAAATAAGGTTTCAAATTTGAACATTGATAAAAAAAAACATAATTAAAAGGTGAGAATTCTATTAAAGATGATCAGACAAATTTTTAAATGAAGATTAATGATTATCAACAAAATCCATAAATATTTCATATCAATAACATACTTGGAAAAAAAACATTGTTTAATAATTGCTTAATGTTTAATAATTACTGAATTTCATGATTTTCATCTGCCTTTTTGGCAAACCCACAACATGCCAAACCTCCACCTCTTTTTGGGCTATAGTACCATGCATTACAGGCCCAATCCGAGCCTCTCTCTCTAAATCGAACCCACGCACCCATACACCATTGTTGAGGGTGACTTTTGGGGGAGAGTGAGTGGGGGAGGGAAAGATGTTTCTGCGTGCGGTGGCACAACCGTTGATGGCAAAGGTGAAGTCGTCGACAGGGATCGTGGGGCTGGAGGTGGTGCCTCACGCAAGGGAGGTGCTGATTGGGCTGTATAGCAATTATTTTGAAAATTACAGTCCATGACCTTTATAGTAATTGTACTGTATTATACAAGCATTACTAAGGTAATGTTTGGTAAAGATGGATGAAAGTGTGAGGAACGAAAAGAGAGTGCAAAGAGAGTAGAAAGAGGAGTTGTTTGATTGAGATGAAAGAAAGTGTAAAAGAGACGAAAGATTTGAATTAAAAAGTAGTAGGTAAAGAATAAAAAGAAAAAGTTTAAAAAATAGAGATGAAGCAAATGTCCCTTTTACGCATAATGGGTCATGTTGTAAACCTCAGACCAACTTTATCTAATTTCTGAACGATTCAGTGGATACACAACTAATTATGCTAATAGAATAATTAATTATGTAGTCAACCTGACAACAAAATATTCCAATTCAGTGTCATACCTAATCAACCTAATCGACTATGCTAGAAGCATAATTGATTATGTTGGAAATTCAAGAGCAACTCTATTGAATTCAAAAGTTCCAGTGGCTTATATAACCAATTATGTGAATATGATAAATGATTGTGTAGAGATCAAAATGTTCATTGGGACAATTTTGAAAGGATGTCACTTCTTCTCACCAGCCAACACAATGTACTCTCTTTCATCTCATTTTGGGGTGAAAGTTCCACCCCACTTTCACCCCATGTGACCCACTATTTTTTTAAAAAAAATTACATCATACATTCACCCCAAACAAATGATCATCTTACAATTTTCACCCCTAAAAACACTTCAAGTCAATTACATTTCAAATTCACCCCCTTAGACCAAACACACTCCTAACATGTAGGCCATCCAGTTTACGTATGTCAAACCTAGAATACCAAGGGAAAAGGGGTGACGATTCAAAGAATTCACAATATCAATTTAATACATTTTCAAGCTACATGATGTTCTAGAATCACTTCTAAGTTCTAACTATGCTGGGTTTCTCTTATTTTTCTGTGCCCATGAGAATTTTGTATTTTGTTTAAATTATCAATGAGTAGTTACACTTACATCTTGTGGGAAACACGTATTCCTTTTTTTTATCCACAGTTCATTGCTATTATGCACAATATGTATAAATCTTTGCGCCATACCAAATTGATGAGTAATACTTAAATGCATAATATTGATACATTTTGAGTCTATTGTATATTATAGGGTTCGAGTATGAGATTTACAGCATTTTTTTTAACCGTCATGCAACGCTAGCTGAATGAAAGAAAGTTGACAGAAAGAGAATCTTATATCATTGTCAAATTCAAGAGGGAGGTAGTGACAATTGGAAGGAAAATTCTCTTACCTTTCATTCAGCCGATAATCTATGTTCCCTGGAAATTGCATTAAGTTTCATTACAGTTTGATAAATGAATAATTAGTTATTAATTGCAAAGGTTGAGTAAATTTGCATTAAGGAGAAAAAATACTCGGCAAATTATAGATTCATATGCATATTTTGAAGTTTTATCAGACATGGATACCGATTTTTAATTGATTATGTTGTTTACACTTTACAGAGTGGATGGATTAAATTTTTGTGTGGAACAAACTTATATGTACATTTCATCTTCTCATTTACTTATTCCATTGTGACATATTCTAGGGACACTAGATCCTCTGTTTTTGAATAATAAATTGTAACCTTTTTGGAATCTTTTTTTACAACATTGTTTTCACTTTTATTCAAATTTTTTAGAATACAACACAAAGTAACATTTTTGTAGTAAAAGTGAAAACAAAAAACTCTCACTTGCTCAGAACAAACTATCCTTTATTTGTCTTGCATTCTGCATTCATACAAATATTTATGAAAGACAATTGTTAAATGCATACCTTGGAATGTATTTGCATCAAATATTAGAAAATTTGTTAACATATGTTCAATGTATATTTTGGAGTGCAGAGTGGGATCGATCGTTGGGGTGTCCCCAAGCATGTTCCTCTCTCTACAGAATTTCACAAGACGCTAGAGGTACTAACATCTCAATCAGGGAATCATACCCCTGCTGCCAGCTCTAGTGAATCACCGTCTCACATTAGAGCTTTTGTTTCTCAATTTGAGTATATTTTTATTTTCCTTGTATTGAACTGTTTGCGTGAAGTAGTTTCAGACTCGAAGCAGTTTTTGTGGGATAAAACATGGGCTCCTAAGAATTTTTTGTTTCACTTTACAAGCACATATTATGCATGAAATGATTTAGTTCACAGATCCATAATTAATAATATTCAGAATTTCTGTTTGATCTATTCAAATTTCCCCATCCTATATAATTTAACACATTAGTTCAGGTTCCTAGTTTCTGAAGACGCACCTTCATCTATGATTAGCTCAGGGATACATCTATCATAACATCAAATGAGTGGTCAGAATATAAGCTTTTCACATACTTGTTCAGACATCTCCCCACTCTTAACACTTTAAAATGATCATAACAAGTCATGTCAGGAGTTTGTTAGAGATCTTGTATTCTATCCTCAGGCTATGTAATTTCAACATTTTCTTTGGATTATATTTTGATTGATGAAAAGGAGCAAAATATAGTACTTAGTTCCATTGTTTTTTTTTTAAAATCACTAAGTTCCATTGCTAGACTAATGAAAGGGACATATTTGGCTTGCATCATAATGTTTTTAACTGGGTTATGAATAGTGCACTATAGTGATACAGAGTAGCTGTGTCCCGTTACAGAATTTGAATGTTGTTGTGTTATTGAATAGCGGTCATAATGGTGTCGGAATGTGAATTTTGGTAAAATCTACTTTTTCCCTTAAAATAACATCGTTTTAGGTGCAGGGGTTGCAATGTTGAGATTTTCCTTGGTTTTAAAATTAAAGACATTCCAAAATAGATATGGTTTTCCATGTTTCTATCTATTATGCAATGCATATACTATTTGACTCACAGTAACTCATCTTTGGCAATATTTTTTTCTACTCTGACCTCTAATTCGTTTTTGTACTGAACTCTGAACCTTCAACTTGCTCTACTTTTCATGTTCAACACTCATTTTATATTTGAATGTTTGAAATGTATGCATATTTGAAATGAGCATTCTTTTTTTAGTTTGAGCATTTATATGTATATAGTATAAGTTATTTAATCTCTATATAGAAGTTTAGAATAGTGATCATCCTGCATGTAAATTGATGCATCGGCATAAGCGTTTGTGGCTTCAGTGTAAATTGATGACCATAAAGAATTAAGTTTATCCAATTGGATATTTTATACAATATCTTGGTCCATCTCCACCATGTGTGGGTGGGTTTACACTGTGCCTTATGGCATCTACTTTTATCATGTATTTTGAAGAGACGTTTGTCTATGCTATGCAACCATATTTTGGTTCAAACATTCTCCAGGAAGTCTCTTCATATACATGACCCATTTATTTGTAAGATAAGAGAATCTTGATGCATATGTCATTTTTGTTGATGATTTCACTCAAAAGTTTGAATTTATTATTATTATAATTAGAGGAGAGAGACACTCCTAATCTTTTTACATATTTTAAATAAAAATAAAGAAAAGGAAAAGGAAAAGTTTAGATGTTAAAATAAAATAACTAACAACATGAGAATGGTGGATAGTTATTAGAAGAGAGTAATAGAAGTTTAAAAATTGATAAAAGATATAATTGTTTATAATTTGTGGAGCTAAAAATTAAGGGGTATTTCTTTTATTAATAACTAGCGGATAGATCGCGCCTCTCCAAATTTTAAATAACAAATAAAAAAACCAGAGGTTAAATACATTTAATAAAAAAAAGTGATAGAATAAAAAAGGTTAGCAATATGGAAGTAGTGGAAAGTTACAATAGGTTAGAAGAAAATTTTCAAAATTTAAGAAGTGATATCAAATGGAGATATTTTATTTATTATTAGTGTAGATTAATAATTAATAATATAGATTATTATTATTATTATTATTATTATTATTATTATTTCTTTCTTAAAATAAAAGGCATGCATAGTTTGGAAATTGGAGTGATCTCCATATAATTTAAGCATATGTGATCAAATTATTTTGTTCTAATTATGACAAAATTATGATGATATATAAATTCATTCATTCAAAATATGTGCATGCAATTTTATAATTTCCTTTATTCTTAAAAAAATTGAAAATGAGGCCCTTATCAAAATGCTTAACTCAACAATGTCTTTGTAAAACCGAAATTTTGATTACGAGAAAGATGCACGTAAATTATTGATATAATACATGGTAAGTTATATTTGATTACAAGCACAATGCTAATAAAATTAGAGTCTTCTTGAAATTATCAAAACATGATATAAGTATCTCAATTGACAGCTAAGAAATGTAAAGCAATCATAATTTCTAACTTATTGCCTTTTCCAAGCATTAGCAAGCTTAGACATTAGAGTCATCCAAGAGGGCTAGTGTCTTCAAGGGGCTGAAAATTATATAAAATAAAATAAAAATAGAACGTTAGATATCAAAATGTGTAAATGAAAATAAATAAAATTCTTATACCTATAAAAACAAATTTCTAGAAATTGAAGTAACCAGAATAATAACATCAAGTTAATGATAGATTAAAATCACAATAGTTTATAAGAAAAATATTTATGGTAATAATGAAGATCTTTAATATCTTAAGATTAAGTATTCAACATCGATAATTATGAGTTTAATGATCATACAGCGGCAATGAAATTTTTATGGTTAATTAATCTTAATATTACTTTTGTAAAACTCCATGAATTTATCATATACATTGGAAATTATTAGATGTCAGTATAAAATAATTTTAGACATTTAGTGCATAGCTTATTTTCTCTAATTATATCTCTATTTTATTTTATTATGATGAAAACTTTTCATCCAAATTTTCAAAAGGTTCCATAGAACATAGTTTTATTAAAACAAAGTATTGTATGTTAACACCAAATCACCCAACCATTCAACCTTAACTAGTCTGCTGCATTTACACATTTAGTTATTCAAGGCTAATAAATCTCATATTTCTTTTATAATTTACTAAAGCAACTTAGTCATTAATTGTATCACAAAAATAATATCTCTTTCAATGTATAATTTTTTTATTTGAAATCGAAAAATAATATTAAACAATTTACGATGCTTATACATTTTCAATACATTTTAAATTATATATATATATATATATATATATATATATATATATATATATATGATCTCTCAAATAAACTTAATTAGTTTAACTAATCTTACATATAACTTATGGATCTAACTTTCTAGAAGCTATTGACTTGAAATTATCTCATATCTCTTCAAAATTAATTATATTAAATATATATATATATATATATATATATATATGGAAGGGCTACAATATTATTACCTGTTGAATAAGATTGAGTCAAACACCACCCAAAAGCTCATAACAAATCCAAATGTCATACTCATGTAAAATTCACAACTCAAAAGTGAATATTCATCCTCTTGAACTTCAATATTTGGTTCTTGTACTTGCCCCTTATCAATACACAATTTCTCAAGTGGCGGTCCACAAAGATCAAGATTATCTTCATAACTTTAGGCATTGAAACTCTGTAACTGTGTGTTGGTTGGAATTTTCCCAACTAGATGATTATGTGACAAATCTAACACGCTGAGTCCATAAATTTGAGCAAGAGACAGAGGAATTGAACCAACCAACTGGTTTCTTGACAAATCAAGAGATTCAAGTGATGTTAGCTAACCTTTGAACAACTTCAATCACTTTATTTTGAATAATAGTTGAATCCTATATGGTTAATGAAAACAAAAATTAAACTAATGTTAGTAACTAATTTATATATATGTACGAATGTATTAATATATGTTAAACAAAATCAAAATTACCTCATCTAATACCAGTTTTACAAGAGGTGTTGGTCATGCAATGAATGTTTGAAGGGTCTGTCTGACATACTAAATTTCTAACATCGACAACAGGACTTCAGCGTCACCATCAATAATTTTTTCAACACTAACCCTTACGATATCATCTGCATACACCAAGTTGTGTATGGTAAACCCTCCCTCATATATTTTTCCCAAGGCCACCAAGTGTGTAGAATGTTGACGTTGCATATACAACCCCATAGTCAGTATCACATGAGCAACATGTTCTTCCCCGGATGGGTTCACGACAGTTTCAACATTGCTCCCCTTTGTGCCTACACATGCACCTAACACATGTATATCTGGCACAATCGAGGGTGAGAACTGCGATCCCCTTTATGACATCTCAATTTTGATGGCCTCCTTCAACTCTTGTTTCAATTTCTCTAGACTTTGTTTGTTTTCTTCTCTAATCTCATTTCTGACTTCTTCCTTAATCTCATTCCTCCACTCTTCCTTAAGGCTTCCTATTATTTCAACCAGTTGTTGTTGGGTGATGGATGTGGATGAACTGTTGGAGGCACGTGATGCCCTCCCATAGTATTGAGTTATTGTGACACCAGACCCCACTACACGAACACGACCTCCATGATCCGGTTGCCCAATGGCAGTGTTAAGTATGTCGTCACGACCATGGGGAACAAACGTACCTTATGTAGTTTGTTCTTCTAACAAGTCTTTTATCGAGCACCACATGGACAACCATCAATTTAGGTCGTTGTTATTAATAAAAAAACAAGTAATTTTAGCTATATGTAAAACAAACTCACAATTTTATCACATATTTTTTGTGCCGCCTGAGATGTCATCTGCTCATACCGCTTTGTGTGTGTCAACTTCCACTTAACATGTCTTTCAATGGGAGATAGGGGGTCTTCAATCTGTGGTGCATTCTCAGTCATCATTGCCTCATGTTCTCTTTTCTTAATTTTCTTGTATAATAGTTTCTTTTCAAACAAATCATATCCCCCACGAGATAGTAAATGGGGACAGTCATTGTATTTTTGAATTTCATGCATCTTTTTCCTAATTCCCTATCACGTAGCATATATTATTCAAATAAAAACAACTCAAATGGCATGATAATGACAAATACACAGTTAAAGTCAAACATATGAACATCTAACCTGCCAGTTAAGGGTTTTATGGGTTGCAGCAAATTCCTCCCAAGTTTGTGGATCTAGACCATATTTTACCAAAGGATCATGTTTATGTTGCCCCTCAGAGTTAGCACAGACAAACTTGGTGGTGAAGGAAGATTTAAATTGCCTCCATCTAGTGGTCACAATTGACATGACCTTTTTCTTTGCATTTGGTGCTTTTGGGATATCAAATTTGGCCTGCATAACAGATTGTTTTGTAATAGTTGCATAATGTCAGAGCTTTCAACTTTTGTTACCAGGAAAAAAATACACCTCAATGTTAACTTGACTTACCAAAATGTCATCCCATACTAGGTCCTTTAGCGATTCCAATACATCTTTCCAATTGTTACGTAAAATTGGAATCTTTTCTCTAGCTACGACCCCCAGATAGTTGTGGAACTTCTCTTTATGGGGCCCAATCCTTGCCCAGTTGCAGCATCAACGTTAATCGTTGGTCTAGGCTGATCCAAGGTTCTTAAAGTCAAACTTCTTAGCCGTGTGGATTGTCTAGTCTTCCTAGACATAGCTTCTGGCTGAACATCAGACTGCGGAGGGGACCCTTGTGGTGTTCCCATGTGCCTGTGAAAATAAAACAAATTCATTAATCATAAGGACTTACAAATAGAATGCAGTTACGTCAGAATGTTCTCTCATAATCCTTCATCATGATCATTACAATTTGCGTCTACATCATCAACGTCGTGTGACTCATTTATAGAAGGCATTCTTATGGAAAAAGTGGGTGTCTCACAAATGTCAAGTGTTGAATCATCATGTGGGTGATTGAAACCACTTGGTCTTTCTTGTAGAACCACTGAAAATCTTGAATCGCGTGGATCTTAGACGTAAAACACTTATATGGCTTGTTCTGTCATAATGAAAGGTTCATCCATGTAAGCCACCTTATTTAGGTCTACTAAAGTAAATCCCAATTGATCTTGATGAACACCGGTATTGGCATTGACCCACTTACACTTAAAAACAGGCACTCTAAATTCATTGTAATCAAGCTCTCAGATTTGTTCAATTACTCCAAAGTATGGCATGGATGCTCAAATCAGATTGTTGTCTAATGCACTGCAAAAGTGATCGAAATCAGCATCTACAGTCACCCCACTATTATGCACCGAACTTTTATCATCTTGTGACTTGGTGTAGAAGGAATAATTGTTGATATCATAACCTTTCCAAGTGGGTACATTGAGATTTGACCCAACAGCTAACAATCTTAATGTTTTGGAAGCACAATCATCAGCAAATATTGTTTCTCTAAACTAATTAATTAAAGTTCCATTGTGATCTTGCAAAACCCTCATCATGTTCATTTTTGGGTTCGTTGTTGTGAGTTTTTTTTGTGAATATCTATGTATGGAATCATCTCTGCTATGTTGTTTGATATATATATATATATATATATATATATATATATATATATATATATATATATATATATATATATATGTGCGCTTGTGAGACCTCCTACCATGTCATTGTGATAACATTGTGTCCTCGTGTACCCTTACCCCTCCCCCATGTCAGGCCATGACGAGTTTCAGGAAGGCTGACAGATTTACCAGTTTCAATGTACTAAGAGCAAAACTCAATACATTCTTAAGCAACATACCTTTCGACTATCGAAGCTTTTGTTCGGTATTGATTCTTGGTATACCCCTTTAACACCTTCATGTACCACTAAACTGGATACATCCACCGTAAAAAAAAGGACCACACAACCGGATCTCCCTCACCAGATGAACAATTAAGTGAATCATTATGTCAAAAAATAATGGAGGAAAATACATCTCCATTTGACAAAGGACAATGGCAGACTCATTCTCCAATTCATCCAATTTTCTAGGGTCAATGACTTTGCTACAATAGCATTAAAAACAAAGTACAAACGAGTTATGACAACCCTAACTTTGTCAGGCAAGATACCCCGAATCGCTACAAGCAATAGTTATTGCATTAATACATGACAATCATGAGATTTCAAGCCAACCTATTAGAGATCATTGACGGATACAAAGCTCTTGATATTTGAAGAGTATCCTTATGGGACTTTTAGATTACACAAGCATTGACAAAAACTCTTCTTCTCTTTTTTTGACATTGTGTGACATGCTGAGGGTAGATACGTTCACGGACCTTGTGAGATTGGATGCAACTGCTCTCGTATACCCATCTCAACCAAGTCTTGACGACACTTCAAATCATCCTTTGTTTTGCCTTTAATGTTAAGAAGGGTGTCAATTAGACTATCACGAACATTTTTCTCCATATGCATGACGTCTATACAGTGTCTAACATCAAGATCAGACCAGTATAGAAGATCAAAGAATATTGACCTTTTCTTCCATATGTTTGTCTCAGATGATGGTTTTTTTGTGTCTTCCCAAAGATAGTTATGATGTCACTTACCTAATCATAAACTTCTTTTCCATCTAATGGTTTCGGCACACTTTCATTTTCCTGAGATCCATTAAAAGCTTTCTTCAATTATCGATATGGATGATAATGTTTGAGAAATCTTTGATGCCTTGTATTTACTGTCTTCTTTTCATGTTTTAGTTGGAAGAAGCTCGTATTTTTCTCACATATAGGACATGCGTGATGACCTTTGACACTATAACCACATAAATTGTCATATGTTGGATAGTCATTAATGGTAAAAAAAAACCATTGCACGCAACCTAAAGGTCTGTTGCAGATTCCCATCCCACTCATCAACCCCGTCTTCCCACAATTTTTTCAAGTCTTCAATCAACGGAGTCAAATAGACGTCAATATCATTTTGTGGCCGCCTTGGACCCACTATCATCATACAAAGCATTATGTACTTTCGCTTGATGCACAACCAAGGAGGGAGGTTGTAAATCATCAGCAAAGCAAGCCATAAATTGTGGTTGGTGCTTAAGTTACCAAAAGGATTCATTCCATCTGAAGCAAGACCAAGCCTTAGATTTCTTGGCTCATCCCCAAAATTAGGATACAAATGATCGATTGCCTTCCATTCCAGACTATCAGTCAGATGTCGAAGCAATCCATCATTTGGAAGATACCAACACAACTTTGTTGGATAACTGTTGTTTATGGTTGCATCATCATTGCATTCGTCATTGTTGACCTTGTACCGTGATACACCACATGTGGGGCACTTACGCATTTCTGCAAAATGATTCTTATACAATATGCAATCATTTGGACATGCATGGATTTTCTGGTACTCCATTCCCACTTGACATAAAATCTTCTTCGCCTTGTATTGATTCTTCGGCAACGTGTTATCTTCATAAGCAATTTTTTCAATAACACAAGCAATTCAATGAAGCTTTTGTCACTCCAGCCAAATCGTGCCTTCAAGTTCACCAAAGCTAACATCGTTGACAACCTTGTGAAAGTTGTGCACCCATAATACAAAGGCTTCTTTGAATCATTTTCTATTTTCTCATACAATGGTGCATGTGTTTCCTGAAATTTGTCTTATCCAAGATCACAAATCATGTCTTCTATATGATCTCTGATGTCTTCATCAACCGACTCAGTGTGACAAACTGTTGGCATGTTTGGCAATTCCCCATGCCATATCCATTTTGTGTAATTCAGAATGATCTTGTAACATACAAGATATGGCCTTATTTCGTTTAGTAAGTGGTGTCTCCCATTCACACATTTAACACATGGACAGAAAAATTTTCCCCCCAAACTCTGTGCATTACATTCAGTAAATTGTAAGAAGTGTTCAACCCTATGCTGATATTCATCACTAGTGCGTGATGTTTTCATCCAACTTTGATCCATGTTTCCCCTTTGTTGTCACACTTCATTAAGTTATTTGTCATGCTTGATAATCTCACTTTTTTTCATTAAAGGTGTGACCCTATCCCATTCTGAAAGACATTTTTATAGTAGATTCATACATAAAGGTTTACTCTCTTTTGTTAGATCTGACGAAATTTCGGCAGCATTTCACATTGATCTCCAGGAACACAACATGAAAGCGGTAACATGTGCCACATCCATTGCAGTCAAGTATGCACCTAAAGAACAAAGTGAACTGCACTACACTAAAGTTTCTTCAAATCTTACAAAAGACAATTTACCTATATGTATGAATCAACTATAAAAATAAGTCTTCCCAAACTGTCTGAACGGACAATGCAAGACTCAATACATCGATTAATCCAAATTGTCCAATACTCAGTTATTCGCAAATTCCAACGGTAAAAGCATGTTTAGTTGAATCACGAACCTCATATCAAAATTTCATGAAAATCCAACGGTTAAAGAAATGGAGATCGTAGTTTTACTTAGACCGTTTTGGATTTCTGCGGGAAAAGAGAAAGCTACGGTGCGAAGGGTATTTCTCTTAGCTCTGACATGTTTTTACAATTCCTAATGGTGAGAATTCTAGGAATTGGGTTTCGAACATAGTTCTCAAATTTAACGACAATCCAACGGTAAATGAGTCCAAGATCATCGTTTTTCTGAGATAGGTTTGGTGGGCTGCGAAAAAAAAAGGATTTGGAGAGGAGAAGAAAAAAAACAAAAAATGAGGGGAAGGAAAGACACTGTTAATGTGAAAACTAACCTAACGCTATTTATAGCTAGGTTTACTCTATTTATTTATTTCTTATTTTATAAAAATAAACTCTATTTTATTCTCTATCAAACAAATAAATAAAATATCCTTTTTATTTTCTCTCAAATCATTATTTTAGTTAATAATTATATCTTCTTATTTATTTATTTTTAAAATCTCATAGTTTTTCTAAAACTCTATTTATTTATAAATAATAATTATTTTTTAAATTAACTTAAAAAAAATGGAATGTTACATTTACCATCCCAGGTAAGGTTTTGCAGAATAGAGTCCATGTATTTTGCTTCTCTTGTGTTATTTTCAGGAGATCTAACTCGAGTATGAAATTGTAATTTCTTTAACTCTAGTTTCCTTCAGGGACATAGGTTATTATATTAGTTTATAAAATTAATGGTCCGATGTCCCACACGAAAATCTTATTTCTCTCACGAAGGGCTCCAATGGATCCTTTGAGTTTGCTCATTTGTTCACCCTCCTCTAGTCCTAATACCAGTATGATTATTTAACCATTTGTGGTGGTGAGGACACGCATGTTGTTCCGGATAAACAGAACATCAAAACTATCACTCAATTCCAAGGATTAGAGAACCCTTGCCTCACTACTATACTAACTTCTGACAATCTATCTTTCTCTGAAGTTCCTCTATTATCCTTTTTTTATTATGTTCTTCCCCACCCCTTCCCGTTTCCATCTAATCAATTCAGTTAGGGATTCTCACTAGTAACAGAAACTGACTCATTAACTTCACTGTTAGTAACAACTGATTCAGGTCCTACGTACCCTCTATGTTCAGTCCTATTTTGCCTAATATACACCTTATTAATTTGGAAGTTTGCTATTAGCTAACAATATTCCCCCTAGCCCCCAAACTTTCATCTTATAAGTTTTCTGGCAAGGCTTTTCTTTTTATGTTCTTGGTTACTAATTAGAACACTGAGGTATAATATGGGGCTCGAAGTTCAACTTGTTGTTAACAAAATATGTACAGGTTTGTAAAAGTTCCATGACTAAAGCTGTTGCTGTGATGGGAATTATTTTTTAAAGTTGAACCAATTTGAGATGCATCAGTGTGAACTATGAGGAAAAAATTATTAACTACCATGAAAATCACATTTAGTAAGCTAGTGTCCAAAGGTAGCCTTAAGAAGGGAAAGCATAATAAATTTGTAGATAGTTGAAACTTGAAAGCAATACAACCACACGAATAGCAGCTATATAGCTGGAGCGATGCAGTCACTGCAGTGGCTATTCAAAGTTATACATATTAGGTGAATCAACAGCCAAGAAAAGCTCTCAGTTGTACTCTGCTTTGGTAAACTATATTACTTTACCAAGTAGTTAAGAAAATCTTAAGAATCAAGTAATCAAATATAGCGAGAAATGAAACACACATGTATGTCCACACATATACACACATGATTTATATTCTAAGGTAAAAGGGTGAACCAAACGTTATTTGAGTTCGTTTTGTGATAGAGTTTGGAACCCTTGACTTGGGGTCAATGATTGAAGCTAAAGTAACAAAATTGGTACAACAATATTAGAGAAAATGAAAAGAAAGCCATAGTTAGATTTCAGTTCAGCTTTTTCAACATTTATACATATGGATTATATTATATATGAGCATTTTCCAATGATCTTTGCATATGGCAGATGTTGTAATATGCTGCTGGAAATTTATGTATCTATATCTTTAATTAAACTGCTTCGTTGGTGGGAAACAAAGACTAAAGAAGAGGGCACTTAATAAAACAGATCTAATTGCAACACAGATTCATTCCTTAGTATTGGAGGTAACAATCAAAACTCAAATTGTGAAGGGGGTTTTCTAACCCTAACAAAAATAGTTGAAAGAGGATGGCACAGCTCTCCTATCTTAGATAATTAAATTGCCAGTACTTTGTAATGAAAAGAGCTAGTAAGACACTCTTTTCTAATACTCCTATGTCCTAAGTTGTTTTGACCCAAAAACTCGAAGTAGATGTCATTTTCAAACTATTGAAATTTTCAAAGGAGAACCAAAGCTCGCAACCTTGTTTTAATGTTCTCTAATCCTGTTTTGAGACCTCTCAAATGATTGAGCCTTATACAAAGAATTTGGAGGAACAAAACATTTTCTAGAAACATGCTTTTTGCAAACTTGTGATTTATGCCATTTCAAACCAATGAGAGTTTTTGAGTTGAACCAAAACTCATGAGTTTGTTTTTTTATTTCAATATCATAAATCTGTTTTGGGGTTTTAAAATGAGAAGAAGACCGTGTGATATGGTTGCTTCCCATATTCATCTCTTAGAAAGTGTAGCTCAAAGATATTCTTAAGTGATCAACATATTATTGGCTTAGAAACGTATCTAGGGACTACAATTTTTTATGTTGTGTAGATTGAGTTGTGTCTTAGAGATGGCTATATGGCATAACTAGTAGCTTCGATGGATTTCTAGTGAATCACTCTATTTTAGTGATTTCAAACTTGAGGATAGATATTAACTATACCTTTAGGTTAGGAAGGATGTCAAGTTAGAAGCAAATTCCAGTAAGGAGAATATCTTTTTGTAGGGGTTGGATTAAAGAGGACACCTTACTTTAGAAATAAAATAAGACTAAGTTGAAAATGGATGAGTGTTACAAGAATAGATAAGTGTGCTTGTAATCTTGGTCCACCTTACTCTTAGCTTAATTTCAAGGGCGAAATTCCTAAAAGTGTGGGAGTATTGTAACATCCCGACTTTCATATCATGGAAAGTTTCTAATAAAAATAAATAATGTTTGAATAATAGTTAATGTTATAATGCTTTAAGTAGTGAAATAATTGTTTCGTGTGTGTGTCATATCCTTGAATGAATAAGTGATCTAGAATCTTAATCCTAGGCTTAAAAAGATGTGTTTTAGACTTGAGAAGCCTTGATCAACATCCAATCAACCAATCAAGATGAATAAGTACTCTTACTACCTTGGGTTTAATTTTCCATTTAAAACCAGTTTCGACAAACAAGGAGAATGTTCCCAATGGGTTGAAATACATTAACACTTTATGAACTTCTACAAAGTTAAGAAAGCATGAAGTTTAACTTCTAAAACTGGACATTCAATAATAACATACGGCTAAGAATGAACCATCATTCTTAAGCCAATGCCTAGCAAACAAATGTTATGACCAACATTAAATTAATTAAGTCCAAGTGTACTTCTGTAGGCCATGCAAAGGACACATGTTGGACTCTTAGTAGTAGCTTAGCTTAGGACCATCATGAACACATTTAACATGAAGTTTTGTATGATGATGAAAATGAACTATTGACATACATACAGTAGCAAAGGCAGCTATAGTGGAAGAAGCATGTAAAAATACAAGAAGCCAACCCAAAATTGCAAGCAAAGTTAGCAAATAAGGCCCACAATCATTTCTTGTATCTTAAACATTTTATTTTTGTTATCTTTATCACAAATGTCATGACTGAGTAGGTCATTTAAGTTGTAAATTCATGCAAAATAGTCGAAATTTCAATTCTTTTTTATTTTCCTCTTCACTTCCCCCTAACATTAATCTTTCTCTTGTCTCCCTCACCTTAAGACGTTAATACCACCAAACATTAAGGATTTTTTTCTCTTTAACCAAAAATATACCACGAAACCCCTTCAACATGCAAATGGCAAACCCCTAAATGCAGTATGTCAAAAATAATAAAATATAGACTATAGAGTGCTAAAGCAAAAGCATTTTAGTTTGCAAAAAACTTGGGTTCATACCTTCAACGTCGTGGCATGGCAAAGGTGAAACCGACAGTTATGGCTCACACCTTGGCCGTTGACGGTGACACAACTTGCTAGCTAGCTGAATACCCACCAAAAATGAAATTTCAAATCAAACGAATGGGAAAATGAGATATTGACCTTGGACAATGACGACCGCAATTGAACGGCGGGCTGGCGTGAAAGTGTGAGTGACAAAGAGGGTGATTGGAGTGAGGGTAGCGCGTAGGGGGTGAAGGTAAGTGTATACACTAACTGAGGTCACGAGGCTGGTTACGTGACTAAATGAAGTGCAAACCACAACGGTTTTTCCAAAAACATCATGGTCGTGCATCATTCTACGACGATGCCAACCATCACCGTCTTTGTTTTCAAACGTCGTAATTACAAAAGTGTCACCGCGTATTATACTACAAGTGCAAACCACGACAGCTTTTCAAAAAACGTCGTGGACATCATCATACGCATCATTCTACGACGGTTTAGGAGAACCGATGTCATATGTGTGTCGTAAAAATACCTTTTTTTTAGTAGTGTAATCATGTGATTTGCAATTCACTGAACATATATTAACAAAATGTTTGGATTGAGAAGTAAAAAATATATCAAGTTTGGACTATGGCTATGTTTGGATTCATAGAGAGAGATGAAATGAAATGGATTAAAATGGAATGGGATGGAACAAAATAAAATTCTCATTCTATTGTTTGGATATATTATAGTGGAATGGAACAAAATTTTCACTCAATTGTTTAGAAAATAAAAAAAGTGTAAATAATTATTTCATTTTCATATTATCTTAATTTTATAAAAAAAAATTGAAATATTATCTTAATTTCCTTTAGCCATAGATGAAGAGAAGTTTTTATTTTTTAAAAGAAAAAAAAGCGTTAATTCTTCAAAATGTCATCTATTCATCTATAGTGTTTTCTGGAATCGCTCACTCTCAACATCATCTTTGATTGGGTGAAATCCATGTCAAGGTATCAAATTTTATTATTAAATCTATGTAACTTCCATGTATTTGAATGTTGAGAGTGTGTAAAGATAGAGAGGAATGAATGGGATGAAGAATAAGAATGCCCACTAAATAAAACACTGAAAATGTAACGGCCATGAATGAGAGGACAAGCAACAACGTGGAGCAAAACCATTATAACCATCATGTTGAGAGAGAAAATATCGTTTCATTGCATACACCCCAATTTGGTGGGAAAGGAAGTACACTAAATATGATGGGATTGCATGGAATGGGTTCCATCACTTCTCATTCTCTTCCATTGTTTATTTTTCAATACAAACAATGGAGGTTTTTTTTACCCATTTACACATTTTCTCTCCATAATATTCTCAAAGTATATTATTTTGCAATTTATTTCTCAAAATACATGAGTTTTGAGTTTTTTTTGAAAAGTCAAAATTTGGCACCTCGGGATTTGCCATCCAATGTTGGTTTTAATCTTTTTTAATTTAAATTTTATTTTTAAATTTGTTTTAATTTAAATTATTAAAATAATTTAAATTTGTTTGAGAAATTGATGTTATTAAGTATAATTCTTTTTCTTATATTAAATGACTTAGTTGATAATACACTTTGTTTAATAATATTTAATTTATAGAAGACTTTTTTTAAGTTAACATTTTAATTTTTTTAAATCTGAATTTTTTTAATATTATTTTTGCTTTAATAAAAAAATTAAAAATTTTAATATTATTATTTTACTAAATATAATTTATTTATTTGTGTCATTAAATTTTTTATAAAAATAATAATACTTTTTATTTAACAATTTATTTATAAAACAACATTACATTATAACTAAAATACTTTTTGATACGCTGCACAGTTTTGAACTTATGCATTGCCATACAACTATACAAGTTTTGACCACGTGAAAGAAAAAACCTACCCAACCCCCCCCCCCCTTTCCCCCAAGAAAATTCCCCATAAACAATTATTTTAAATTTGTTTCGTGCTACTGTTGCACACTAATTAATGGAATGTAATATTGGATTCATCCCAAGTCCATATCCTCCAAGGTGTCTAATATGACACAGAAGCCTTGCTAAGAAGGTATTGTGGCATATAGTCGATGTCAAAGACCAAAGCTAAATGTTTGTGTGCTCCTGTGATGGCAACGAAATTGGCTTCTTTATTGTCTTTTTCTCAGTTGTTCCAGTACTATCCACTTAGTTTGTGTTAATATTTAATTTTATTAATATTTAATTTTGTGATTCAATTTTAAATTGTGTGATTTTCAAGAAGCAGCACGAGGACGGCTGGAAAAGGGACAGCAGAGAAGTCAGGTCCGATGGCAACATTGATTCTTCTACTATCCCCAGAGGAATCCAACAGCTCTCAATGTGAAACGATCGTACCTATTTTATTATTATTATTATTATTGGGGAGTTCTAGAAAAATTAATGTTTTATATTAATTTTACTTAATGTAAATCACAACATTAGATTTATTATCATTGTTTTTTGTTGTAGAAATACACAGGCATTAAAATTGATTTCTAGTGTCTGATTCTCACAAAATACTTTTGTATTAGTGTGGTGAATCAGGATATCTTTGGCTAAGAGCTTGTGCATTAGTTTCAAAGTAAGTTAAAAAATTATGTGTAGTTAAAATAATATCATAATACAAATACTTCTAATATTACATCATCATCATTATTATTATTATATGCTTTAAGATGATTTTTTTTAAATATATTTATTAAATTTTTAAAGATATTTCAATGTTCAAACAAGCAGCAAAAGTGACCTTGCAAACAAATCCAGCAACAAGAGAGAGGGTGCTGTCACTAACAAAAAACGGTACACACAAGATTGGTCCTCATTGTCAATAACAGACACAACCATGGCCAATTTGATTTTTGCCTCTATCAAAGAACAAACACGTGATGCCATGTTACTCTTGTCGTCCAAAATCCTACACAAGACAAAAACCGGTAGACAACAAGGTCGCACAAACATCATCTTTTCATGAGGCCCTCATTGCAATCTTGTTATACCAATCAACACCTCTTAATCTCTCTCACGACCAACCAAAACGATCATGTCACCATCAGTTATGTAAAAATTCTTGCAATGTAAAGTACTTTATGTACACAGTTCATGTTATGTTTCTGACCATATGAAAGAATGTGTTAAATTTTAGTAACACTGCAGTTTATGTTGTGTGTCTGACCAGATGAACCCACAACATTCCCCTCAAGCTAGCAAGAGAAATTTTAAGTGATCCTGGAGCGAGAATACTTTTATATTATCATAAAATATGTCAGTGGCACTACAGATAGCATCAAGATGTAACAAAAGCAAAAGGCATGCCACGCTAAGGTGATACACATTCAATAGAATGAGAAATTCTGGGATGTTCTCCATACCGTTGAATCTATAGCATTTCAGTCTTGTGAGCCATTGATATCTCTTACTACAGTTTTAACGCCATTCTGAAACATAGCAAACTATTTCTTTTGTTACGAGGGAACCTAAGAATTTCCCAGAATAGAACAAGAGAAATCTTTTGCTGGTCTCAAAACAATTGATGGCTATATATATATATATATATATATATATATATATATATATATATAGGTGTGGGGTTTGATGATTCGGTCTCTGGTTTGCAACATGTACAGCGAAGAGACACATCTTGTTTTTCTCATTAAAGAGCACGCCAAGTTTACATTCTAAGGAAAATTATTTCCCGTGTTCAATCTTGAAAGAGGCATTAAAATGACAATCAGAAAATAAGATAAAGGCAATGATGATGTTTATGGAGCCCTCCATGGATGCTTCTTAATCCAGTAAAGCTTCACTATGAAGACTCCAGCTGTCAGCAAGGAAGAGCTAAGTAAGCAATCTGTAGAGTGCAATGGCATTTACATGTTTGAAGCGCTCAAGGCCATCATTTTACATTGTTCATTCAATGCTAGAAGTTGAGCCTCTTTCTTGTCAAGCAGAGCACTCAACCTCACATTCTCTTCCATAAGTTTCTGTACTTCAGCCTCTTTCTGCATTTTCTCACCTTCCAATTGGGTAGTCTTTCCAACTAACCTGCTCAAGACAAATGCATCTTTAGTTTTAAAAAAGAAATAAATAAACCAACTGCATGAGAATTAAAATTAAATATTAAACCCCATAGGCAAGAAAATGTGCAGATGTTAATGCCTATGTGTTACACATGCATATATGAATAGGGAGGGACACACAACACACAGAACACTCCATCCTACCCAAGTTACCATGGTGTATTAACATAATTTTGGATCTAAAACTCTTGCTTCAATTGACTTGGAAATAACAGTTATACTACTTCATCATTTTCAAAAAGTTTTTTTTTTGTCTTTTGTGTACCTATAGCCTGCCTCCATTGGTACTTGGTACACACCCTGATAAGAACTAGATCAGATTATTGATGGAAACCAGTTACACTCCAAGTATTCAAAGATTTCCAAATCCAAAGACAACAATTCTCCCTCTCAACCCTTCTTATTTACAGGCAACTCGTAACTAACTAACTAATTCCAATCTCCTAACTAACTAATGGGTATCTATCCCACCCCAAGAAAAAACCAACAAATATAAGGACAATTGACAAATATAATTATCACTTGAAAAGAAAAAGAACTTTAATATTTCTCTGAATTTTTAATACAAGCTCTAATCACCCTTTTATAGGGTAAATGACTAACCTATTAAGCGAAAAAGGGAAACATAAAAAGGAAGGTAGGTAAATAAATATCAAATATACAATGGGATATTTATCTATCCTAATAATATCAAAGATATTTTACTACATTATCTAAGTTCTAAAGAATGAGAGACGGTAGCCTGAACAAGGAGAGATACTTCAAAATCAAATATCATCCACAAAACCAGCATTTACGGTGATTAAAAAATATAAATTTTATGAAGTAGTAATAATAGCTGATGTCAATCATACAAAAGCTGTCCAAATTAATCTGTATTCACCCAAAGAAAAATAAAAAATCCATATTTTCAGCTTGCCACAGTGGAGAGTGGCAGGGAAACTGCATACTAAAACTATATATCCAAATTGACAAACACAATAGAACAGGCATATCAACAAACATAATAAACAACATGTGAACTTAAAATAAGGTGATATTTTAACTTATAAAACAAGTAACTCTTTAGGACTTTAGGATGACCTCTGTTGTACTTGTACAAATTACTAATTTTAGTAAGCAACCAGGACAAATTGAATGGGAGTTACTGTTTTAAAGTCGCCTTAAATGTGGTCACCCCCAAGGTTATCAAACTTGAGAGTGTACGTAAACTCGTGAGAGTTTCATAGACTCGACTCTGTGGAAGCAATGTCTTCCAAGATTATTTTGATGATGCCAAAGAATCAAGAGTTAAGCAAAGATTTAAGAATCAAGTTTCAAGATTCAAGATTCAAGAATCAAGATTTAAGAATCAAGATTCAAGAATAATCAAGATCAAGATTCAAAACTCAAGATTCAAGAATCAAGAGAAGACTCAATCAAGATAAGTATTAAAAATATTTTCAAAACATTGAGTAGCACAAGAAGTTTTCACAAAATCATTACCAAAGAGATTTACTCTCTGGTAATCGATTATCAGAAGATAGTAATCGATTACCAGTGTTTTGAAATGTTAAGATTTTCAAAATTCAAAATAAAGAGTCACATCTTTTGATGTGTAATCGATTACACCTTAATGGTAATCGATTACTAGTGACTGTTTTCGAAAAATTCATTTCCAAAAGTCACAATTCTTCAAGTGACTTGTTTCTGAAGATTCTTTCAAAAGTCATAACTTTTTAAGTAATTAGTTTTAAAGAAATTGTCAAGAGTTACAAGTTTTGACTTGAGTCATCAAGAAATTATAAATGTGACCTTGGCATAAAACAAGAAGAGAACAATATCTTTCAATATCTTCTTTCATCTCTTTCAACAAAACTTTCTGGTTCCATTTCTCTTCATCTTTCTAAAAAAATTTTATCAACACTTTCTCTTCCAAGAAAAGTTCTTTGTTCAAAAACTTGTTATTCATCTTTTTTATTCTCTTCTCCCTTTGCCAAAAGAACGAAGGACTAACCGCCTGAATTCTTTTGTGTCTCCCTTCTCCCTTTCCAAAAGAATTCAAAGGACCCCGCCTAAGAATTTTTTTGATTCTTCCTTTTCCCTTAAACAAAAGATCTCAAAGGACTAACCGTCTGAGATATCTTTTGTTTTCCTTTTACAAAGATTCAAAGGATTAACCGTGGATCTTTGGCTTGTAAAGGATTTTACAAGGTTGAAAGAAATCTCAAAAACCACAGGTTGTTTGGGGACTGGATGTAAGCACGGGTTGTTGCTGAACTAATATAAATTCTTGTGTTTATCTTTTTCTTCCCTACACTCTTTAATTTCCGCTGTGTACTTTTCTTTTACGCTTTACTTTTGTTTAAATTACATAACTTAGTAGTAAAGCCTAATTGAATCTAGTAACATTAAGAAGGATAAGATTTTAATTAGTCAAGGCACATTAATAATTAATTCAACCCCCCCTTCTTAATTATTCCGAGACCACTTGATTCAAGAGACTCATGGACTCAACCCATACACTCGTAAGAGTCCATTTCATATAAAAATAAAAATAAAATATCTATAAATAACATACCAATTAAACATTTCAATAATATAACAAAACAAAATAGTAAATCATAAATTTCACAATACTTAAATAATCAAGTCTAGTAATGCATGACTACTAGATAATAACTTGCAGATGTTATAGTAGTCGTAGATCATTCCCATCAAGGGTTTGATGTTATTAAAGATGAGAATTTTTTTATTTGGGAATAACAAACTAAATGAAGGTATGTTGAACACTAAACAGACAAAAAATAACCCAAAATGACTTACATTTTGGTCTAATTTTTTTAACTTGATGACTTGTTGACTTGGTGGTAAACTCCAGAGTCTACCGAGTTTACTTAGAGTTTATAAAGTCTACCTAGGGTCTACTAAAAAGAGAGTTTATACAAAGTCAACTCATAGAGGGTAAGTGAATTTGTAAACTTGTAAGAGTTAATGAGTTAACTCGAGTGTTTGATAACCATGGTCACCCCTATCCCGCCTTAGTTGCAGCCTCTTTGTGGTTGCCTTAATTGCAGCCTTAAGGGTGGTGGTTTAGTCCCACATCTAGAGATATGGCTTCAATTGAGCTTATAAAGCTTAGACAGTCCTTACCTTACAAGTCGATTTTGTGTTGAGTTAGCCAATTAGACCCTAAGCCCAAATCCAAAGATGGTATAAGAACCTATCCTACATCCATTGTTGGGCCACTTACATTTGCCACACTTCAGGCTTGTCGCCCTAGGCATGACGGGGAGTGTTGGAAATCTACCTTAATTCCGGTATGCCCTAGCCCGCCTTAGTTGCGGCCTCTTTAGGGCTGCTTTAATTGCCCGCCTTAGTTGCGGCCTCTTTAGGGCTGCTTTAATTGCCAGCCGTAAGAGTGGTGGTTTAGTCCCATTTAACTCCAGATGTGGCTTAAATAAAGCTTATAAAGCTTGGTCAATCATCACCTTACAAATCGGTTTTGTGGGTTGAGTTAGGCCCTAAGCCTATTTTAAGAGTTACTCAATTAGAAGGTGGTAAAGGAACAAATCCTCGGTGGTTGGGGGAAGATTATGGGTCTGTTTGTTTAAACTTATTAGTTAAAAAAAGTGTTTTATTTAATAAAATAAGCACTTTTTTACTTTTCTAGTGTATTTGTTACTTTGTTTAAACTGCTTTTGCTTTAAAAAAAGCAGTTTTTTTTAAGAAGCAAATCCTATTTGCTTCTTGAAAAATCACTTTTTTAAATTTTAAACAAATGGGCCCTATAACCCATTAGAGAAGAAGCACTATGGCTGTTGGTTAACTACGACTGAGAGTCAAGTTAGCTCTCTTAAATGACAATTAAAAATAATTTTAAATTATTTTAGAATAACATGAGCCGTGCTCTTGATATGAAGGGGAGGATCCCTTACCCTGAAGTGTCAAAAAAGGATAGTTATTTGACACAGTAAAACACTAGTGTATGAAAAATCACCCAAGGGCATGCCATCAAGAATATATATACTAGAGAAAATTATATTTAAGCATAAAAAAGAAGCAGGAAGCATGCCATTGCATCTATGTCAAACACTTCGATGCAGGCCAAACACTAGATTATTATCAAGACATTTAATAGAAGCAATTGCATAACAATATATGTTTACCGCTCAAACAGCTTCTCAATAGTTTGGAATTGCTTCTCTGAAGAAAGTAAGGTTTCTCTAACTGTGATTAGACTACTAACATATGACTTTAGAGACTCAAACTCCCGTTTCACTCTAGAAAGCTCTTCTTCATTTTCAGCAGCACGCTGTCTCTGTCTAGTTGTTTCTTCCACCAAATCTGCAACTTTTTGCCGCATGTCATTCAAAATACCATTTGTACCCAAAGCAAAACGCTCCATCTCCTCCAATTTCATGGACATATTCTCTAACTGAGCAGACTTTCGCATAATTTCTTCCTGACCTAAACTCACTTTTTCCTTCTCAAAAGTAGTTTCTGATTCTGCCAATAAAACTCTTTTGACAAGGGCTTCCATCACATCCGTGACCATCTGAACAGACTTGAGTATCTCACCTATATAAACTGCATCTTGTTGGTCCAAGGAACCATGCTGACGGTTAATTCCAATCCAAGATTCTTCATCTGGATCATCAAAGGAACAAAGATCAACATTCCTAGACCAACCTGATAATGGAATCCCATCTTTGTCAACAAGCCCTACTCCATCTAACTTTTTTATGCCACAAGATGTATGGGCTAGATGAGGAACAGCCATGATTCTAGCTTTTGATTTTAAGTAGGTCAACAGGGTAGAAGTAGTCTTGACTCTTCGCCATAGAACCTCTAACTCCTTTTTCGCATCTTCCTCTGAGCCTTGTATTTGTGCCTTTACCTCCATTATCCTTGCCTGCAATACATCCACTTGAGATTGGCTTCTTTCCATCTCCTTCTTCCAAGTTTCATTTGATTGGCTCAGCTTAGACTTCAAAGCTGACATATCTTCATCTGCTGCCATGTCCTGTCCAATGTTCAATAGAAATGTGAGAAAATAATAACAAAGTCAAGTTGTAATAATGTAATCATAAAACATGTCCATTATGATAGAGATATCAGCCTCAGATTTCAAAATATGAAAATCCTTAACAACCCATTGTAACTAGAAATATAAGGTAAAACTCCATCTAAGAGTAAGCAAAAAGATATAAGGCATCTTAAACAGGGCTTCAATTGTAAGAATCAATGCCAGAACTGACTCTAAAAGGATGCAGACAAGCAAGGCAGCAAGCAGATGCCAAGTATTGATGTAAAACTAAAATGAAAGCACACTTCATAAGAAAATTCGACTAAATGTTAATCTTATTTAACATAGTTTGCCCCTTTCAAACTCATACCATAAATATTAAATATATCCAAGAAGTTATACAGCAGATTTATCAACGGCAGATTGCAGAAAATGATGGAAAGCTAATAATCCGCTATATCATATAGCAGATGGCGTCACAGGCAAATAGCGAAAATTAGATAGTGATACAAATATATGATATATATATTGATTATATATGTATAAAAAATTAAGTTGTATGCAAATGAAAATAAGATGCACAAAGATTGACATAATACCAACTCAAAAGTTCAATTGACTGGAGACTTGTTAGAGAAGACAAGAGGATGCAGGATGCTTGCACTACCACAACACATATAGTGGCCACAATAGATGGGGTCGCAATAATGGATTCAAGAAATGCCACTACACAAAAGTGCTATAGCAGCTATGTATAAACCCAAACATTATGTCTTTTATCAACAATAATATGTACATCACATATATTTTCACGTCCTGCATCTTTTTCAAACCAGAAACTAGGAAGTTTATAACATCCACCTATACCAAGACTAGAGAACTACTGCACCGATATTAGACAAATGGCACGGCATAGTTCATGTTCCCTAGATTTCAAATCTCATGCAACCAAGCACCTGAACTTCTAATCAAACCTAATCTAGCTAGCACTTGAAAACATTTTCATGTCACAGAACATACTATTGAATTGGCCCAAGCTATGCTGAGCCATTATCCTGCAAGGACTATTGACAAGAAAAACTACCTACTACTGTATGATAATACATACACAAGATAATATACCCTAAAAAATGCGTTTGCAAATACAAGGCAACCGAGAAAAACACAAATAAAATTAATTCCTTTACATTCTAATTCTTGTAAGCTATAGCCATCTAGAACAACCTTTGTTTTCTGCAACAGTTATTCTTTTCTCTTATTTTCCTTTTTTTTTGTTAAGTAATAAGAAAAACCCTCATGTTTAAGGCAATTGCATCTGCCAGTTCAAGATCAAAGCAATGCATCAAACGGCTATCACGAGAAAATGAGCTAAAACAACTCTAGAAAACATCAAGGTTGGGAACAGTAACAACTGAGATTCCCCCAATTTTATTCTTTTTTTTTTTAAATAACATTTTAAACTGATCTGGGAGAAGAAGGGAGGGAAATCAAAATTGAAGCGAAACCCAGAGTCGAATAGGAAAAGAGGAAACTGAAAAGCAACCAAAACGAAGGAAAAGATAAAAGACTGGCAGGCTTTAGATAACGAAATAACAAAAGGAAGAGACAAAAAAAGAGAATCGTAAGAGGAATATAGTAAAAGAGAAGCGCATAATGAAATAAGAGAGAGAGAGAGAGAGAGAGAACCTGGTTGGAAGAAAAGCGAGTTGAAGGAAGAAGAAGAAGAAGAAGACGAACACGATGATGAGTTGGATCAAGGTCTTACGGATATCTTTTTTCTTTCTCTTTCTCTTTCTTTCGAAGAAAAAGAAAAGAAAGGAAGCAAAAACCCATTTCTCAGATAAGCAGCAGTTGCTTTATTCATCGTCCCACCTTTTGCCACTTTCCCCTTTGCCTTTTTTTATTTTTATTTTTTGTTTTTCCTCCTTTCTTCAAGTTAAAAATTGCTCCAGAAGTTGGTTGTACAAAGAAATTGAGAATATTCCCTGTGGATCTGGAAGAAGGGTAACAATGCTTTTTTTTCTTTTTTCTAACACATTTTCTATCATCAGTTTTGTTCATTATTGTTATTGAAAAGTTAATAATAAACATTTTTAATTAAAAAAATACTATCTTTGTTTCTTTGTATAAGAAAAAAAAGGTCAGTATTTTTTTTCCTGATTACAAAAAGGAATATACTAAAAGTAAGAGATTTTCGTCAAAAGCGCATAGTGTGTAAAATCCCAACCGGGAGTTTTTTAATTATTCAATTAATTTTTGTTTTAAAAAATAGCTCACCGGTTCATTGTTATTTTCGTGCTATTCGTGCAAGAGGCTATTCGTGTTTAAATCGCAACACTTATAAAAATCATATATAACTATTTTCAAATGTGTTAATTGTTAGTAAATATTTGTTTTATAATTTAAAATTTAGAAAAATATATTACTTATATTTATTTTGTTTTCATAAAATAAAATATTTTAAAAAAAATCTGTTAAGTAAAATTAAAATTCTTTTCTATCTTTTAGAATTTTACTTGTGGGTTAATTTGGTTTATTATATATGTTTGTTTTATTATTTTGTATAATATTTTCTTATAGTTTTACTTTGAGTTTTTTTATGTTGCTACTTAAATGGGTTGTACTTATATATTCTCTATCTTTAGTGGATAGACACAATTAGAAAAATAATTTTAAATTTTCCTCTAAATTTTTCTCTTCTTGTTATTATGAAAAATTTACTTTCTTTTAGAGAAAGAGCATTGACTTAGAAGGTTCGGGATCATTTTGATGTACATTATGAAACCAACGAATTGTCTCATATCGTGGGAGAGAAGTACAATCAGATTCTCCTACAAATGTAATGAAGGTATTTTTTATTTAAGGATAATGTTTCCACACTTCAACCTAGGTTATTTAAATCTCCTTTAAAATTATTATTCTTTGTGCTTATGGTATGTTATATTACATTGTTAACTCATGTTTTGTCATATTTTGAAGTTGTATTGTCATTGTTGTTCTTTTATTTAGTTTGAGGTTTTGCATCTTCTTCTCATTTATTTATTTTATTTTATTTTCTAACCATCTTAGAGAGAAAATTTATATTTTCTTCTTGCATAGTCTGCATTCTATTTTATCAAAATGTCTACCAAGGATATGATTAAGTCCATTTCTAGTAAGCCTAAAAAATTTACAAGTGAACTTTTTTTTTTGGCAACAACAAATGAAATTTTGGCTTACTGAATTGGATTTATACTTTGTGGTTTCTAAAAAAGAAATAAAAACTTTAACTTCCTCTATTGATGTAGTTCAAACTAATGTTACCAAATCTTCCACCACTAAGCATGATGTTTCTAATAAAGATATTTTATGTCATGCACGCATTTTAAATGTTTTGGCTGATAACATATATAAAAAATTTTGTCATACTGAAACTTCTGTTGAGTTATGGAAAGCACTTGAATTGAAATATGAATATGCTAAAAAATGTTGTTTATGACATGAAATTGAACGAAATTGTTTTGCCTGACATTATGCTTATGGCTTTCATGATTTCAAAATTGCCTCCTTCTTAAAATGATTTTGCTTGAAGTCTAAAACATAAACATGAAGGTTTCACCTTTGATGATTTGCTTGTTTGTCTCCGCATTGCGAATAAACATCGTTCTTCTAAAAAACATTTGCAAAAATCCGATTCTCATTCTAAGGCCTATCTTGTTGAGAGCTCTAGTAAGCCTTTCTCTAAGTCTTTCAAGAAGCATGGGTTTAACCAAAATAAGTTTAGGAGAAAGTCTTTTTTTTTCTAAAAATAAGAACAATGCTTTTAACAACAACAATAAGCCTAAGGATACAAATCTAGGGAATGAAGTTTTTTGCTTTGTTTGTGGGCAAGCTAATCATTTGGCCAAGAATTGTTTTCAACACCATTGCCAACCTACATCTTTCCCTAAACCCCAGGCATGTTGTTCCTGTTGGAGATAAATATGTACGTCCAAGATTCAGTCCATCATGTTATCAATTTTAGTAAAGAATTATTTTTTATTTTATTATCATATTTATTGTTTTATTAAATTGTTAATTTGACAAGTCCTTGATTAAAATTAGAGACTTGTTATCATGATAGAGATTATGATAATGAGAAACAAGTCTTTTATAATTTTAATCTAAATTGTTCTTAATCATACGATTATTGTAAATAGAACATCAATAATCCAGATAGATCAATATATATGTAATGGTCTTTATTGGATAAAGATTAATAGATATCATTTATTAAATTGCATATATAAATAATGTATATGTAGATGTTATCATTGAACTCACTAAGTGAGAATTTCTATTAGTTAATATTATCTTGATATGTCAATAGAATGTTCTTAAGAAAAAATATAATAGTTTTCTTTGACCTGAGATTATCATAGTAATTAACAAGTTATTTGTTATATTTTAATTTCGGACACCTAATGTCTTAGGACACTAGTTGAATGAATATTAGATATGATTAAATACTTGTAGAATTAATGATTAATCAGGAAGGAATCCATCAACTCTAGGTAATGAGTTTGAGCTCTATGATAGAATTATGACATTGGCTATAAATGAAAGAAGAAAAGAGTTTATTAAGTCATTCATTGATTAAATGTGTTAACATGTTAGAGTTTGGCAATAATACTATACTTTAGAGTTAACCTTGAGCTATAAATGATGGAATGAAATATTACATGATTCTTCTACTGGTTCTTGAAGATAAAAGATATGTTAAGGAGTGTTGCTAGATGTTTACCTTGATTAGTAAATTAATTGTGATTGATTTACTACCAGTTTAGTATTGAACCTACGGGTATCAAATAAACGAGTGTTTTAATCTTTGAAAAAGAAAATAATTTATTTGATAATTAAATTAGAAATTTTAATTTAATCAAATAAACATTTTAGTGGAATATTATTATATTTTTTACTAGCACCAAGAATATGATTAATATAAAAAAGGGAGTATAATTTTATAAATGTGGAAGTTGTCCATAAAATAAGAATAATATTCTATTGTTGCATATCAAGATCAGATCGTGTGATTAGTTATTATAATTAGTCGTGCGATTAATTGTGAATTATCTTTGTCTTTATACCAAGAAGCTTCTTAAAATAAAAGATATGACATCATTTTTATTTTTACAAAGATAAAGTGATATGAAATTATTTTAAATAAAATCTTTCTTTTTTTCTTTGAAAAGAAGATTCAAATCCATATCTCTTTAACATTATAAATAAAAGCATATAAGTGAGACAAAATCCATCATACACAAATCATAAAAGTTCAAGCCTAGTTTTAGACCTGAAAAGTAAAAAAAGGATTTGCTCTTTAATATTGGTCTGAACGAGGATACACTATTGAAGAAAAAATTTATTGCTTCAAGAATGCACATCCGGGTATACACAGCTATTTTTCTCTATTTATTATTGTTGTATATTTTTTAATGCAAAATAAATCATAATTTTTTGTGCAAGTATTGGAAACACTTCTATGTAACTATTAGTTAACATTGGTGTTGCCTCTGATTCCCCATCTAAAAGGTACCATGTTACTGGCCCTGAGTTAAATTGTGTTTTTAACTCAAATGAATGGTTTATGGACTCTAGGGCTAATGTTCATGTGTGTGATGATAAAAAATTATTTTCTTTATATCACGAATCAAGCACACGTACCATGAGCATGAGGAATGAGAGTATGACACATGTGTTAGGAGAAGGTTAAGTGAAGCTAGAGCTATCTTCAAGAATTTTTCTTGTTTTAGATGGAGTTTATCATATTTTTAATATTAGGAAAAATTTATTAAGTACTTCTTTGTTAGTCCAACAAGGGTACAAGGTTGTTTTTGAGTCCAATAGAGTTTTTTATTACTAGACGTGGTGTTTCTGTTTAAGTCTTATGTCTCTTTATATTAATAAAATATCTAACATTTCTTCTTTTGTTGTAAATGTTAAATGTTTTGATATGTGGCATGCTAGGCTTGGACATGTGAATTTGAATTCTATCAGAAGAATGATGTCTCTTAATCTTATTCCTAAAGCTTCTATTGATTTAAAACAAAAATGTGAAACAATTATTTAAGCAAAACAACCTAGAAAGGGTTTTACTACATGTACTAAAAGAAAAACTAACTCGTTTGAATTGGTTCATAGTGATGTATGTGATAGTAATGACGTGTTAATACATGGCGGTAAGAGATACTTTATTATGTTCATTGATTATTTCTCCAAATATTGCTATATATATTCAATTAATTACAAAAGAGAGTTGTTTGATAAGTTCAAAGTATATAAAATAGAAGTAGAAAATCAATTAGAAAGAAAAATTAAAATTCTACGTTCTGATAGAGGTGAAAAATACACATATTTAGATATGAGTAATTTTTGTGAAATGCATAATATTATGCATGAAGTGACACCTTTGTATGCTCTTGAATCTAATGGTATTGCAAAAAGAAAGAATTGTACCTTGCTAGATATGGTGAATGTTATGCTTGTAAGTTCTAGTTTGTCTAAAAATATGTGGGGTGAATTTTATATTCTGCATGTCATATTCTTAATAAGGTTCCTTATAAAAATTTAGGGAAAATCCCTTGAGTTATGAAGAAAAAGAGAACCAAAATTGAAATATCTTAAGGTGTAGGGGTGTCTTGCAAAAGTTAACATCCCTATTAATAAGAAAAGAAAAATTGGACCCAAAACTGTTGATTGTGTTTTTGTTGGATATTCTTTGCATAGTAATACTTATAGATTCTTGGCTGTTAATTTTGAAGTGTCCAAAATTTCTAATAATACTATTATTGAATCTAAAGATGCCACTTTCTTTGAAAATGTTTTTCCTTTGACAAATAAATTGTCAAACCTGCTTGTGATACTTGTTCTAATTTACCATCTTGTAGTAATGTTAATAAGGACATTGTTTTGAACCTACAAAGAGTAAAATATCTTAAAAAGCTAAGGATTTTGGTTCTGAATTTTGTTCTTTTCTACTTGAAGATAATCTTAAAACTTACAATGAGGCCATGAGTTCTATTGATGCACCTTTTTGGAAAGAAACTATTATTGGTGAAATGAGTTCTCTTAAAACTAATAAAACTTGGTTTCTAACTTATCTCTGTTGGAACATGTGGCCTCGGAATAATTAAGAATGAGGGGTTGGATTAATTATGAATGTGTCTTGACTAATTAAAAATGTATCATTCTTAATGTTACTAGATTCAATTAGGCTTTACTACTAAGTTATGAGAAAGTAAAGAACATAAACAATAACTTAGACAAAAGTAAAGCGGAAATAAAAAGTGCACAGTGGAAAAGTAAAGTGCGTAGGGAAGAAGAAAACAAACACAAGTTTTATACTGGTTCGGCAACGACCCATGCCTACATCCAGTCCTCAAGCAACCTCTTGAGATTTCCTTTCCTTTTAAAAATCCTTTACAAGCAAAGAGCCACAAAGGATGTACTCTCCCTTGTTCTCTTCGAACAATTAAGTAGATGTACCCTCTACTTGAAGTGAACCACAAAGGATGTACCCTCCCTTGTGTTCACTATTACAACCAAGAAGTTACCCGCTTCTTACACAGAATTCTCAGATGGTTAGTTCTTTGAATTTAGTGTTTGGGCAAAGAATTCTCAAACGGTTAGTTCTTTGAATTCTTTGTTTAGGGAATCAAAAGAATTCTCAGACGGTTAGTTCTTTGAATTCTTTGTTTGGGGAATCAAAAGAATTCTTAGACGGTTAGTTATTTGAATTCTTTTGGCAAGAGGGAGAAGGAATGAAGAAAAAGAGAAAAACAGAAGGATAGCACAATTTTTGTTTTTGCAGAATTTTCCTTTCTTCAAGGAAAGATTGAACAAAAATTTTGAATGAATTTGGCAAAGGTTTTGCAAGAGAAAAGCATTGGAAAGTTCTGTGTAATCAGATGTGTTTTTCTGTGTTATTATATTTTTAAAATGCGTGTCAAGGTCTTATATTTATAGAACCTTGATACCTTTTGAGAAAACCATGTTAAGAGTTATAACTCTTAACATTTTCTTCAAAAACATTCACTGGTAATCGATTACCATAATTGTGTAATTGATTATACAATGTATTTTATGAAAAGTTGTAACTCTTCACAATTGGATTTGAATTCCAACATTCAGATTCACTTGTAATCGATTACTAATATAGTGTAATCGATTACACTATTTGAAAATCATTTTGAAACGTTGCAAAGCACTGAAACTAGTTTGAAAACCATCCTGGTCACTGGTAATCGATTACTACCAAATGGTAATCGATTACCAGAGAGTAAAAACTCTAGTAACTTAGAAGATTTCAGAAAATCCTTTTTAAAACAAAAAGTGTGCTATTTGATGTTTTTTTGAAAAATACTTTTTACTACCTACTTTGATTTGTCTTGATGCTTCTTGATTTCTTCATTTGATTCTTGAATCTTTGAGTGGAATCTTGAATGCTTGATTCTTTAATCTTGAAACAACTCTTTGAGCTTTGGCATCATCAAAACATCTTGGTGAATCATCATGGTAGCTTTGCTTCCACAATCTCCCCCTTGGTTGTAAAAGTATAGGTTGTAAGTGGGTTTTTCGAAAGAAACTAAGAATTGATGGATCTATAGAAAAATTTAAGGCAAAACTTGTTGTGATTGGTTGTAAACAAGTAGAAGGTGTAGATTTCTTTGATACATATTCTCCTATTTCTAAAGTTACTACTATTAGAGTTTTAATTGTACTTGCTTGTGTTTTTAATTTGAAAAATCATCAAATGGATGTAAAAACTATTTTTTTTTAAATAGTGATTTAGGAAAAGAAATTTATATGAGCCAACCTGATGGTTTTGTAGAATCGGGTAAAGAAAAGAAAGTTTGCAAACTTGTTAAATCTTTATATGGTTTGAAACAAGCTCTAAAGTAATGGCGTGAAAAGTTTTATCAAGTTGGCCTTTCATATGGTATTCAAATCAATAATAGTTATAAATGTGTGTATGTGAAACAATTTGATGATAATAAATGTGTCATTTTATGTTTGTATGTGGATGATATATTGATATTTGGTAGTAATATGCATTTTATAAATGATGTGAAGTCTTTCTTATCTAGTAATTTTGATATGAAGGATCTTGGTCATATAGATGTGATTTAGGTATTAAGCTTATAAAGAAAGATGATGACATGGTTTTAACCCAATCACATTATGTTGAAAAGTTATTGAAGAAGTTTAATTATTTTGATGTGAAACTTGTTTCTACACCTTATGACTCATCCATTAAGTTAAAGAAAATTTTGAATAAAGGAATTTCTTCTCGTAAATATTCTCAAATTATTGATTCCTTGTTGCATTTGACAAATTTCTCTAGGCCTCACATTGCATATTCAATTGGTAAATTAGGAAGGTATACTAATAATCCTGACCATTGTCATTGGACTGCATTAAAAATGGTTTTTAGATACTTAAAAGGAATCATTAATTATGACATTCATTATACATGTTTTCTTACTGTAATTATGTCTTTACTTTAGCTACAGTATCATGAAAATCTGTTGAACAAACTATTATTTCACATTCTACCATGAAAGCATAAATTCTTGCTTTAGATACAACTACTAGTGAGGTTGAGTTTCTTAAAATTTTGTTATGTGATTTGCCATTGTTGAATAAGCCTATACCTCCAATTTCAATGCATTGTGATAGTCAAGTTGTTATATCTAATGTTACTAGCAGAAATTTTAATGAAAAAAGAAGACACTTAAGAGTAAGACCTAAGTCTATAAAAAAATTTGATTTCTCATGGTGTTATTTCTTTTGACTTTGTTAAGTCAGGAAAATAATATTGCGAATCCACTTACAAAAGGGTTGACGTGCCAACAAGTACTTGAGTCGTCGAGGGAAATGAAATTAAAGCTCATTATTTAGTCATAACAATAGACACACGTGTGATTGGTGATCCCATGAATGAAATTCAACCGTAACAACAAATTGTTTGTTGACTAAAGTGCACCAAAATAAAATTTTATGGAGTTCTTTCTTTTTTCATTCCTATGACGAGCTGTATTGTAAATTATGGCAATATTAAGGTTGAGGTATTTACATATGTGTATTTTTTTGTCTAAAAAAATATACCTCTTAATGGATCTGATACAATTATTGTAGGGGTGGGAGTCACGAAGCATTCTTTGAGAATTCACCTAGTGAGTGTGGTGGTGGGGCCACTACTATGAGATATGGGTTAATTTTTAAGTGACACTTACAAAACAAGATATATGCACAAGGTTGTGTAACGTGCAACCGCTGGTTAGAACCTAAATGAACACTAATATTCTAGGGGTTGTGTACTAAAACCCAATTAAAGAAGGTGTAGTTCAAGACAATTAAGTCTCTATATTTTTCTCAGGTGGAAGTTCATAAGCACTAGTTCAAGACAATTAAGTCTCTATATTTTTGTTTGTTTTCAAAATTAATACACTAATTTCAATTGAACCTTTCTCTTTTATATTGGGATATGATTGATGTTTAATAGCTTTGTCACAGCTTAGAGGGCAATGCTGGTGCACTCACAAATTTTGAGGTCCTTGATTTCTTACTAGCTAAAGGAGCTTCAAAGGATCCAACAAGAGTTATTGCCAAAGTAGCACAGTCTGAACACAAGGTTAGATTTGATTTTTCTAATAAGTGGGAATACTTGTAAGTTTTATTGGTAGATGAATGTGTTGTATATCTAGCAGGTTTATGATTATTTGGTTGACACTGCTGCCTCTGTTCAAACAAGAGAGAACATCAATGAGTTCTTGACAGTGTTAAACAGCATGACCTGGCAAAAGCTGAGGTTCTGAACATATCAAACATTGGGCCAGTTGCTGATTTTGAACTATACCCAGTAAGTATCAAAATTTTGATTTTCCCATTTATGTTACACCTAAGCATTTAGTTAGAAGTTTTTAGCTCTGCAATTTTTTTAGCTGTGACCACATTGTTTGCAATCCTTGAAGTATTTGAATTTCTTTAATTGTGCTACCTTTGTGAATTCATACTTACCACAAGCTTTGTTTATTTAAGGTAATAAGGGGCAACTAAAGCTTAACTATAAATCAATTTTCAAAGGATAATTCATTCTCCCTCACATTCACTGAGTAGGCATTGAAAAAAGTTTGTGGTTATAACCCAACTTTGTTCTTTAATCAGTTAAAAACCCAATGGTCCTTTTAAATGAGTTTGATATTTCTTGTTTTTATTGTTGAGGGGGCAGCTTACTTTTTTAGCTTTCATTATCAATAATGAACATTTTATTTTATTAGATAGAAATAAATTAAAGAGATGAAACTTTTGAAATTGAGGAGAAAATTATGGCAACAAATTATTTAAATAAATACGTATGATCTGTATGTCTATCAAATTGATATAATGTATCAAATTTTAAAATTCAAATTTAAATTGAGATAGACTAAATTTAAACAATAAGGAGAAATAAAAAATTTAAAAATAAATTAGTGTGACATACTTGATACAGAAGAAGTTATGTAGCTTATCATAAAAGAGAGTGAGTAGTTCCTAATATTCTCTTGTTCAAGAGTGAATACTTTTATAATGGTGAATTTATGCATCAAAATATAACATGTTGGTCCCGAGTAAAATTTTAAAGTGAAGCTTCATCATCTTTGCATTCCAACATGGAAACAGTTGGGCTGACCCATGCATTCCAGCTTTAATAGATGTACATGTGTGATATTATGAAGTTGGAAAGCCTACACTACCCCTCTAAATCTACCCCAAAGTAACTTTTTTAATAAAAATATTTATTTTTTATTTTAATATTATTTGTTAATTAATAGTATTACAAATAGCTACTTTGTTTCATTGAACTTGATTTACATCATGGAGGAGGATAAAAGCAATGCATATATAAAGTTAACCTACACTTCTTTTTAAGTTGTCAATTAATTAAAAATCCCTTTTTATATAGCTTTTAAAATGTTTATTATTTCCTATTAAAAATATTTATTATTAAAATTAAAAAATCAATATTTATCATAATTTATGATTTAATAATAATAATAAAATATACTCCCAGTATATATATATTATTTTCTATTACTTTTTTAATGCAAAGCTATATAAAAAGGCATAGATATTGTATTAGTTGGTACTTAGTATTTATATTGTTGTCTCACTTGACCAAATTTTATATATTGTTCACCAAAAAAGTAAAGTAAATTATATCTTCCCCCACTATTGTTGGTTTGTATTCAACGATGGTAGGTGATATATTACCAAACAGTTTTTGACAAGTCCACTTCTAACCTCTTTGTGGCTTCTGTAAGTTATCTATCCCATCAAATTTGTTATGATGATCCACCACATGATCTTTAGTCATTTTTACTCACAACCTTCTGCTTGTTTTGTTTTTGTTAGGATCAAGCTGGTAAGGTTCCTCTCTATTGAGGAATCACAACTGATGGATACATAGCATTTGTTGATGATGTAGATTTGCTTAAAGGTTCTTGTGGCAAGTCACTTGCTTCTTTCCCTCAAGGTGAGTTTCTTTTTGTTCCAGCATATCACAATCCTCAACATTTTGGCAACTATTTGTTCCAAGTGATCCCAGATTGGATCATTTCCTCCCTTCCCTTCAAGATGATGATAATTCATAATATGAGGATTTTTACATTGACGTTGTCTATGTTCTATTTCTTTTTTGTTCCGTAGAATTGTAAGTATTCCCTCACTATTGACATTGTTATTATGTAAATTGTACAAGATGTTTCTACTCTACAGCAGTTGGAGGATTGAGATGCTAGGAGAATCCAAAGAATAAGATTACTGCAGTACCTGCCGAGGAAGAGGAAATCCGGGGTGCATTCTTCAAGGTAACGAGATGACATGAGTTTAAATATAATTATTGGTGTTGCTCTCAGTTCTCTTTGCAGAATATTCTTTTCATCTGTTTAGAAGAGAATCAATGATCAGTCCCAACAGTAATATAAGGTTAATGTCAGTTGAGACTGCATTAGGTACAAAGGGAAAATATGAGGTTAGAGACAATAAAATAGGAGTTCATAAAAAGCCCACGCATACAACGAAATTTAACTGAACGGAAGGTGTAGTGTCCAAAATGAATGGATTAGACTAATTTAAACTTAAATCTTCATATCACTTTTGAAGGTAATCTTAGAGCTTAAGAAGTTAGAGTTGAATATCCATTATGTAACTACGATTGCTAGTTGCAACTAATTTTCACCGAGGTAATAACATTGTAAGTTCCTAAGAGCAAAATTATAATCTAAGCAAGTTTGGTTAGGCTCTCAAGTGGTTGACAAGTCTCGTTTAGGTGGTCTTTTTGGCCTTGGTTAACAAGAAAATCAAGTGTTAGATACAAAAATTGGAAAGCTCCACTACATATAATAGTGGTATTATTTATTTCAATATTTGTTTTTGCATTCATGGTTAGTATGCTTATTTTGTCGGTGTGGCTCTCTCCATTTATGAACTTTGAGACTTATATTTTATGATATATTTTTTCTATTTGATGCAATGAACTATCAGGTGGAAGGGTCAGCAGTCCTTGCAGGCCTAGAGTAAAAGATCCATTTTCAAATAGAGTACCGTGTGATACATTAATGGAGTAATGTGTTTATGTGCTTGTGACGGTAAGGCTTGCATGCGGGGCCATGTAAATACCTTTAATGATAACTATGAGAAAAGTGTGACTGGTAGTAGAGTTTATTATGGTGTTCATTAGCTAGGATTTTCTTTGTTTCTCTTGTACAGTTGCGTTTTCTAATGTAATAAAAGATATGCTTCTAGCTTGAGATTCTCTAATATTGATTCTATGCAAAATGTGTCCGTATAAGATGATTGGTATGCTTTCTAGTAATAATTTAAGGAAAAATAGTACTTGGACACTCATGTTATAGCAAGGCAAGGTTGAGGAAGGCAGATTGCAATGCCAAGGTGCATCCCTAGTTACCAAACATGTCATAGCCTTTCTAGTTAGGGTCTCAAATTGACACCCTAAAATTGTCTTCTTATTAGAGGTGTTCATGTTAAGCATATTTACCTACAGTTGAAGATGATAGGTACATATTAAAGACTTTTATCTACAATTAGGATATGTAAGTAGAAGTTAATGACTTTTACCTACACAATATACATAGTAGGTAAAACCTATAGTGACAGACAATTAGCCGTCATTATACGTCCCCTCAAAGTTGACGAAAGAAACGTCCGTAGGACAAAGTCTATCATACATTTACCTACGGATTTTTTATTTATAGTGACGGTTTTTATCTGTAGGTATAGATCATTTTTTTCTTGTAGTGAACACGAAAGTTTCCTTATACTGGAATACAATACAATGTCACATGCTTTTTTTTTATGTTTCTATACAAACCATATATAACTATTTTCAAATGTGTTAATTGCTAAAAAAAAATTATATTTCTAATTTATTGTAAAGTCTATTATTGAGATATAATTCGTTTCCACGTAGGTGAATACATTATTTAATTCTTAACAATATACTAGTAAGGCATATTCACTAATTTATGAGTAGTATTATTATATCTAACTATCACTTAAACGAATTGTTTCCATAGATATTTTTGGAGTAAAATTTTGAATTTATGACTATATAAAATAAAATAAACCAATTGATCTTAATGAATTAAATATTTGGGTCTTATTAGAAGAAAAGTAGTGTTTGTTCTTCTAGTAAATGCTTAAATCTTGATTTACTACGTGTTTCATTTGGTTATATCTAAACCCTATTGATAATTTAACGCTTAATATAAAAATATCATTTTTATTGAAAGATAGATTACATATTGATCATATAAAATAGTTTTATATTATTATTTAAAAATTAAAATTAAAATTGATCTAAAGTAAAAATTCAAACCTATAAAAAGAAAGCTAAAAATTAAATCAAACCAATATTATTTTTATTTATTTTGATAATTTTGTGCTCAAATTGATCCATTCATTTCCGTTTGTAATTTGTTTTTGGAACCCATCCAAATTTAATCATATTGCATATGATTATAAAGTTGTGTTGCTTTTTATTTGTTAGTGGCTCTGTAAAACACTCGTGTACGTGTTTTAGTACTCATCCTTTTACATAACTTTAGTATTTAGTATTTGGTTTGAGTGTCCTATAGAACCTCTAAGAACAAAAAACTACAACTTTACAATCATATACGTGGTTTGGTTTGGATTGATTCCAAAGGGATGAATCACAAAATAATCTCAATAGAAGCAATCGATTTAAGTATAAAATCATCTAAATAAATTTAATTAAAAAATATTGGTTTGATTTAGTTGTTAATCTTTTTGGGTGATTTTATTTTTTTTGTTATTGATTTGAATTTAAACATTTCTAGGTAATAATATAAAATTATTTTGCACAATCCATACATAATTTATTTTTAAAATAAAAAATTATAATATTTTTATATTAAGCATTAAATTATCAATAGGATTTAGATATAACAGATTGAAAGAATGAAAACTAAGATTCAAATATTTACTGGTTGAAAAAATATTAAGCATTAAATTTGACATTAAAATATTTTATTTATTAAATCTGAGTTAACTGTTAACAACTTAAATAAAAGTGAAATTTATTTTATTTCATCTGATATGTGAACAACCCATTTATTAACTGTTTTAAAAGAGATATTTTATAAAATTAATGATCATTGCATGAACCAATCAGAGACGAATTTAAACAAAGACTTATATATTTATTTAAATTTTATTTATTTTTCTTAAAATATGAATTTAGATCTAATTCAATCTTACAAAAATAATTTATAAAAAAGAATTACTCTCACTTCTATACATTTAATTGACCATATATCTAGATAAGGTGGGATCTTCAAGTTTTCTTAACTGGATACCTAAGTATAAAAAAAATAAAACAAAACTGTAAATCAATATATTATTATAAAATATTATTAGGATACATAATTTATAAAAAAATTACCTAAGGGGTTTTTCCAAAACTATTGCTATCTGGGAAGTTAATATACATTAGGAGGGGTCTTTACATATGCCACCACAAAATTGGATCATGCATAAAAATTCTAGAAGGACCATGCTACGGAGGAACTAGCAACCAAGCCAGATAAGAGAGCAACCAAGAGGTGCCATTATAAGTGGTTGGTTCAGACTGCATTGAGTTGTTCCTGAAATCATTATATGTCTCATTAAAGAAAGGACCACCTACTAGTGCCCCAAATGCTACATTTGGATTAGGGTGAGGTGACTCAAACCACTTGAATCCATCTTTGCAACCAGTTGTAGCATTAACTGCAATGGAAGACCCTCTGTGATGTAAATATTTGGGGTATTGAGTTCCATATCCCACAAGATAACTCATCTTCATAGGATTTTCACCTAAAACATAATCTGCCTGAAACTGTTCAAGCATAAATGAAATACAGAATCACATGACTGCATTATGAAGCACCCAATATGAATGTATAATTTTTTTTTATCTATAAGAATTGAAGATAGGTACCAGGTTTACAACAACTTACACACACTGCTTAACTTATTGAGCTAGACCCCTTTCATATATACAAATGTATAAATTCTGATTGACTAAGAAATTTTGAAGTTAAACACAGTGATGATTATAAGGATGAAAAATGTTCATATCATTTTATAAGACTTGCATGCATGCTTACCTGAGAAATGGAAAATTTGCGAAGATCTACTGGCTTATACAATTTCCCACTACAATATAGTATTTCAGTTTGAGATGTCAGCATGTAGTCCCTATAAAGAACAGCTAAGAATACAGAAGCCACTGACAGTTGCAAAGAGTTCCATGGTACCACCCATATCAGCCCACCTGTTACATAATGATAGTTTGTTCATCCAAAGGGATATTAATATTAGATATCTTTTTTTTATCATCTTTAGCATTATTAACTTAAAATGCTAGCTACCCTTATGCTTGAATTAATGAAAAAGAATAGACAGACACAGGTTATGCAAATACTGATTAGAGGGAAGAAATCAATCCTACTTTCAGTTCTGTTGGTGGTGGCTGTTGGTGAATCAGGTAGAAGCATGCACATGAGGATTTCAGCAGTTTCTCTGTACATCTGAAGGTCGAGATTCTCCGCATCCGGGATGTTACTTGCACCAAAGAAATTCACTCTAGACAAAAGAACCTAGTTGAACATCACAAAATGCATAAGGAGAAGATCTACCACAAAAAATATTATGCCTAATTCATTCAAGAGCTACCATGGAAAGGTTAAAAAAAAAGATTTAATTTCTGTGTACACCATTAGTGTAAAAAGTTGTGCACCATCAATCAATTAGAAATTATATTAAATATGACTTTTAAGTAATTATTATAAAACTCAATAAAACTTATTATATATAATAATTTTTTATTTGATGACAATGGTACATTGACGATGGTGTAAAAATCAATACAAAAGCTATTTACTCATAATGAGACACTGCATCATAAGTGGTACCTGAGTTGCAGCATGTTTATCATCCCAACTAAGAATTTCTAAATTGCCAAATGCTTTCTCATTCTGCTCTGTCACACAATTTAGATATGATGGATCCTTAGTTGCATGATAGAGCCAGGTACCTGCCCATAAGAGTTCATCCCCAAAACCAGATGAGGGATGCCGACACTGTAGGAAACTCTATATGTATCGGCAAAAATAAACGGCTGTTGAGCATGTTGTAGGAGAATCCTAGAGTAAGCAAAATCGATCTCATTAAAAACAAGAGATGCTGAGGCCAATGCAGCTGCAGTTTCTGCCGCAACTTCTGTTCCTGGAAAAGATGAGTTAACTTGAGTAAGTGGTCTTTTTTCTTTCATATCTTCAGGCCTTTCCCAGAGGGCGAGCCCTGGTGCAGCGGTAAAGTTGTGCCTTGGTGACTTGTTGGTCATGGGTTCGAATCCGGAAACAACCTCTTTGCATATGCAAGGGTAAGGCTGCGTACAACATCCCTCCCCCATACCTTCGCATAGCCAAGAGCCTCTGGACAATGGGGTACGAAGTTTTTTATCTTCAGGCCTTTCCCAGCAATTATGATCCAACTCAAGATCCCTGTTAGAAAAATGACAAGAACAACAAATTTATATCTGATTTAGTTTATTTCCTTTTATTTGTCTAATAAGAAAACTAGGGAAAACCATGATACAAAACCAATAAATGATAATTGGAGAGCACAAGTTATAAAGACGCACTGAAATTTCATACTTCTTGCATGAAACTCAAAGTTGCATATCTTACAATTAGATCCTAATATTCCATCACAATTAGCATCCCCGCATCCACGCGGGTTTGCCCTTTCACTTGCTAGTCAGAGTGATTGCCAGTGGCAGTGCACCATGTATGCCGCTCGCTTATAACTGAGAGAGATGGTAAAAAGTTCTGATACTAATTGATAAGAACCTTAGAAGAATCACACCATAAAACTAGTCATTATAATTGGAAAGCTCAAAACCTTGTAAAACCGGCTGCTTGTCTGCAACTAAGACATAGTAAAAAGCTCTGATATCAAATGATACGAATTTTACAAGAATCACACCACAAAACTAGTCATTGAAATTGCAAAGCTCGATCAAGACTTCCAACACGAGAATAAAGTCTCCTATCTTGCAATTGGATCCTAAGAGCTTCTTTAAAAAAAGAAAAGAGCTATTAATTCTCAAAAATTAAACTGAAAGCAGTAGCATAGCACAAAGTTGAAGCAAATAATTGACCTGAATGTAGAGCACTTCTGGAAAAGGGTGTGCGTTAACAAGATTATCCGTGATCCACTTCAGCGAGTCAAGTGCATAGTGTAGCTGCTTCACCGCATCCATGCGATCTCCATATTCAAGAATCGCCCAAGAGAACATGGTTGCAGTGAAAGCCAAAGGGAACCCAAATTTCATGTGGTCACCAGCATCATACATTCCTTTCGATAAATCCAAATTCTCTTCACTCCCATCACGTAGCCCCGAATCCCCTCTCCACCAAACCCTCTTTTTCTCCAGCTTACCAGCTACAACCACGTTATTTTTCAATAAAAAAACAACTTAGTTTTTCACAAAAAACAACAACATAGTTATATGCAAATCATATTAATCATAATATAATGTCCTCACTACATAGTATATGTATATGTATTATTAGATTACATTTGGACCATAGTGGTTTTTTTCGGTTCCTATAAGATTGTCTCTTAATGTGGAGAATATACTGGTCTATACCAAAAAAGAGAAACAATTACATTTCTGAACGTCAAAAAATTGCAAGTCCAATTCAAGAGCTGAAGCATATTTCTGAATGACGTAGGTGGGGTGGTGAGAAGTGACTTCAGGTGAATTAGAGTGACCAAACCCATGCTTGGTTATTAGAGAAAGAACACCAGCATCTACTACGAGGACAGCAATGATGGACACTGTTAACCACCAACGCAGTGCTATTTGTTGGGTTCTTTTTCTTTAACCTTGTGTTCCATTCAATTGAAAATAGTAGGCAATTATGTTGGTTTTTTAGTTAGTGTCATGGCGATCATTTAAACTACTACGGTTTTTTGAAGGTTGAGGAGAGTGTGGAGAATGAGACAAGCAGAGGGTATTATTCTTCTTTGATGTTGTAAGAATGATAGTGAAGCCACAAAAATTATTACTAAATAGAGTATGAAAAATGAATATCCAAGAAGTAACCTTAATGGGTGATTGTGCTACCGGAGAATGGTGCCACATAGAAGATCCAGACAAAGATTTGAGGTTCTGCTACTGAACAATTCGTAGGTTTGGTAAGCTGAAAATATGTAACTCTTTTAGGCAAAATATTTATCCATTTTAAATTCTTTCTTAATTATTTAAAATTTTGATTAAGTCAAATAAATTTAATTAATAAATTATGCATGTTAATTACTAATGATCCAATAAAGAAGAGTCGAACACATTTGAAATGTTTTTTTTTTTTGGAAATATTACATGTTTCTAGTTTCTACTTTCTACCCATAATAGTTTTAATTCCTCAACAAGTTGTTATATATGCGCATCAATTACGTACATTTCCAGATGATCACAATCTAGGAATAAGTAACGATATTATACAAAACTTTCTGTCTCCAAGTGTAAGTTTGATTGATAATTATATATTGCTAACACCACGAGTCATGTGCTATATATGTGATAGGCTAATTATGGTCCTAAATGGATTAACCCTGTGTTTGGTGTTGTGTTATAACCACAAAATGTGGATCCAAAACGTGAAAATTGGAAGCTAATATATTTTAGAGTTGTGAATGGAGACTTGTGCGAAGTTTTGCGCCATTGTCTCGTGTTTTCCTTGTTTGCCGCTGGTTTTTGAGTGTGGTGTGGCATAGCCAACAGTGACAATGATGCAACCGGAGGTTTTTGGTTTTGGTTTTTGTCCCTTGGTTTACCTTCACTTCATATAAGACCTTACAAACCGCAATTTCTCTCTCAAGTTTTTCTTTATCACTTGAGTATGACAAAAATGTTCTTTTTTCTCTAAATTACTCTTAAGTAGGGATTTTTTTGGATTTAGTCCTTTATATTTTTCTTTTTTATTTTCGTCCCTATACTTTGTTTTGTTTGTCATTCATATATAAGACTCTTTTTACAGTTAGATTTTTTTTGTTAGGAGTACTCATGGGTCAACTATAGTTTACTCCTTCCGAAAATTCAAATGCTTGCACCTTTTCGTATTTTTGATTTGTTATATAAAAGAAATCCCCACACTATCTTCAACCATTAATTGATTTAATGTAACTCACTAGGGTTTGCCTAATATTCATTAAGTCTTAAGTTTTATCTTCAATGTACTATTAGTATTTGAGGTGACTATTATATATAGTTTTATCTTCTGTTGTGTATAAATGCTCAATGAAATCAAGCTTTCATCATATCATCAAATCATAAAAAAAATGATTAAGAGCTCACCTTAGACTTAATGAGAGGCAAAACTATGAAAAAAATGGGAGCCGAGAAGAAATGCGAGGTCGAAAAGAAAAAGGGCGATGAAAACTAATCAAGCCAGGGAAAGGTGAGGTTGGGGTTTGTGGCTCTCGAAGAAGGGAAGGGGGTGTGACGGAGATGGAAAAGGGTAGTAGGGGTGGGGTGCTTGTAAAAATGTCTAGGGTTTAAATATGGAAAAAGGGTATTTAGGTCTTATCATTAAAATTAGAGGTCTCAATAGTAATTAGGGAGTGTGAATAATAGAACCCGTATTAATGTGATTAAACCATACTTTGGGTTTCTAATTTCTGATCAAAGCAATGATGGAGGCCCACTGGGTGTGATGCATACTTATAAATGTTACCAAAGTATATTTTGTTTTCCACACGAGTAAACTGGCACATATCTTCCCTTTTCCTTCCTTCCTCTCCCAAAATCAAAACCCCTCTCCTGTGTTGTTGTGAGAGAAAAACACAGAGACAGAGACAGAGGGTAGTAGTTGAGTTGAGCGAGTGGGGGGAAGTAGCGAAGAATGAGTATGTTGAAAGGAGGTGAAATGGGTGGAGAAGGAGGGAGAGAAGGGGATTGGGAGTGCAGCAGTTGCAACAACAGGAACTACGCCTTCAGATCATTCTGCAACAGATGCAAGCAACCCCGCCTCCTCGTCGATTCCAAAACCCCCGCTGATTCCAAGTGGCTCCCCCGTATCGGCGATTGGATCTGCACCGGTTAGTTTTGCCCCCCCAACCACCACTTCTTCTTCCAACTAATCATTCAATCAAAATCTTTTCTTTTTCATTTTTTTATTTATGAATTGGGCTTTGGGTCCTGTTTTGTGTAATGGGTAGCGTGGTTTTTCAAGTTCCAAAGAGGCCCTTGTTTAGGAACCTGTTTTATATATTTATTTAGTGTTAAGTTGGTATGGATGAAAGATGTAGGAATTAAATGGAATTAGGAAATTGTTAGCCTTTAGTTTAGTCTTCTGTTCCCGTATGATATGGCCTAGTGTTGTTGTTTCCTTTTGGCTCATATATGGAACACTCACTAAGCATTCTTTTGCAAAGTGGATAGATACTATTTAGGCTTATTTAAATTTTATTTGTTTTTAATCATTAGTTCAGTACATGTAACAAAAACTGTGAATTTTTAGTCTGTCACCAAGGACTAGATAGATGCGCATGGCTTTTGTAATTAAGGACTAAAATTGAATAAAATTTAAATAGGGATCTATTTCAGAAAACAGTGTATTTTCACCATCAAGAACATATTTAGGCTTACTAGTTACTAGGGCATGCTTCTGAGACGACCCAGTTTCGCATGCTCTATGTGGGGTGTAGGGGGACCTTATTTCGACTTAGGCCTAGTTTCAATAAACTTCTAAGTAAATACTTATATGAAAAGGAAACAAGAAGGTGAAATGAAATAAACTTCTTCCGTAAGTTAATATTAATTTATGCACATCAACTTTATAGAAGTTTGTTCGTCTTAATTTCTCCAAAAACTGAGGTAGATAAATTTAATTTGAAGTTATGGAAAAAGTTCGATTCATTTTGTTTTCTATTTTGTTCTTCTATAAGTGTTTATTGAAAAGCATATTCAGATTGGTTCATAGTGAATTTTTTGATGCTGTAATTTCATTAGTATTTCCAGTTTTATGTGTTCTATTTATTTCATACACATTTGGGTTTTCCCACCTGATTGATGTTAAAAAGATGCTCGACTTTAGTATGGTTTTTGATTTTGGTTTGTGATCTCCTGTTTCACATTGAGATGAAGAACTTGCTATCACCTAGGTTGAGATGTTTGTGCTTTTTGAATATTTATTTTGTGTGGGATGGACGGGTTGGTGTGCGTGGGACGTGTTGGTGTGCGTATGCTTGGCTTCCTTTCCCTCTGGCTGCTTTGTGGGGCTGGGTTTGTATGCATTGGAACAATAGGTTGCACTAACAACAATTATGCATCAAGAGAGAAGTGCAAGAAGTGCGGACAACCAAAGGAGGTAGCAGCCATGCCAGCAATTGCGATGACCGGAGCATCTTTCCCCACTTATTCACACTATTTTTCCAGGGCCCCAGGAGTACCAGAACAAAAGATGAATATTGGATTGCTTGGCAATGGTGCACCATCACAGTCACTGCATTTAAACTCCAATTGGCCTGTTCCTGGAGCAGATAAGTACGGTGTCCAGCCACTTTCCATATGGCTACCTGGTGGAAATTATGGCACTGTGCATCATCATGAAAATTCTACCAACCAGAACCTATCTGTTCCAAAGGGATGGCGCAATGGGGACTGGATCTGTAACTGTGGCTTCCACAATTACTCATCCCGCTCTCAGGTATGTCTTGAATTCTACTTGAAAATGATGTTGAGCTATATAGTATACAAGAGTTGAACTATTCATTGTTTTTCTGATTCAATATTGAAATTATTTGCAGTGTAAAAAGTGCAATGCTTTTCCTCCTGGTATGGCTTCTCCCTTGTTGGTGCAAAATGCATAAGTTGTGTCTTCTACCATTAGATACTAGTGCACAAGTCTTGGAACATGCCCTCTTATAATGCTCTGTTGTCCTATAGATAATCTTCCTGGGGCTCATTGCACTCATAAGAATATTTTTGGTTATTTAATATCAAGAATGATTTTCAATTTGTAGCAATATTAACGTTAAACTAAACGTTGTTTCCACTTTATTGGTGTGAAGCACTTGGGACAAAGCGGTTAGCTTCAGAAGAGTTGGTTTATGATTGGGACAACAAGAGATTGAATATAGGAACTGTAAGGACTTCGTGTTTTGGTTAATTTCTGATCCACTGATGTGGTTTTAAAATTCACTTTTGATAATTTTAGAATCCTCTTTCAATCTTTCACTTATTTTACAGACAAATGATCAGCATCAAATATATACAAGTTTAGAGCAAGTGGTAGGGACAGGTGCAGATCCAAAACCTGGACTCTTCCCCTCTTATCCCAGCATGAACTCAACTACAGCTCCAATTTTGCCATTGGCCACATGGCTTCCACCTCAAGCTTCTGCACCTGCCCTCCTTGGAAAAGGGTAACTAAATCCTCACCCTGCGATTTGTGTAATATTATTGGAGTGAAGACATGTATATATTTTTTTGTATTTGTACATCTAAACTCTTTAAAGATGCTATCATACTTTCCTAGGCTCACAATTTAATTTTTTTTTTCTTTTTACCTATTGTATCTGTTAGAGCAAGGCAATGGCGAAGTGGAGATTGGATGTGCTCAAATTGCAACAATCATAATTATGCTTCAAGACTACAGTGTAACAGGTCATTCTCTCATTCATATGATTTTCTATGTTTAGGGCAAGCAAATTTAAATCCCTTAAAGTGAAGACATATGCCCATTTTTAACTTATTATGAAGCCATCACACCACACGTTTACATTTTCTGTTGCACGCTTCACTGATAAACCAATGCCTCATCATTTGCAGGTGCAAAACTCAAAGAATGGCTCCCATGCAACCTGTTAATGTTGTGTAATGATGAATTCATTAGTTAAATTGACGTCATGTGCCCTAGTTTGGCTGAGTTTTGTTTTGATTTTCTAGCGTGTATTTTGCCAGCAAAACATAGTTGATATTCTCATCAGGCTCATTATATATGCGTAACAACGTAAGACATAAGTGGTTTATGCTTAGTGGCATCGTATTTTTCAGTTTCTGAAAGGTGTATTGCTTACTATAAATAGAGCATTGTGGGTGAGTTGTGAGTATACCTTTGCCTATGGCTTATTTGTTCTTTCTCTTTTTCTCCTCAAATTTCAGTTATTTTGTTTGAAGTTATAGCCTTTGAGTTCAGAAGTGTATTCGTGGTACATTTTTCTTGCCTCTGTCAGTAACTGCAAGCTGGAGAATTAGCATATCTCATAAAATTCGCAAAACTTTTCCAACTTTTCTGTGCATGTAACCAGGGCTTTACTTGGGTACTAAGTACTATCAGTGTTTTACTTCACAAGTAGCAGTATTTATAAGTTGTAAAATATGGAGTAAAACATTACATTAATTTCTAAGATTGTAAGTCGATTACTTTAGCCTTTAACTTCTTAAAATTCTCGTTTAATATGTAATTTCATAAAAAGTCATTCACTTGAATTTTTAGTGTTACGGGAAAATGATATGAAAGAATATTAAATTTTTGTTTTTTACTTAGTCAAGAACTAAAAAAGAATTTAAAATGTCAAGAATTAAACTGGTCTTACAATTTCATAGATTAATAAACGAATTTACTTGAAAAGGTATTGATCATTAGTTGTTACTTAGTAGGCTCCTCAATTCGACATAAAAAAATGTTGATATACACCAATAACAACAAGCTTATCCCACTAAACAAAGTTGATTATATGGGTCATTCATACCATTAGGTTTGGATAGAAATCAAATTCTCTGCTTTGTTTAGGGTTGATTTCTAATGTAATACTCATCTATACTTCAAACACGAAAAAAAGGCCTGTATACTAAAAAAAAAAAAAGATGCTGCAGTGACATTACAACTCTCTCTTTAACAAAAATGATTGGTTTTTGCTCTCCTGGAATTTTACATATAATATCTGTGATACACTATAGTACCAAGTGACATAATTGGAGAGCATCATCTGAGCTCAGAAGCTAAAGAGTGAATATTGATCAAACTCAAAATCTTTAGATGAAGATCACTTGAAGACATCAGAAGGGGAGAGCAGAGGACCATCAAGCTGGTAAAGGTTGAATGCAGGGCCCACAAACCTGAACACTATCCATCCCCCAATCATGATGAAGATTGAAGCATATGCAAACTTGTTGAGCCAGAAGAGAGCACCCTTCTCTCCCACATACAGTTCCACTGCTTTCTCACTCAGACTCATGTCCTCCCACTTCTTGGGGGGAGTCTCAACCCTCCCCTTAGTTGTGGATTGCATGCCATCGTTCTCTCGCAGTCGTTTGGCTTGCCTTCTCGATCTTCTCCGGAAGCTTATTTCTACGGGATTAGTTGGTGTTGCCATTGGTGCTTGAACTTGAACTGAGTTTGCATCATCATTGGTTGTGTTGTTGTTACTAGTATTGTTATTGTTATTATCAGTGGTGGTGCATCTGATGGTGTTGAAAGTGAGAGAACCGTGACGCTGTGGCAGGAAGATTGGCTTGTGCCTGGTTGATGGTCTAGTGAGAATGATGAGGGAAGATGAGTTTCGAGAGATGGAGAAGGTTTCCATGGCTTCCTACTAGAATATAACGTGTGGTTATATTTTGCTTATCCACTTCCCTTTTATGATCTTCTCTTAGTCTTTTATTGGGTTTGGACTTCACTTCAGAATTGAAATGGGCTATGGTTTAGGACCCAACGACAGAGAAGACATAAGGATAGAGTAGTTTTTTTAGTGCTTCTAAGGATAGAGTAGTTGAAAGTATTTATTGTTTTCATAACAAATTTTAGACTTAAATATATTTTTATAATGTAATATATTTCTTTTTTAATTTACTATGTTTTTTTTACTATGGGAAACTTGTCAACTTTTGTTTTTAGCATCTGTATTTTAGTTTTGATGTGTTAAGTGATGATGATATGAAAATAGTATTATATATTATCGATTAAAGATTTAAGTGATAATGTAATAGACTATTAAGATATTATATCCATTTAATTGATTGAGACTAATGACAAATAGTTTGAAAATCTCAAATAGTAAAATAAAAAAAATAATATTTTTTAGATAATAATTGGAAAAAAATTATAAGTATGAAAAACATATTTAAACACAGTTTTTATTTTTTTTTTCTTTACAAAATAATTTAACTTTTGGTTTTCGAAGGCAAATGTTGTATAAAAAAAAAAAGTCTTTTTTATTAAGGATTTGAGAGCGTTTTCAATTTGCAGCGCTTATTAATCAATGTTCTTAGGAACTCATTAATCCGTTACTATTTTTGTTGGTATTTTCTATAAAGAAAATATAAAACTATTTTTGTTTTTAAAATATTAAATATTTTTATATAATTTTAAAGTATTTTAATGCTTTATTATTTTTGTTGGTATTTGCTATCAAGAAAATATTAAACTATTTTTTTTTAAAATATTAAATATTTTTATATAATTTAAAATATATTTTTTAAATATTTTAGAAGTAAAAATAATTTAACATTTTCTTTATTTGATAATTAAAAAGATATTATGAAAATATTATAGAGATATTTAAAACTATTCCTTCTATTAAAGTAAAATAGTATGAGAAACTCTTAAGTAGACACAAGCCTAACACATCATTTTTAGACACAATCAATAAGAATTTTACAACTAATAAAATAAAATAAATGAGAATGTCAAGTAAAAATAAATTTGATATTGTTTCAGTTTTCTTTCCTAATCTTCTTCCTAATGTTTTGCCATATCAGTGAAACTTCTTGAATAAAATAAATTAAACCAACAAATTTTTTTATTTATAATAAAATTTTACCAATATAATAATATGCCAAAAATATTTTATAAAGTGTGTTAGTAATATTTATTTTTATGATAAGAAAAAGTCTAATCACGTGCACAAACAATATGATAAAAAATACACAATTCAAAGTATAATGACAATAAATTAAAATAAAAAATTTCTCAAAAATTATTTTTTTAATATATAATGTTCATGTTATCTATTAATGTTGAAGGTAGGTCAAATTTTTCAAAGAAGTTTAATTTTATAAAGTGCATAAATATATGTGTAGGAGTTTCAGAAGTGAAGTGAGACTTCATTTTATTTATAATTAAATACTCTACAGTTTTACACCACCAAATTATATTATTTATAATCTTGTATATATTTCAATTTTAGTGCAATTTAGCAAAAAATAGGAAGACAATTGTAAAAAAAAACCAGAAAGAATGTCAAAATTTAATTTTATGACATTCTGATTTTTATTTTATTTTATTAGTTGTAATAATAAAGAAATTTAAAATATTGATTCAAAAAATTAAACTAAATTATCTGTATAAACTATTTGAAAAAGATGTTGATAGTTTGGATAAATATTGAATTGAAAGTAACGTTATTATGTTAGCTTTATAATAAAATCATCAAAACAAAATTCATTTCATGGATGTGTAATAGTTATTTGAATAATGGAGCACGTCATGGCTGAATGAAGAAAGAAAATGTACGTGCGCGCTATAAGGGAAAGAATGCAAGAAGGCAGAGCAAATTATGTTTAAACAAGCAATGGTTTATTTATTATTGATAAAGAAAAATAACAATGGTTGTGTTTATTGGAGCAGCAATTTAGCTTCCCCAATCACACCATTAACCAAAACAGTGGTGTCAAGAAAGACAATACCAAACCAAACCGCAGCAGCACCAATTATCAAAAATCACAAGTCAGAGGAATTTTCTTCCTCCTGAGGAAAGCGAAGGTGCTTTCCTTTGGGTGTTGGCAAACCCTTCAAACGCATCACATCAGACTCAGCACAACATTCTATCACTTTCTCCACAATCTCATCCTCACTATCGTACACAAACCTCGTGTGCTTCCCACAACCCTTGTTCTCATTCACACTAATGTTATTCATCCCAGCACATAGCTCTTCAAGTGACAACCCTCCAACATAATCATAACACTCTTCAGCATCCTCGCAATAATCTTCTTCTTCTTCTTCTTCCTCTTCACCCATTTCCTCATCGTCCTCATCTTCGTCATGCGTGCTCGCATTCACCTGAATGGACCAAATGGAAGCACCATCATCCTCGGTGGACCCACGGCTACCAACACTTCCTTGTGTCACTTCCTGATATGTCACCTCAGAAGAGCATTCTGAAACCTCGGATTTGTCCGAGAAGTCCAACAGCAAGGACCTGGTTATCACACTCTTCTCACATTCAGCATTCTCGTTCTTCTTCCCTTCAAATATTTCATTCACCACCTGCCATAAAAAAAGAAGCAGCAAAAAGCCCTTTACTCTTAGCATTCAAACAATACCTACCCATATGAAATTAACACCTTTAATATCTTTGAAATATAGAAAACATTTAATTTGATGCTTTTTCCTTTACCACCCATATGAATATAGAAAACATTTAATTTGATGCTTTTTCCTTTAGTAATCAAGATTTACACTCTATTTAGCATAAAGAAAATAAAACTAAAGAAAAAATTGAGTTTGTTTTATTTTTAAAAACAAAAAATATCCTAAACATATCCTAAACAAAAAATAAAAATCAATCCTTTTCTTATCTATCTATCTATCTACTCTCTTTCCTCATACCAAACATAAAATATTAATTTCATGATAAAAAAACAATATTAATTTTCTTGAAAGCAAAAATGGGCAACAAGAAAACAAGACCAAAAATACGATTATAACCAAGATTACTAACCCGAGAGATCAATTGTTCTTCAACCACACTAGAAGGTGGAGACACCAAAGCCACTTCAGAAAGATTGGGGACTTGTGGTGTGTTTGCGGGAGTGGGCGCAAGAAGCGACATTGGAGAAGAATTCGCAAGTTTCAGAAAGGGTGCAACAATTTCCATCGATAGCTTCGAAATCACAGCCTCTTCCTCCACTCTCTGCAAGAGGGTCTTCACCTGGCCCCTCAGCAGAGCCTCTCCCGACCCCGGAGTCTTCATCGTCTTCTTCACCCTCTTCTTCTTCGCCATCGACGACAACGGCGTCTCAATGATGTCCTTCCCGTTCGCCAGCCCCGCGATCGGTGAATCGTTCGATATGTCGACCAGCGCACACCGTTCCTGCTGTTGCACGCTGCTTCTCTGCCGCGTTTTTGAAACGCTCTTTTCTGAGCAGTCCTCGTTCTTTTTTCCTGTGAAAAGAAACAAAAGATCATGAATTTTGAGAAAGACCATTGGTGTGTTTTTGGTTTACCGCTGGGAGATCCCAAACAGCTGTTGAATCAAAAGTTACGAATTTCTACTTCTCACAAAACACAAAACGTGCATGGAAATATATGCTTGTTCAACCCAACTTTAAACCAAACACACACTTGGTGAATCAAAAGTTACGAATTCCCACTTCTCACAAATCGTGCATGGAAATGTATGCTGGTTCAGCCCAACTTTAAACCAAACACACACTTGGTGAATCAAAAGTTACAAATTCCTACTTCTCACAAAACGTGCATAGAAATGTATGCTCGTTCAATCCAACTTTAAACCAAACACAAACACTTGGTGGGATTTGAAGAGAAATTAAGAGGAATCGCTTACTTGAAACGGGGATGTTGTTGTTGGAGGCGATTTGGGATCTTGTGATTCTTCTTGCTGTGGATGATGGAGTCTCCATTGTAGTGAGAGAGATTAGAGAGAACAAGATTCAAAGGAATTGAATGAATGAAGAATATTTGCGTTTTGGACTAAAACATGCGGGGTTTATAAAACGGTGGGGTTGGCATCGAAATCTGACCGTTGGCGCGTGCGATTATTTGCTTATTAGCTAAAATAAAACAACACACAATCAACTAGCCGTTAGGTTCCAAGTTTTTGAATTTTGGGTTTGTTTTGAGTCTCGGCCCGTTGGTTTTGGTTTAGATTATGGGCTTTTAAAGCGGGCCTATTTGTTTGATAAGCCCATTGGTGATGCATTGCTCCGTAGGTAATTACTACACACTTCCATTTTCAGGAAGAAGGCCTATTAAAATATATTAGGAAATTTTGGGGTGCGTTAAGTAAGTACTTTCTCGACAATGAACTAGCATTAGAATCCGCACAGGCCATCATTTTAGAATGATTAATCACATAATGATATGAATTTGGATATGTATGTCAACCTCATGTTGACCTACATTAGACCTATTAAAATATATTTTCCTTTGAATTATTATAACAACTAATTAAAAGTAATGTAAATTCACCTTATCAATTTAGATATTAATGTAATTTTAAGTAAATTATTTATCTCCGTGAATTAAGCTAAAATTTTCCTATCTGATTTTGTGAAAGAAAAAATTCATTCCCATTTTTATATTTTTTTTATTTCCATGAATTAAGTTAAATTTTTCTACTTACTTTTATGAAAAAAACTTATTCACACGTGTTGTATTTTTCATTTTTTGTAAAATCTATATTAAATTATTATAACATTAATGAAAAAATTTAAAAATTATAATAAAGCATATTTTCTTCCCATACTTAAACATTAATATGCTTTATTATAATTTTTAAATCTATATTTTATCCTGTAAGTTAAGTCTAAATTTCTCTTCATACTTAAACAGATTTTTTTTTTCATTTTCGTTGGTTATATTTTTCAAAATAATTAGATGTTAACGTGAATTTAGGTAAATTGTTCATAGTATTAGAATTCGGGTCATTGTTTTGGAATCATTAATCACATAACAATATGAATTTAGATGAAATAATTTGGATATGAAAATAGTTCCCCTACATTAGACCCATAAAAATAGTATTGTAAAACCAACACATCGTCTATGCAAATAGTTTGCAATTATATCAGCAACATATCCTATTGTCTATAATAAAGCAAAAAATCCTTAAGATTTGGAATTGTAGAAAAGTTGTTTAGGGAAACACAGAAACAAACACAGTTTATTAATAAGTATTATAAATATTATATTAATATATGATTAATGATTATTAACATGAGTATTATAACCCATGTCATGTTATTGTATTTTAAATTTTGAAGATAATATTTCAATTCACACTTGAAATAAAGTTTAAAAATCAAATGTAACATATTTCCTATTAAAATATCCCAACAAATTCATAAAAGTTAATTGTAATGCTTTTACACCTGGCTTCTATTACTCCATTATATACTTTGATAGTTGAAATAAAATTTAACTTTGATTAGTAACTCTCAAATTTGTATGCACTGTCTACCATAAAATTCTCCATTGTATAAACTTTTCCTTCATGCAAAAACGTATCACTCAAATAGAGTTATATGATCCTTCCTTATAATAGCATGAATTTTAGTGGACTGCATAAAAAAATAATTATTTTTTTACAGCAGATAAAATATATAAGAATTTTAAAAAAATATATATATGCTTTATGCATTTTAAGCTCTCAACTTGTCAAACAATCAAATCAAACTATTGAGTTGGCTTTTGTTATTGAAATTAGTATTCAATCATAGTCGGATGAATTGAACTAAAATTTATACTTGATCCTCTCAAGCTTCTAAATTTTCTTGTTTTGTGAAATAATTCTCTCTCAAGCTTGTTTACAAATATATATATATATATATATATATATATATATATATATATATATATATATATATATATATATATATATATATATATATCTTTGTAAAAGGAAAGGAAAAAATGTGAAGATGAAAAAAGTGAAAAACTTATTTAAAAAAAATTTAAACCCACCTCATACTAATGATGGAACACAGTTTATTTCTTCTGTTATGCTTTATGTATATTTTTATACACACTAATTTATATATAGATTTTAATTTAAAAATAATGAAAGAAAAATAACTTATTTGCATATTTTTAAAATTTTAAATATGATATAAAAAATTGAAACAAAATTTTGAATTGAATTTATTTTCTTTCATTTAATTAAACGTATTTTAGTTGCATGAGAGCAAATTAAATTTGATTAGACAAAAAATATTTATTAAATTAATTAAGTCAAAATATAATAAGCATCATGGAAATAAATTTACATTAAAATATTTGAATAATAGTTTTTTTAAAATTATCCCCGTGAATTAAGTAAAAATTTCCTATTTGCTTTTATGAAAGAAAAACTCATGTTATATTTTGTTTATTCCTGTGAAGTAAGTGAATATTTTCCTACTTGATTTTATGGGGAAAAAATAATCCGCATGTGTTGTATTTTATAGTTTATATAATCTATACTAAATTATTACAACAATAATTAAAAATATAAAAAATTTATAATAGAGTATATTTTCTTCCATAAATTTGAATTTTAAGGTGATTTAAAGTAAAAATTTTATCCTATAAGTTAAGTCAAATTTGATCTTCATGCTAAAATGAAAATTTTTCATTCCCATTGATTATATTTTTCATAATAGTTGGATCTTAATGTGAAATTAGTAAATTGTTCATACCAAAGAAATTACACGATGAATAATTTATATCATTTACTAATTTCAACGCACGGGTCTTTTTTTAATTAATACTACTATTTACTAATTAATGATAATATGTATTAACTTTGTAAGAAATCAATTATTGGTATGATGTATATAAGTAGAGTGTTAATAATATAATTTTGTGTTAAATATTAGTAAGAGTAAAATTAAAATAATTGTTAAAAGCAGTTTGATGTCAAATAGCTAATTGAACATTGTATGAAATTTTTAAACGAGTATTATATATAATATATTAATGATACATAGTGGTATATTTAGTATATAATTTTTATTTTATAATTTGAAAGAAAAAAATTTTCATACTTGCTTTTATATATCAATAAATAAAATTAAATAAATTTAAATTCGTCCAGGTGAAAGAAAATTTTAAACAATTTATTTAATTAAAATTAATTTTCAACACTAACTTTTCATGAAGAAGTTAATGATAATAATTACATTGATTTAAATATTTTTTGTTATGTAATTAAATTAAATATATATTAATTAGATAAAAGAAACTTTAATTTTGATAGAAATAAAACCATTAATAAAAAGTTCATCCCCGTGAATTAAATATATTCTCATAAATTAAGTACAATTTTTCCTGTTTGCTTTTAAAAAAATGTTTGTCTCTGTTTTATTTTGAATATATTTTTTTAATAAATAAACATAAAACAGTAAATAAAATTTTGTTTAGGTTAAAGAAAATCTTGAATAATTTATTTAAAGAAAAAAAAATTAACATCATATCGGAGAGTTGTAAAATAGGACACTTCTGATTGTCTCATGAAAATACCACGCATTTTTTTAAAAGAAAAAGCATGAAAATATTCTTTAACTTTTATTTTTTTTCTCACCTCTGGTTATTCTTCTTCAACATTTATTTTTCTCTGCCATTTCAACTTTCACCGGATTTGCCAACAGTCACTTAATATAAGAATTAGGAACTAAAACGTTGCATTCAAGGAAAGAAGAAAGTTTGACTACTTATATCTAAAGTTATAATTACATGCACTCTCATTTTTTGTACCTGCGTTTTTAACCATCCCTTGGGCAAATGCTCGAGGCGTGAACATATCCAATCCTTGGAGGCATCAAAATAGGCCAAGGTTGTTGGTTTTAGGAACCTTTATAGTTATGTGTGGCCTTAAGCTTAAATTGATTGATAAATTGTGGAGGTAACCATGTTGACATTGTCCACTACCAAGTGTCTTTTTATACATTACTTTTCATTTGTAAATGAAAGTGATCTAAAAAATACCTATTCGGACATGGTGTAGAAGACGACACTTTGGACACGTTTATAATAAAAAAACATGAACACAAGGACATGACAAACACCTATATATATATATATATATAAAATATGATTAATATGAATATGACCAAAATTTAAATATGATTAAATATGACAATAAAATTTATATACTCATGATAATCTAAGAAAAAGTACTAACTACTAAGAGACATCAAGAGATATGTCAAATGTCTTATAAAAAGTACTAATACTAAGCATCAAGTCTAACAAAAAAAAAAATTAAATGATAGTCTATGAAAACCCTTGGTCATCTTCATTGAAAAAGATAGTTTTTAAAATTGGTTCATCAAGAGATAAATTGACTAGTTCAAGGATTTCATCATCATCAAGTGAAAACCTATTACCTGCAATATCTCACATTATAGTTTCCTCTTTATTGTAGTTTGAGGAATTTCTTGAAATGAGATGAAAATTGCTATCAACATATACAAGATCTTCCGCTCTTTTAGGTGTCATCTTATTTCTTTTCAAACTATGTATGAAATTATAGATGCTCTAATTCCTTTCACACCAAGAAGATGAAGACAGTTGCCCAACTAGCTTAAGGACAATCTTTTGAAGTGTTAGTGCATGAGCACCATGAACAAGTCACTAAGATTTTGCATCCAATTCACTTATGTCCCTTAAAGAGTCAACATCATGAAAGTCTTTTCTTTCACCAGAAAAAATTGCAAACTCCAAATTAACTTGTCTCCTTACATCCACATCATCAAAGTATCTTCTAAAGCATTTCTTCATTTCATCAATAAGTTCCACATATTGATGTGGGGGAACTCTTGATGGATCTTCACTTATCCATTCATGACTATAATATCTATAACATTGAAAAAATATAAACATAAATTAATATAACCCACAAAGAAATGCATGCAAAAAAAATATAATCATAAATTAATTTAAGGACATAAAACCTTGGGTTTAAATAACGTGTTAGACAATGAAGAGGTGTGTTACTCTTAGTCCAACAGTCCATTAAAATTTTGTGCACTATGTCATAAAAAGGTGATTCTTCATTTTCTATATTTCTTTCATGTCGGTATATGACTTGTCTCACTTTTTCAATCATTGAATCCCACATATCATATACGAAGTGAAGACAAGCCATATCATTACCTATCTTTGTAAGAACATCATAAATAGGAGTAGTGAAAGAAAGTATGTAATCAACCTTGTCCCACCAAATATCATCCAACAAAGTTTCTTTCACTTGTTTTGCCTTTCCAACATCATCATCCTTGTAATTAGACCATTCAGAACTCATAACCATCTTTTGGAGTCCTTCTTTCAAACTTCTAAACCTCTTGGGCATCACAATAGTTGAAGCAAATCCTGATGGAGTAACAGAAAACAACTTTAATGAGTTGAAGTTGTTGTACATTGATAATCTCATAGAGTATCCCATGATAAAAAATTTAATCAAATTAGTCTCATCTACAATTTGTGTGATCCAATAACATTGTTCATAAGTAACATTGCTTTTCTTAGCATCCTTGGCTGCACAAATATTTTTCAATGCAAGTTTCAAGGTGTGCAGTGCACAACACAAGAAGTCCAATAAATGGCAGGAAACTAGTTCTCTATGATTATACCTGCTACCTTACATACAGTTGCATTATCATTCACAATTTGTACCACATTTGATGACCCAACCTCCATAATTGCATCTTTAATGTGTTGAGCAATGAAATCCTTGTCCTTTATATCACCAGAGCAATTTATTGCCTTTAAGGTAGCAGGTATGAAGTTGATAAGAGGTCTTCTTTGAGAATCACTCCACCCATCACTAGCAATGGTCACACCTTTCTGATCCTATAAATTTCTTATTGGTTGCAAGAGGTTCTCCACATGACTTCTCTATGTTGTAAGAAAGGTAGTTCTCAACTTATTGTGACCTGGAGGCTTATATCCACTGAGATTAAGAGTATTGGTATAATAAGAAAATGTTTTCCTATAATAAGAATTCCTTGATAAATGAAATGGTAGCCCTAAACAGAAAAACACCCTTGCAATTCTGGCCTTAAGACCATCTCTGCTTTGCAAATTGAAACCTTTTTCTATAAGACCTAGGACTTTTGGAGGAGCATCATCTTGTGTCTATTTTCCTTCACCGGGTAGAGAGGCATTTTTTTCTTTGAATTTTGTATGTTCAAAGTTGCTTCATTGTTCTTTTTTTTTTAAATTTGGTAAGTTTTGAAGGAGTCACCTTTGAACAAGGTCTAACTCCTTCTCTCGAGATTATTAGTAGGTGAGTCCTTACTCGAGTGTAAGACCCAGTGAATGAGATTTCACACAAATGACATTTGATCATGGCATTTCCGCATCGTGAGTCCTTCTTAATTTCATGACATAAGGGTTTGATTTGATCCTCTTTCTTCGTAGCTTCATTAGCACTACTCATCTCTATAATACCAAAAATGGATACAATAAGAATTAATAAAAATAAAACATTGAACAAAACCTACATATGTATGAACAAGCACATGACCAGTTAAGGAACAAAAAACTTTGATTAAATAAAGAGAGACAAAATAAAAAGTTCATAGTCACTTTCTCTGTTTTTGAATCAGCCAAACAAAAAGAATTTTATTTATAACAAACCCACCCAAAATTTTATATTATGAAACAAGAAAAATAAAACATAGAAAAGAGAAAGAAACCCAAAATTTTGTATTATAAGACAGGAAAAATAAAACATAAAAAAGAGAGGAAAAAAACCATAATTTTATATATTTTGCAGATTTAATATACCCATAATTTATGTACCCTGGCAATGCCCAAAGATTGAAAACAACTTTATAACCAGACACTATATTCAGATCCTATTATTCAGCTTTACATTTCAAAAAAAAAATATTGGGATCCAATTAATAATTTATATCAAAGGATAAAACAAACAAAAGGAAATATTAGTAATATACTCTTCTTTAACATTTTTCTTATTATTGGCTAATTTTGATGTGAATTCAGTATAAAATTCAATATAAAAAGCAATATACCATGTGAAACATGACGGTATAAAATTCAATACAAAAAGTAATATACCAGCAATATACATTGTGTACTACATAAAGGAAAAAAGAGAAATAGGAGAGCAATCAAGCATATTAGAAAAGAGAAAAATAGGGGAGTGAGCTACTTGCGTGGGGCAACAGAGGCAATGGCATGTGGTGACAAAGGTGTTTGGTTTGCTTGTGAGAAACATGAAGGAGAAGAAAAAGGTGCATGGGAATGAGAACTAGTTTGTATTTAATAAATTTTTTTAATAAATAATAAAAAATAAAAATAGGTGATGTGTTCGTGCCCGGATGGTAGGCCGCCTCTATTGCACCCCAACCGTGTCTGACGAGTCGTATTTTTAAGAACATTTTTCCCAAAAATCATCCCAGAAGCATTCATCTGCTTTTTTTTTTAAAAAATTAAGACGCTTTGAGAATCGTCGTGGAAAGTCAAGACTTTCCAAAATACGATTGAAAATTATCGTAAAATGCCCCTCAAAACCTTTGTGGAAAGCATTTTTCTTAAACCCAATCCGACCGAGACCTAGTGTTAGAATCAGGCCAGTTTGATTATTGGACCGACTGTGCATCTGGCCCGGTATGACCCGGTCAGACTCGGCTTGTTTTGTGCAAAGCTAGTGACCCGACCAATTTTTAAAACCCCTATTGGGTTTTTGCATAAAAAAAATACAAAATCGTCAAAATGATGCCATTTAGAGAAAACCTAAAAAAACTCACCCTTCTCTGATTTCTCTTATTTCTCTCCCCTAGTTGTAGCTACAAGAAGCCCCAACCAGAAGCTCATCTAACACGTTTGTTACTTTTTTTGTCAAACAAGGTTAGCTACACAACTAGTTTTGCTTTTTCTTTTCAATAGTTCCATGGTTTCGACATTTCTTGATGTATATAATTTTCTCTTCGATAGTTCCATGGTTTCCCCATATTGGGTCTTTGACTATTCTCTCTTTGCATTTAAAGAGGTTTTTGGACTTGCCCCGCCATGCTTTTGTGGTTTAGGTATTAAATTTGAATGTTAAGTTGCTTTCATGAAGTGTGGCATTGGGCGAATCTTATTATGTTCTTAAATTGACTACTACTTTTCCTTAGTGGATATAACACCTTCTTAATTATGTATCTAACAAGCATAAGTAGTGAAGTTGGTTTGATATACATTGTCTTACTATTCACTAAAGTAAAACAATTTGAATAGCAAATATCTACATTTTGTTTCAATGCTTCAAGTTTTTCTTTTTACATTGAAATTGATACTTGGACACATAATATAAAAAAGAAATTTTAGCATTTAGTTTTGGGTTAAGGCTAGATGCTTGCAAATATTAGATATTTAGAATTATCTAATATTAGTAGCATGAGTTTTCTTTTTTAGCATTCAGTTTTGGGTTTTTTTAGCATTCGGTAAGTCTCTATTTAACATTTAGTTTTTTTTTTAGCATTCAGTTTTCAGTATAATCAGTATTGGATTTTTAGAATTATCTCACTGCTGTTTGAACTTGGAAATGATTTCAACATCATTTTTTGTCAATTGTTGGACCTCTTCACCGATTGTAAAATGGCCTTTTTTGTCTGCATCCTACAAACATAAGAGCCTAAAATTGGATACAAGATCTTAAATGTCTTTGAAATATTAAAAGCCTAGCCTATTAGATACTGTCGTGATTGTGAAGCTCTAGAGTTTTAAATTTTAAACTCTTCCAAGTTTATTATACTAGGACAAATAGAGACTTAATCACTTCTAAACTCATTTTTTTTGTCAATTAGCTACTTAATAACTGCATTTTCTTTTGCAGCTATTACACAAACATTGAGGGGTAAGTGTAAATCAGGGTGTCCTTGGCCAAGAAGAGGTACATAATTTGCATTTGACATATGTATCAATTAGCCTGTAACCACACAATTTCAGCCTCAGTAGAAGATTTAGAAACACGATCCTGCTTCTTACATTTCCAAGAAATGAGGGCACCGCCAAGAAACATACACCCAACCTGTAGTAGACCGACGGGTATCCGGACACCTTACCCAATCAGCATCGCTATAAGCCATAAGTTGTAAAGGTGAGCCTCAAGGAAAGAATAACCCACGTGTAGCAGACCCTATAAGATAACGGATAATACGACGAACAGCAGCGAGATGAAGATGTCTAGGAGAAGACATAAACTGGCTGACTTGGTGAACAACATATGATATGTCAGGTCGAGTTGTCGTTAGGTAGATAAGACTTCCTACCAAATGTCGATAGAGAGTTGGATCAGCCAAAAGATCTCCTTCATCTTTCCTATATTTGACGTTTACTTCCATATGAGTATCAACTGAAGTAATGCCTTCCAAACCAACCAAAGCTATCAAATCTTGAATGTACTTATGTTGGTTTAAAAATATGTCATTGGATCGATGATGTACCTCTAATCCTAAAAAATATGTGAGTTGGCCAAGACCTTTCATGCGGAATGTTGCATGTAGCACGACTTGAAGCTTAGTAATCAACCCATTATCAGTTCCCGTAATGATTAGATCATCCACATAAACCAAGATGAGAACTATACCTGAGGGAGACTTGTGGAAGAGGAGAGAATAATTATATTGACTTTGTGAGAAGGAGAAATTAAGAAGTATAGCACGAAACTTCTCAAACCAAGCCCGAGGAGCCTGTTTAAGCCCATACAGAGAACGTTGTAGTTTACAAACATCATTAGGAGAGGAAGTAGTTATTCCAGATGGAAGCTTCATGTAGATTTCTTCTTTGATATCACCGTGAAGAAAGGCATTCTTCACATCCATTTGATGCAACGGCCAAGATTTAGAAGAAGCAATGGCGAGGATGGTCTGAACGGTAGTCATCTTGGCAACAGGAGCAAATTTCTCCTCATAATCAACCCCATATTCCTGTTTATTACCAAGGGCTACTAATCGAGCTTTATAGCGGTCCAAAGAGCCATTTGAACGAAGCTTGATAGAGAAAACCCATTTACTTCCAATAGGTATGACCGTGGGAGGGCAAGAAACAATGTCCCAAGTGTGATTCTCATGAAGTACTTGTAGTTCTTCTTGCATTGCTTGTTTCCAACATTCATGTTCCATAGCCTGTGTGTAACAAGAGGGAATGCTAATAGAAGACAAGGTAGCTAATAAAGATACAAGTGTATAAAAACCATACCAATTAGGGGGTTTAGACGGTCGAGTGGACCGGCGAAGAGGTATGACCGGAGTGACAGGATCTAGTGCCAAGGTTGAATCATGAAGGGAACTAGGATCAACTGGACGACGTCTTTTATACACAAAACCAGGCTTAAACCATTCCACAATTATGGAAGAATCTGAAAAGTGTGGCATAGGAGATAAAGATGATGATGGTGGGTCAATAAACGATGGAAAGAAATATTGATTTTTAAAGAAAACCGCATTCCTGGAGATTCTAATACGATGGGACTGTGGATCATAACAAACATACCCTTTTTGAGTAATAGCATATCCTAGAAAAGCACACTTAATAGATTGGGCAGTAAATTTGTTACGTTCATGAGCAGGAAGATGCACAAAAAACACAACCAAAAGTATGAAGATCAGAGTATGAAGGAGAATGCCCAAACAACTTTAAAAAAGGAGAAACATTTTGTAATATAGGAGAAGGTAACCAATTTATTAAATGAATAGCAGTAGAAAGTGCTTCACACCAAAAATGAGGAGGAACAAATGATTCAAGCAAAAGTGTTCTTACTACGTCAAGAAGGTGACGATTCTTTCTTTCGGCAACACCATTTTGTTATGGTGTGGATGGACAAGAACGCTGAGATATGATCCCTTGATTTTGAAGAAAACTTTGAAATTCATGAGACATATTCTCCTCTAGAATCAGATCTTAAAATTTTTATGTGGGCAGAGAAATGAGTCTCAATAAGTGCGACAAAACGTTGAAAAATAGAGAAAACTTCTCCCTTAGATCGAAGAAAGTATACCCAAGTAAATTGATTGTAGTCATTTATGAAAGTAACAAAATACTTATAACATACATGAGAAACAACAAGTGAAATCCCCCAAACATCACTGTGAATAATGTCAAAACAATGGGTTGCATGAGATGCATTATTTGAAAATGGTAAAAATTTACTTTTTCCAAGTTTGCATGTAGTACAATCAAAAGGAACAGAAAAAATTTTATTGCCCAATGAACCAGATTTTAACAAGGTACTAAGTACATGAGAATTTGGATGCCCTAAACGATTATGCCACATTTTATTTATTTTTCTATCATCAATATAGACTAGAGAAAGTAAAGGAAAAGTGGGATAAATTGTGGAAGAAGATAAGTGTAGCGGAAAAAGTCATCCCACTTTAGGTCCCTTCAGGATTATCTTCCCAGACACTTGATCCTACACAATACAACCAGAACAAGAAAATTGGACATTATAATCATGATCAACCAATTGACCAACGTAAATAAGATTTGTTGAAAGACTGGGAGACACAAGAACATTAGTCAAGGAAGGGGAAATATCACCAATAGCACTAATAGGCAAAGAGTTGCCATCAACTGTGTGAATTTTCTGATTTCCATTTTAATTTTGTACATTGGAAAGAGACACTGAAGAATTGCTCATATGGTTAGAAGCTCCAGAATCAAGGTACCAAGGTTTAGAAGAAAAATTAGGATTACCTGTGAGCCCAAATGCAGAAAGAATCATTTGTTGTACCATTTCAGGAGTAAGTGTGTTTGCAGGTGGTGTAGGAATAGACGTTGGAACATGCAATGTAGTAGAGCTGGAAGCACCAACAGAGGCATGATAAGCAGTTCCTTGCTTCCTTTCAGGTCGAATCGGGCAAGCTGTGATGATATTCCTTCGCTGCTTGCAGTAGTTACAGAATTTTTATGGGCAATCCTTTACAATATGACCAAATCCTTTACAGTTGTAGCATTGGACAGAACACATATCTCTGCTCTTATTCCTTCCTTGTGTTGCATATGCCATATTAAGAAGAGAACTAGTATTGGTTTTGTGTTCCACAACTGCTTGAGTTGTTATGTGTTGTTCCTCTTGAAGGAGTTCAATCAAGCAAGCATCCAAAGTTGGTACTAGGTCGTGGTTCATCAGATTAAAACGAGTGACTTCAAAGTCAGATCGCAACTTCATCAAGAATTGGTCTCTCTTGCTGGTTTCGTGCACTTTTTGGACAACAGAGAGGGCTTCGTCAGAGATTCCAACATAAATAATGTTTGAATATTCAATCCAAAGATTTTGAAAACTAGAAAAATATTCCTTAATTGAGAGACTCCCTTGTGTAAAATTAGCCATTTCATATTTCAATTGAAATCTCCTAGCTGTGTTCTCTTAATTATAAGCCTTTTTTAAATAATCCCACATTTCCTTAGCAGCTTTATAAGGCCTCAGATTAAGGATAAAGTGAGCCTCAACCGTGCTAAGTATCCAGGTCATGATTTGAGCATCTTTGATTTCCCATTTTGCCAAATCCTCTGGACTAGTAAGTGTTGGTTTTTTCCCATTAATATGACCCCATAAATCTTTCCCTTTGACAAATAATTTGAATTGAAACTTTCAAGTAGAATAATTTTTTCCATTGAACCGAACAAGAAAGGAATCAGACTTTTCATAAGGCATGATGGAGTAATACAGTTCAACAATTAAAGTAATGACAGAACACAACAACAAAATCAGAAACCTATGAAAATGCACAAACAAAAGGCATAAGACTTTGAAACAAAACCTAATTGTAAATCACTTTGCTTGCTCCAGATCTCCAAGGAAGATAAGTCACAAAGACACCCACAAGATCACAAGACAAGAATAATGCTTTCTATGGACCAGAACACAAGAGTTGACCACGGTTCAGAGTTATAGCTCTAATACCATATCAAAATATCAAGAGACCAGAAAATATTTTATAGTATGATAAGAGCTTTTGTTTTTTGAAAAACATATTTTCCTTCTACGACCCTTCTTTCTTAAATAGACAGCAAAATATATGTTTTTCAAGGAGATAGAGATTACAGGAGTTATACAAGGAAGGGAGGGATTATAGGAGATTTCCTATTATCAGAGATATACAGGGAAAAGAGAGAGTATCGGGGATTTCCTAACAACTATAAACCTATTAAAATAGGTATTAAATTACAGCTATAAACCTATTAAAATAGGTAATAAATTACATTAATATACATTAACATAATGATACTTTGAATGTTCTAGGTCTTGTTTAAATTCTTAATTTTTAATGTGTTATGAAATATTCATGACTTGTCTGTTGTGTTTTTCTTTCATTAGGACAAAATATAGGTATAGGTTTTAGGTGCTTTTGGTGGTATTAAGACTGAAGTTTTACCTTGATAATCAATGTTGACCTTTAAAGGAATCATTTTTATATTGATTATCAAGATGAAACTCAAATTCTGATTGGAAAACACCAAAAGCACTTTGAAACTGCATCTAAGTGTTGTCATTTTTTTTTATTGATGTTAAGAGTTTTGTTTTATGTTGGTTTTGTTCTCATATTGTTGTCTTAGTATTACCACTTTTAATAAGCACCCAACAGAACTAACTTCAACTTCACCATGGTGTGGTATACTAGAGGGTCACTTCCTTCTTAGTCTTTTGTGCTTATGTGAACCAGGACCTTTCCCTTTGGCCCACTATTGCATTGGCATTTAAGACTCTTTGTGTGGTATATGGTGACATGGGAACAAGTCCTCTATATGTTTTTATTGATGTCTTCAGCAAGGTTCCAATTGGATCAAATGATGATATCTTGGGGGCATTATCATTAGTAATGTATACAATAGCACTTATTCCATTAGCAAAATATGTTTTTATAGTCCTCAAAGCAAATGACAGTGGAGAAGGTAAGAGATTCACTTTCCCCCTCAGAATTATTTTGCTTTGGTTCATTTCCATACATTAATGGCTCAACTGTAGGAGGAATGTTTGCACTATACTCGCTGATTTGCAGGTATGCAAATGTGGGTCTGCTTCCAAATCTTCAACAAGCTGATGAACATATCTCTAGTTTTAAGGTCAACCTGCCTACTCCAGAAATGGAAAGGGCTTTAAAAATAAAGGACACTTTGGAAAGGACATCGTTTTTTAGGAACCTATTATTGGAGTTGGTTATTCTGGGAGCTTCCATGGTTATTGGAGATGGTATTCTAACCCCAAAATATCAGGTACATAAGCAAACAACTTTTTTACCTGAACTTCTGTTGTAAGTTTTTTATTTTTTTCATATGATCATTGTTGTAATGAAGTTTGATCATAAGCATTTTTCACTTGAGCTAAATTTGTCATACTCATTGTATGAGCTAATGTATAATAGAAGTCCCTCTCAGATAACATACAAACATTCCTCCCTGGAATTTGTATTCTTTGTTTATTTGTTTTTCCTATCAAGCCAAACATGTCCTTAGAGTTTAGAATACATCATTTTTTTCTACTACAAACATTAACCTTCATCCCTTACCTTTTGGTTCAATTTCCAGGTTGACATTGACTTTGAAAAGGAACCAATAGGAATAGGGAAAGATGGAAATAATGTTTACGTAAGAGATATCTGGCCATCCACTCAAGAAATTGTAGAGGTAAATAATGTATGTGAAATTACTCTACAAATTTGACAGTGTGTACAACAAGATTAACTTAGGTTTACTTGATTCATAGGTTGTCCAATCCAGTGTGTTGCTTGACATGTTCTGAAGTACATATGAAGCTATTACCAAAGGTAACACTATGTGGAACCGACTACAAGTACTTGCTCAGACCGTGTACTCATGGGACCCCAAGTCAACATATATTCATGAACCTCCATACTTCAAGGGCATGATCATGGATCCTCCTGGAGCTCATGGTGTGAAAGATGCCTATTGTCTACTGAATTTTGGTGTTAGTATAACAACCAATCACATTTCTCCTGTTGGAAACATTAACAAGGATAGTCCTGCTACATAATACCTTCTGGAGCGAGGTGCGGAACAAAAGGACCTCAATTCCTATGTATTATAAGAAACAACTTGCTTATGTTATTTGATATTTTTTGTAGGAAATTTCAAAAACTGTGTCTGAGAATGATGATACCTTACAGTCTTTGGTGAAAATGGGATACAAGCAGGTGGAGGCTTTAATTGCTGTAGAAAGATTAGCTGTTTTGTATGATCCATTCATATGTATGGCTTGAGTTGTTAGCTCGTTATTTTTACAAAAATGATAGAAATTTATTTTATTATTGTTGATTGTTGTATGATATTATGATTCACTATCTTCAATTGATTTTTAGAATTGAATCATGTTGTAGTAGTATGCATGATGTTATAGATTCGAACCTCATAACTGTGTCAGTCTTAATTTTATTCACTAATTAATTGCTAGTTTAATTTGATATGTACTTCAGACCCTGAGGTAGAAGTGATAGCATTGACTCCGCAGACCCTTTTGGCAACAAACAGGTTCTTTTTAGAGATTTGCCAGAAAGGGTTCCAAAGAGGCCAGAATTTGCAGCTTCACAGAAGAAGGCACAATTTGTCATGGAAGCTAAAGAAAAAGAGCAGCAAAGACATGAGAAAGAAAGTGTATGTGTGCCCAGAGGCAACATGCGATCACCATGACCCTTCAAGGGCACTTGGGGACCTCACTGGAATCAAGAAACACTTCTTCAAGAAACACGTAGAGAAGAAATGGAAGTGTGACAAATGCTCCAAATGCTATGTCATTCAATAAGATTGGAAAGCCCACTCCAAAATCTGTGGCACAAGAGAGTATAAATGCTACTGTGGTACCCTTTTCTCTAGGCAATTTAATTTAACAATCTGATTAATTAGCTGCTCAATTTTTTTATCACTAAGAATTGAACTAGATTACTAACTTAAGCACGCACTCAACTAATTGAATTAAACCTCACTCGTTAGTCAATTTTTTGTATGATCCATTAACATCATGCATAATACTACGACATGATTCAACTCTGCCACAGTACTAACTTTTTGAATGTCTCGGTTGATTCCTACCTGCTGAATGCATATGAATTTGCATGTTATACTATTGTATACTCAAGATAATGGACAAAACATATATGCCTATTAGTTTTTTCCCTTGCTTGAAGTGAAGATTACCTGCTTCAATAATGTCCAGAGAAGAGACAAATTCATTTCAGTTTGGAACCACCATTGTTGTGGATAATAGATGATGAAAAACTTCTAATACACAATCACCTTATGAATATACTGTAATTACTTCTAGCGAATAATGATTTAATTGCTAACACTATAATCAGGGTTACAGCAGATATAATGGCTATAGATCAGATCATGTATTATATAATTATCTCTAAAGAATGATATTGTTTAACACATTTGTCAAGTTTGTATAATAAATTAATAGGTCCTAAATTGTGGTGCATTTCCTAATATCATTTTAATAAAATTAGCATGGTCAACTCCAATAATAACCTCACACGGCCTCTTGTTTGTTTGTGTTCACAAGTTTACATAGTGTTGTTTATGAGCTTTTTACTCTATTTTCTTGGCTCATTGTTCTAATGAAACACTGCAGGACCAAACGCCTCACTTGAAGAATTGGTAGAATTTATAGGTGTTGCTCAAATGGCAAAGGCTGAAGATGCTCTTCTGCCTCCTGAAGAAAAGGTAGCAATGTAACCATATTGGTAATCTTTGGATGAATAAAATAGAAATTTATTGCATTTAATTTTCTGTAAATTTTTCCTTCAAATTATCTAGTATAATCCATTTGTTGTTCCCCCTCCCCCCTTTCATTTATCTATTATTTTAATGTTTTTTCTTAATGCTACAATACAATGACTATGCTAAGTCCAATAAACGAAGATTTTATGATTATGAAGTGCTGGGAAGGAAAAAGCCTAGGGGATGTGAGAAGAAAATCCTCAATGAAGATGACGAGGATGCTGAAGCTCTTCATCTTCCAAACCCAATGATTGGGTTTGGTGTACCTACAGAGTCAAGCTTCATAACACACAGAAGGCTTCTAAAAGATGCCATTGGGCCTCTTTACTTTTATTACGAGAATGTAGCCTTGGCACCAAAAGGTGTTTGGAAAACAATTTCAAGATTCTTGTATGATGTTGAACCCTGGTTTGTAGATTTGAAGTTCTTCTGTGCTGCAGCCAGGAAAAAAGGGATATATTCATAATCTCCCCCATCCAAAATAGGTTCTCACTTCTACCACTTCCACCGCGCACAATACATAAGGTTTTTCCCTTAACAAAGAAGTGGTGGCCCTCATGGGATACTAGGACCAAGCTTAATTGTTTGCAAACATGTATTGGTAGTCCAAAACTAATCCAAAGAATTAGGAAAGTTGTAGAAATCTATGATGAAGATCCACCTGAAAGTGTATAGTAGTATGTTCTTCATCGGTGTAGGAAATTGTTAGGGTAAGAACCCTAAAGCTGGCTTTGAGGGTAGCAAACCTCCAACAGAAAGAAGAAAAAGACACAGAGGTAAGAAAAGGGAAATATCATTTTCTCATTCATGCCCTTGCTTGTTATTTACATGGAAATATATATAGCATTCCTCTTAACAAATTTGTGCTATTCTACTCAAGGAATATTACATCATAATAGAATTTGTTATGCTTGTTGGGTGAGGAGGAGACAAGCACAAATCAAGCAAGATTTTCCTAATTACAGTATTGCCCATACTACCCTCTGCTTCAAACAAAATCACGAAGGTATGATGGCCCTGTTATCCTTCTCTTGGACCTTTCTTTTTACACCTCTGGTTGGCTGATTGTTACCATTGCCTTCTCTGTTCCAGCTTCCTTGTTGCCTATTTCTGGTATCCTATCATTTCCCGCCCTCATCAAAAACACCTTGTCCTCAAGGTGTTGGGCATTCAAACTACAGCTTCCAAAAGCAATACCGGGGTCCCAAGGTTCATTCCGACGAACCTGCAATTCCACAGAGTATCCGTGAGGAAGGAACATCACGCGTAAAAGAGGTGGAGCGGTCCGACAAGGTAAGCTCAGAGAGATCAATAGTGGAGGCTGGAAGAAGGTGTGGGGACTTCTCCCATCAACAAGGAGGACCACACGAATGCCGGAGAGAAGGCCGGAAAGGCGCAAAATTCCCGACGCTAAATCTCCCGATAAGGATTTCAAACCAATTTGGGTCGGGTCCGGTTTGGGTGTGGGGTGTGCGGCCGGGTCATGTATGGGTTTTGGCCTTGGGTCAGGTGTGGGTTTTGGGTCTGGGTCAGGTATGGGTTTTGGGTCTGGGTCAGGTGTGGGTTTTGGGTTAGGTCCTTTGGATACGGGTGTGGGTAGCTTCGGGTCGGGGTGCTGTATATTAGGACCCAATGGGTCTGTGGGTTCCTCATTCGATGCGATGAAGGGATGAACCCTAGAGGCCTCGCGATGGCCACTATGGAGCTTCTCCTCGCATGTGAGGCACAGCCCGTGCTCATGGCACGAGGCTAACTCCTCCGGGGTGAGGCGGCTAATGGTCGGGGCCTGTGGTGGTCGCGGCGGGGATGGCAGTAAAGGGGCCAAGGTTGCGATGTGAGGAGGAACCAAAGGGGCTGACGGTGGAGCTACCAGCGGTGGGGGTCGCGGTCGCAGTGGATGTAGAGGAAGGTGCGACGTCTGCTGTTCCTAGAGCTTCGCGAGGCCGGCGGCCTGGTCCACAGTCATAGGCTGATGGGTCTGAACTGCGCGGCGGATCTCCGGCCACAAACCTGAGATGAAGTAAGGCAACAGGAAGGGGGTCGGCAAGCCGATAATTCTACTGGCCAAGGCTTCAAACTCCTGCAGGTATGTGAGGACTGAACCCGTCTGAGTGAGTTTGAATAGGACACCGGCGGGGTCCTCAAGCGGTGATGGTGTGAACCAGGGTATTGCAGGAGCAAAAGTGGCTTGATGAGGAACCGGTGGGGGTTTGGATGTGGTGGAGGAAGGCACAGGAGCATGGTGGATGAAAAATGGGTCCAGGTGGCGGTTCATGGAGTGCATGGCATTGTCCAGACGAGCAAGGGCCTCGTCGAGGTTGCGGGAGACCATGAGAATCAATGATGAAAGCACCAATTGTTAGGGTAAGAACCCTAAAGCTGGCTTCGAGGGCAGCAAACCTCCAGCAGAAAGAACAAGAAGACACAGAGGTAAGAAAAGGGAAATATCATTTTCTCATTCATGCCCTTGCTTGTTATTTACATGGATATATATATAGCATTCCTCTTAACAAATTTGTGCTATTCTGCTCAAGGAATATTACATCATAATAGAATTTGTTATGCTTGTTGGGTGAGGAGGAGACAAGCACAAATCAAGCAAGATTTTCCTAATTACAGTATTGCCCATACTGCCCTCTGCTTCAAACAAAATCACGAATGTATGATGGCTCTGCTATCCTTCTCTTGGACCTTTCTTTTTACACCTCTGGTTTGCTGATTGTTACCATTGCCTTCTCTGTTCCAGCTTCCTTGTTGCCTATTTCTGGTATCCTATCAGAAATGGAATTTGGTTTGGGTGGGAAGGAATAAGGTTGCTAGCCTGATGAAGTAGAAACATTGTTGGGCTTCCCAAGGAACCACACCAGAGGAGGTGGAATAAGTAGGACTAACAGATACAAGTCACTTGGTAATTCATTCTAGGTATGATAATTCCCTCTCTTCCTATATAAATAATGTAGCTTCCATAGAGATCCTTCCAAATGTGTTTACTCGCTTGGAACTATTCAGTAATATTTTAATTTTATGCATATTCAGATTAATTAGGTAGAGGAAGACCAAGAATAATAGAATGAACTTGTTAAAAATGGTTTATATGTAAATAACCTCTTACCTCCATTGGGGCCTCCTTACTTCCAAACCGAACTGGGAGAGTGAATTCTTGCAAGTGAAACTCGAGCACTGATCTTTATTTTATGATGGTCGATGTTGCTCATTGTTTAATGCCACCAGACTGCAATCCTTATATTTATAAAATTGATTTCCTTTTTTTCACTTTCTGCTTACAGGTAATTAATTGGTCATCTTTCTAGATCTGGTTTATGTACAAGGTTCTCTATTTTTCACATTGAATTATGTTGAATGAGATCTATGTATTATGTGGAGAAATTATTGTATACAAGAGTTTTAGGATTTTATATATAACCAGCTTTCAAAACCAATGCTTACTGACAATACTATGGGAAAAAGAACTTGTAAATAAACTAAGGATTTGTGATTTGAATTGCTAATTTCATTAATGCTATTATTAAGATCGTTAAGGTACAGTTGGATTGAACCTTTCAGTGCAAACCGGGTTGAGAGGGAGCGGTATGGTGAAAAAAATGTTTTTTTAAGACAGTTTTGTTAAAAAGGAAAAATCGTTTTAAAAATATCAATTTTCTAATAATTCTTTTGAAAAAATAAATTTTAAAACGGTTTCGTGAATAACCCAATATAGAAAAAATGAATCTAAGATGATTTAAAAATCATGACTTTTGACAAAGACAATTTTCGAACCATCCTAAAATATGTTATAAAATAAAATGGACGTGAAAAGTATTTTTTCTGGTAGTGGTATTAATATAAAATTATGATCTTTAATAATTAACTATGATGTGTATATGTGAAGTGATTATCTTTAATTAATGATAATTAGTTTTTATTTTTATTTTTTCAACTAATTTAATTTATTTTTTCAACTATTCTCAAATGATATTTTTATTTGTTTACACATTAGAGTCAAAATTCAAATAACAACATTAACAAAACAATTTCTTCTATACAGAAAGTAACTATATTTTTAAAATTGAATGTGATGGGGGTAATTCATAGAATTAGTTAAGAGACAAAAATATCTAAATAATAAATGTGGAGACCAAATAAAATAACGTTCTTAATAATAATTATAAATAATATAGTTAATTCTGTTTATAATAATTATAAACCGGATGATGGTCTTAATCTAATTTACTTAATAATTAAAAGAAGTTTTTCTTTATGAACAAGTTTTGTATTTAGTATTGATTAGTACAATTGCACGCTAATTCAATTAATGCATATAGATTACCAAAACATAATTTACTTTTATATACACGCTTATGAATTAAATACTAATCAATAGTACTATATATATTTGAAAGATTTAATTACTTATCAGTTATGTTAAACTATACTGCTAATTAATCGTGCAATTGAGGTCATGAGGAAAAACAGAAGGTTGACCAACAGAGATAAACCTGATTCACCAACCGTCTCTATCTCCTCTATCTCCTGCATATGCATCTAACACCGGTTCTTAAATTCTAAATACATGATGGAATCCTCGAAAATAGTTTCTTCCGTTATTCTTGAGTAATTTATTTATAATAATTTTGTTAATTTATAACTATTAATAAAGATAATTATCTCTTTTGATATAGATAATTTATTAATAATGATATTTTTAAATTATCTTTTAATATATATAATTTTGTTAATTTATAATTATTAATAAAGACAATTATCTCTTTTGATATATATTTTTTTATAAACCTTCGAAATGTAACTTGCTATCGTTTTTCTTTAAAAAAATATTATTATTATTATTTTATTTAATTACTTTTTTTAAATAATGATAGAGATATCAAGTGTCTCTTTTTTTAACTTGTATTAAATAAAGACAAGTATTATTATTATTGTTTCCAAAATAAACAAAAAAAAAGCTTTTCATACATAACCTACTTCTTGTAAAACCAATCACGTTTATAGTTGACTTTGCCTACTGTGCGAAATAAGTCTAATTTTTCCACCTGAAATTCGTCAAATTTAATTCATAAATAAAATTCAGGTTTTATAGTTGACTTTGCCTAAAGTGCGAATAAAATCTTCAATTTTCTTTAGGTAATATTGTATTTTTGATATTTTTAGTTATCTTTAATTTTGATTTTAATCCTCTTTTAAATTTATTCACAAATTTAATCCCATAAAGATGGTTCTCAAGACGTTGACGGTTAAAAAAAAACATTAACGATCATGTGTCAAGTTCTGATTAGACGATAACCATCATATGTAATATTCTGATTGGACGATAACAACAATAATATATTTTCATCGTTTATAAAGTCAACATCCAATCAAAATGTGACACATAACCGTTATCGTCTAATCAGAACATAACACATTAACACGTGACCATTATCGCCTAACATAACATGTGGTAGTCAATATTTTAATGTAATAGTCAACGTATAAATCTTAACTTGTAAATTATATTTATGAGATCGAATATAATTAAAAAATTAATTTCATAAATAAATTTAAAATAAAATAAAAAAAAAATTAAAAATAATTAGAAAGACAAAAAAAAAATGTAATTTTACTTTTTGTTTACCACGAGGCAACAAACACACAACGCAGTGACAAAATAAATAGTACCGCTGGGCAGAAATTTATTCTGTGGGACAGATTGGTGCTGACCTATTGCACATAAAGTTAGTTGGCATTAAATTATTGATAAGACTAACACGTCGTTTGAGAAGAAATAAGGAGCAGTCAAACACGAGGAACTAAGAAAAAGGGACATTTGAGGTTGAAAAAAAATAGAGAAAGATGATCCGATATTGGTTTGTTTCCCTACAAGTATGCAAAGAGAAAGAGTACAAAGTTGGTCACTTTCAAAACTATCACAAAGAGTTAAGGACGTGTTGCTATGTGTCTCTGTAATAACAGTAATGCTATTCCTTTTATTATATTTTTAATATATAAAATAATAAATAATAGTATATTATTAAGATCTGTTAATGTATATTAAAGAAATTTTTTAAGCAAATCGTATACTTTAAACATTTTATGCAATAAAAAATTCATATATTTTGATCTTAAATCTAATTTTCCTATATTTAATCGGATCATCTCCAAAATATTTTTTATTTAATGAAAATTTTATTTCCAATAATTTTTTTTATATTTGATATCAAATTTAAATGAAGAATAATTTAAGGAAACTTATTTTCTAAGTGAAACAAAATTAAATTATTTTAACTATTTTTTTAATTAATACCCCTTTCATCACTTTTTATAAGATTCTTTCAACTGATTTATATCCTTTAAAAAATTAATAAATTTAGTTAATATTATTAAATTTGTCAATAATTTATAATATTCTTTTAAAATTATATTAATATTTTTGAAATTAATCATATCTCTCTTTCTACTTAAGTGTTTCTTACCTAATTGCTATTCATTTTCTCTCATCCAAACAAGAGAGAATACAAAAGATCCAATATAAAACTAAATTATTTGAAATTTTCAATTTCTAGGAATTAACTGGTAAAAGTCTTATCTTGTAAATGATGATTGTACCCTTACCTTGTGTTTGGATTAGAAATTTCAAAATTTCAGGGAATTTGAAATGCCTAGAATTTAAATTGTTTTGATTTTAATTTTTTTCATTTTTCAAATGTTTTGTTTGGATAAATCAATTCAAATTTCATCAATTTTAAATTCTTTGTTTAGATAAGGCAATTCAATTTTCTCCATATGCAAATTTTCAATTTTATATTTTAAATAGATGAAATTTTAATATTAAACTTTATAGAAAACAAACACAATCTAATTTAAAAATATTAATTAAAAAATATTTTTCAATTTTTAATAATTTAAAAATACAAAATATTGATAATTTTAACTAGGGTTATTTTGTCTTACCATAACCACTAATGTTTTAAAACCGACATTAACAAAGGCTATTTTTCGGTCGACATCAAATAGAGTTTTTTTGTCAAAGTATGCCGAAAATATTTGTCAGCTAATGTCAGTCGAGACTATTTTTCAGCTAACGTTGGTTGAGTCTATTTTTCAGTCGATGTTGGCTAGGTTTTCTTACCAACGTCGGCTAGAATTTGTTTAACTAACACCGGTTAGGGTCTTTTCGAACGACATTGACCAAGGTTGTTTTTAGCCAACGTCGGCCTAAAAAATCCTTGCAGGCGTTGACAAAAATGTTTACCCAATATTGACTAAAAAATAGCTTGGTTGATGCCGGCAAATAGAACCTACCTGATGTTAGCCAAAAAACATCATTGGTCAACATTGGCTGAAAAATCCCTAGTTGAAGTTGGCTAAAAAATAGTTTTGACCAATGTCGGACAAAAAACCTACCCAACATCGTCTATAAAATAGCTTTGGCCGATGTTGGCTAAAAAATAGTTCTGACTGATGCCGACCGAAAAAACTCCAGTGGATGTCGACTGTAAAAACATTGTCGATGTCGACTAAAATTAGTCATGTCTGATGTCGGTCAAAAATATCTAGCTGGTGTTAGCAGAAAATATCCTAGTCAACATCAACCAAAAAACCTAGCTAATATGATTAGGAAATAGCTTTGGCGGATGTCAGCCAGAAAATCCTAGTCGATCTCGGCAAAAAAAATCCTAAACAATGTTGGCTAAGAAAATCTAGTTGACATCAACCAAACCACCCTAGCTAACATCGGCTGAAAAACAATCATGGTTGATATTGGTTAAAAAATAGCTTTGGCTGATGTTGGCTGGAAAAACCTAGCTGACGTTGATTGAAAAGTTAGTCATGACCGATGTCAATAGAAAAAATCTAGTCAACGTCGACAAAAAAAATCATTGGTCAACATCTACTAGAAAAAAAAATCCTTAACCAATGTTAGCAAAAAATTCACATGAATGACATTAGCGAGAAAACAACCCTAACCAACATCATCTAAAAAAATCTTAGCTGATATCGACAAAAAATAGTTTTGGTTGACATCATACAAAAAAATTTTGACCGAAAAAACCTCAGCCAACATCAGTGAAAAATAACTTATGTCGATGTCGGTCTTAAAAACTTTGGTCACTGATAGTTGCGAGTGTTGATCGAGAATGAGTCGTGAGCAAGAACATCGTGAGTTAGATTGAGCATCTCCGGAAAAAAAAATTAAAATTCTATAATTTTTTAGAGAATTTGAAATCTCACTGTTTTAGTTAATCAAAATTATTAATAAAAATACCAAAAATTAAATCTTCTTTCAAATATTCTATCCAAATAAAACTATTTTATCATGAATCATTTTAAATTCTTTGAAAAAATAAATTCTCCTACTAATTTGTTAACGCATCCGTTAATTTTATTCTTATAAAATTCATTCAAAAGAACGATCTCGTAAAGAGAGAGTGTGAAATAATTTTTTTTTATAATCGAGATGAGAGAAAATGTTTTCAAAATAAATATAAACGTGTACACATAGACCAATTATAAAAAAAAAATATTTGGATGCCTGGTATGTAATTTTGAGTTGTTTAAAATTAAAAAGAACAACAATTGTTAATGAGTTGCATAACTTTGTATTAAACATTGAAGAGAGATAAAATATTTATGAGTAAAAAAACTTATTAATATCATTTCTCGTTGAAGAAAAAATTAATTAAATTGATTAAGATTGATTTGACATAAATTTAGCTGTTTATATGAAAATCATTGAAGATAATTATAACAAAATAATAAGAAATTTTCTTTATCATTCACCTTTCTAGTGAAATTGTGAAAGTGAAACTAACCAGTAGGTTCTTGGCCTACCTATAGTCCAATTTTTTCAACTTAAATTTGTCAAACTTATAAATCGACTTATAATAGTTTGCTTTGGTATTGTTTGGTTTAATTATATTTGGATGTATTTGAGATAAAAAAATTTAAAAATTGTTGTGAGTCTCACACCTTTATATTCTAATTTAATTTCATCTATTTTTACTTCAATTCACTTTCATATCACTTTTATTCTTTTAAACCAAACAAACCCTTGTTCTCCCGTAGGGGTGGGCATGCACAAGTTCTACGTACCGGAGATAGCATTTGCTACGTACGTCATATTTAGCCGACTAAAGATGAAGATTTTTGTATGGAGTGGAGTAAAATAAGAAAAATCTAACATGGTAGAAAGTTTCGAACAAGAAAACATGCAAATTGTAGAGCACGCTGGTGATTTAACAACATAAAAGAATAAATCTTAAAACTAAACTACTGGACTGCATATTTTTGTGTTACGCAACCGTACAGTTGGGCATCCACGGTCTTTGCAACTGGATTATTAACATTGTTGGGATATATATAGTTATATTCAGACAAATAATTAATTCTCAAAGCTAAAATGAATATAAAATTAGTATTACTTTTTATTATTATATTTTATTGCTAATATTCTGTATTTTATTATTATTATTTATTTCTCTTCAATTTAATAGTAAATATGCAACATAATTAAATATTGTGATATAGTAAAATTTAATATTATATCTTGAGCTTTTAAATCTCTAGATAAAAAATAATATTTTTTTAAAAAAAAATTGACATTCAAAAATGATTTTAACTATGACACATTCATTTAACTATTTGGATATCAATTTAGATACAAGGCAATTTGTTCAAGATTAAAAAAAAGTGATTTTGGTATAAAATAATTTAGTGACTACTTTTCAATAAGTTTTTATTTTAAAAAAAGGAAGAAGTGAATTCATGTTTGTTTACAATCAGAAAAATCATTTCAAAAAAATAATAATTAATTGTGATTCTTGTTATGATTATCAAACTCTTAACTCTTACGAGTTTACGAGTCCACTTGTCTTCTTCAGTGAGTTAACTCTTGAGTAAACTCTTTTTCTAGTAGTCTCTTGACAAACTCTATAAACTCTAAGTAAATTCGGTAGACTCTCGAGTTTACTATCGAGTCAACGAATTAACAAGTTAAAAAAATTAGACCAAAATGTAAGTCATTTTTTTATTGTTTTCTCTTCAAATGAATATTTTTTTGCCAATTTGATTATTTTAATTTCAAAAAAATCTCCGCAATTATGTATGTCACATTACAGGGTATTAGGAAACGAGCACAATCAATTCAAAAACACAACGACTGCCCTCACGTACTTTCACGTGGGGGATATGATTTGCTTGAGAAGAAATTGTTAGACCAGAAACGAAAAAGGATACAAGAGGAAGCATTGTTGAGTGAAAATCCAGCAAGTGTTGATGAACCCCCATCCCCAATAAAAAGGCATGTTAAGTGGAAGGTTGCTCGGACCAGGGCTGTTGGCAATATGACATTTGACTCCGCACAGGAAATTGCAGATAAAATAGTAAGTTCACCAATATGTTGCAATGTTCATATGTTTAAGTATTTTGTAATGAAAATGATTGCATGTTGTGTATTTTTGTGTCACTTGTTTTGTGTAGGACTCCTTAGAAGAGCAGGTAACGCAGGGTTCGTTTGTACCCCATGGTCGGCAAGACATACTGAACACTGCCATTGGCCGACCTGACCATGGGGGTTGCGTTCGGGCAGCAGGCTCAGGTGTGACTATTACTCAGTACTACGGAAGGGCATCAAGGACATGCAACAACTCGTCCATGTCCATCAGCCAACAACAACTAGATGAAGTTGTTGCAAGGCTTAGGGAAGACATGACTGGCCAGATTAGGGAAGAATTGAGGACTCAAATTAAGGAAGAATTAAGGACTCAGCTAGAAGAGGAAAATAGAAGGAGCTTGGAAATAATGACCAATGCATTGAAAGAGGCTATTAAAAAAGAGTTGTCAAATAAAGGATCCCAAGAGGCACTCCAAATTCAGCCGGACATACAACAACTAGGTGCGCGTGTCAGCACACAGGGAAGTAATGTTGTTACCAATGCGCAGGCTTCACAAGAACATGATGCTGATGCCATACCATTGATGGGACTGTTTGTGCAGCGTAACGATGGTACACAAAGGTTTGTAGAAATATTACCTTACTTACAATTGAATCGGAGTTTTGTTTTTTCTTGCAGCTGTAATTGTTGGGTTTGGTTTGTGTTTTGTTCATGGTTTAGTTTGTGTTTTATATGCATTAAAACAAGCTTTGTTTATGGTTCATTTAAGGTTGGTGGCCATGGGGAAAATAATGGAGGGGGATTCAATCATACACACAGTGGCATATGCAGATGATGTTGTCAGGGTAAGTGTAGAAACAGTTATTGATCCTGAGGCTGAGGTCCCCTATGCCACCTCAGAAATACAATATGTGAAGCAGGCCGTCTATACATTTGTAGCTTGGCCCACACACCTTGTGAAAGCTGTATTAGATGAGGTAACATGTTTGATTTGACATACGTAAAGTAAAACATTCATAGATTACAGTACAAATACTCACCCACTTTCATTAACCATGTAGCATCCACAAAGTATTCCACACAACGAGGATGCATATGTGCCGAAGCCGGCTAATGTGGACGCAGATGATCCGTTGCGTGGATTGATGAAGTACAGTTTCGATATTTACGACAAGCCACTTGAAATCAGCTTTGATGGGAGCTTTCTTGGAATTGTAGATGCATCTACATTGATATTCATCACATATTCAGATGTTACTGAAATAATAGCAAGAGACAAAAGTCTGAACATATCTGTCATACAATTATGGTTAATGTAAATGAAATCCTACATTTATTTATTCCTCATTCATTCTATATCATGATCCACTACAATACTTTCAAATCATGTGAATAGGTATATGCATGAGTGGAGTCAGATATTCAGTCAAGGTTTCATGTATGCATTCCTTGAGCCACAGTCGTTGGTTTGTTCAAAGGATAGACGCAGCGAATGCGAACAATATCTTGAAAGATGGCTTAAGGAATCTGACCGAGAGGTGTACATTGGACCTTACTTCCATCAGTAAGTGCTATTTAACAAACATACTTTAAATGATGTTTGGGTGTATACGTATCTAATGTGAATGACATGCAGGGCATATTGGCAACTCGTAATTTTGTGTCCTAGGCAACATGTTGTTGTTTGGTTCTGTTCTTTGCATAGGAAACCTGATATGCATATCAAAGCTACAATTAATAGGTTATCTCATACCATATAACTTTTTACAAACCTTCTTTAATGGTCATTATTGATTGACATTTTGTTGTATATGCGTTGATGTGGTTTTTTAAAAGCAGTGTAATGACAAAATTGAAGAAGACCTTGTCTCCTGAAACTAAGGCAGTTGCACCTAAGTGGATTGAAGTAAAGGTAAGTCAGCTATGTACCATGCGTTAGTGTTGTCTAGTTAAGTCATGAACTTATGTAATGTATACGATGTTCAAATGTTTTCCATATGTAGAGTCACGTTCAAGCCGGCTGTTATGAATGTGGATATTACATAATGCATTGGATCTGGAACATCATAACCAGCGACATAAAGAGTGATTGGTTCATGGTATGCATAAACTTCAGTACAATTGGAATTGAATTTTTATATTTGCAGTACTAACTTACAATTATGAATACTTGCAGTGGTTTGCTAATGACACACCGTTGGACATCGACATCATCACCACAATTCGAAAGAAATGGGCAACATTTTTTTTAAAGACAGCAATAAGTCAAAACGGCTAATGATGGTGTTGGAGTATTTTTTTTTCCTGTATTTGAGACAATTGTTATGTTATTTGACACATCGGCTATTTTATTTTCGGTCATGCTACTAATATTCTGTTCTTAGTATTACCTACTCAATTTCATATAATTGTAGTAATATATTGTCTTTACCCCCTTCTACTGCATTGCATCTGCATTTGATTACCACAGTAACAATTTAGTGCAGCTATAGTACCACCAAGCTTGTCACTACAGCAGTTAAGTGAACAAATGAAGTGTTATTAACTAATAAGATTTCCTGCATGTTATTAACTAATAAGATTTCGTTACTGCTTTCAGCCCTTTGATGATGATTATCGTAGCCATCATGGGTGCCTTCATCCTTTCAGAAAAAATATATCTTGGAGGGTAAGTACTCAATACTCATATTCACTCCCAATGAACATATCTTGTTTTAGGCACAAAGAAAGAAGCTTAAACGTTTTAATTGACTCACTCTTGTAGCATAAACTAAAAGTTTGGTGTTTCTTACATAAAAGTTGAAACATGACAATCTTAAAAAGCTATAGTCATTAGAGCATGTTAGGAACTGGGCTGATTTAGAGGTTCAGCTCCTCCAGAGAAGAGAAGGAAAATCAACTCCTCCAGAGAAGAGAAGGAAAATCAGAGAAGTTCTAAGATAAGGAATTCCAGCTTTTTCTCTTATTAATCCTTCTGTTATTTACATAGTATTTATAGATCCTTAGAAAGGAATAATTTCCTTCTAGAATTGGTATAATCCTAGGAATATAACTAATTCTGTTATGGATGCTTTTTCCTCAGATACGCAGCATCAGCAGGAGGATTGTGGAAGATTGTCTGAGCTGGCAATTTCCTATAGATTCCTTTAGACGAAGTCCTTCAGATAAGTGGGCTTTTTGACCTTCCTTTTGAGTATTGTTTCTTTCTGCACCCCTGTGCTTGTGTGTTCACCTTCTATGTTTGCTGCTATGTCTTTGCTGTCCTGCATTGAGGTTTCTCTGTTCATAACAGAGCTATAGCTTTGAAACAGTGGATTTATCTGCATCTGATTTCAGGGGTCATTAGAGCTATTCTCATAGTAATGGGACTTCACTCTTTCAGGTTGAAGCTGTAGTATGTGTCATATATTGATCCAAACATTAACTATTACACCCTTGATTACTTATATAAATGTATGGAACTTCATGAGACTTCACTCTTTTTGGTTTTTTTTTTGTTTTCATATATATATGTTTGTTGTATATAAATGTAGCTTTGTTTTTGAAATTTGAATGGCATAACACAAATTTCGTCAGCAGGCAAAATACATCAACGACGGTCGTATACTAAATCCGTCTTTATATTGTTCTTTTCCAACAACGACGGGTGCTACGGACACCGACGTTGATATGCTGGAAAACAACGTCGGGCCTTTCTAACCCGACGTTAAAATGGAAGCATACAACGACGTGTGTTAGGCTACCCGACGTTGATATGCTGGAAAACAACGTCGGGCCTTTCTAACCCGAAGTTGAAATGGAAGCATACAACGACGTGTGTTAGGCTACCCGACGTTGAAATGGGACAAAACAACGACGTGTTTTGGCATACCCGTCGTTGAAATGGATCACAACAACGACAGGTTCTTTTCTAGCCACTGACGTTGTTTTTTTCCATTACAAAGACGGGTGCTAGTTGACCGATGTCGTTGTTGTCGACATACAACGACACCTGGAACAAAGACGGTGTTGGGCCCATCGTAGATGCTGGTTTTCCACCGATGTAGAAGCTTGTTTTTGTGGTAGTGAAAATAATTTAGTCACTACTTTTCAATAAGTTTTTATTTTAAAAAAAGGAAGAAGTGAATTCATGTTTGTTTACAATCAGAAAAATCATTTCAAAAAATTAATAATTAATTGTGATTCTGGTCATGATTATCAAACTCTTAAATTAATTTCTAACTCTTACGAATTTACGAGTCCACTTGTCTTAAATTAATTGAGTAAACTCTTTTTTTAGTAGTCTCTTGACAAACTCTATAAACTCTAAGTAAATTCGGTAGACTTTCGAGTTTACTATCGAGTCAACGAATTAACAAGTTAAAAAAATTAGACCAAAATGTAAGTCATTCTTTTATTGTTTTCTCTTTGTATAACATTCAACATACTTTTATTTAGTGTGTTATTCTCAAATACAAAATTTTCACCTTTAATAATATTAAATTTTTGTTTTCTAATAACATCAAATCCTCGATGAGAATGATCTACCACTACTATAATCTCTGCAAATTATTATCTAGTAGTGATGTATTATTACTAGACTTGATTAATTAAATATTTTGAACTTTATAATTTACTATTTTGTTTTATTATGTTTTATTATATCGTTGAAATGTTTAATTAATATGTTATTTATAAATATTTTATTATTATTTTTATATGAAGTAGACTCTTACGAATTTACGAGTTGAGTCACGAGTCTTATGAAACTCTGAGCGTAAACTCTCGAGTTTGATAAATTGTTATTTTAAGTAGCCGTACATAAAAATTTAAAAAAAAAAGTGATTATCTTTTATGAAGAAGTAATTGCATGTGTGGTGAAAAGGCTTAAATAAACGGCTTCATAGTTTTTAAAATACGTTAATATGAAAGTTAATTAATAATCGTATTGTGACAATTCATTATTTAATATTCCACGATTGTTTGGAGAAGTAAATTTGATTACACTTTTAGTGCATTTTAGTTAAATTCTAAAAAAAATATAAATAATTAATATCATAAAATATAAAACATATTTAATTTTGTTTATTTAATTTAATGACTTGTAGGGAGAAAAAAAAAAGAGACGAATTGAATAAAGTTTGGTAACAACGTGAAAGGAACATGTATGTAGAGTTGAGAGGAATGCTTGGGAACACGTGGTTAGTAAGTAGGAGCTCCTACCACTCCATGCCACGCTATAAAACACCAACCAATCTTGCATTCTCTTACCATCCTTCAAACTTCAAAAAATCAAACATTGCATACTACTGTTTAATTCCACTACACACACGCACACTCTCCTCAATCCCCACACCGTAAGCAAGTTAACCCAAAGACAAGAATGGCACCAACGGCCAAGACTGATCTGGCTTACCTGGCTCAGGAGAAGACCCTGGAATTGAGCTTCGTTCGGGATGAAGACGAGCGTCCAAAGGTTGCGTACAATGAATTCAGCAATGAGGTCCCGGTGATTTCTCTGGCCGGAATCCACGAGGTGGGTGGTCGTAGAGAAGAGATTTGCAAGAAGATTGTGGAGGCTTGCAAGAATTGGGGTATCTTCCAAGTTGTTGATCACGGTGTGGATCAACAACTCATGGCCGAGATGACCCGTCTTGCCAAAGAGTTCTTTATCTTGCCACTGGACGAAAAGGTTCGCTTTGATATGTCCGGTGGCAAAAGGGGAGGATTCAACGTCTCTAGTCATCTCCGAGTAAATATTTTTCATCACATGTTTATTTTTCTTTGCAAAATTTCACATATTTTTGAGCAGTTTTCAATTTTTATGTTGAATCGATTTGGATTTATCATTCAAGTAATTAACTCCGTGGATGATTTGTGGGACATGACAGGGTGAGTCCGTGCAGGACTGGAGAGAGATAGTGATATACTTTTCCTACCCAATGAGAGAGAGAGACTATACAAGGTGGCCAGACACTCCAAAAGGGTGGAGATCAGTGACCGAATCATACAGCGAGAAGCTAATGGCTCTAGCTTGCAATCTCTTGGAGGTGTTGTCAGAGGCAATGGGGTTGGAGAAAGAGGCTTTAACCAAAGCATGTGTTGACATGGACCAGAAGATTGTGGTGAATTACTACCCTAAGTGCCCACAACCTGACCTCACTCTTGGCCTCAAGCGCCACACTGATCCTGGCACCATCACATTGCTGCTTCAGGACCAAGTGGGTGGACTCCAAGCCACCAGGGACAATGGGAAAACGTGGATCACCGTTCAGCCTGTGGAGGGTGCCTTCGTTGTCAATCTTGGAGACCATTGTCATGTGAGTATACTATGCAATGATTATATGGGCTTTGGTTCCCAAAATAGTTATCCAAAACTAGAAGTAATTTAGATAGCCAAAGGGTGTAAATTATACAAGATTAATGACTATTATTGACAACGAAAACCAACTGGCTAAAATCAATGCGTTTTCACATTAAATCAACACGTTGTCAATTACTTCTCTCTTTCTCTCTTTCATTTAATCATAGGATTATACTGTTATTCGTCTTTAAAACATGTAAGATACGTTTTAAACAGTAAAAAAATATATTATGTATTATAGGAATAAAAAATAAAAAAAATTACAAAGAATAAAAATATATTTAAGTCTCAAATAGAATCTATTTACATAATAAAATAATATTAAATTGAATTAATAATTGAATTAAATAATATTATTTAATACTTTTCAAAGAAATATATAATAAATATGAAATTAACAGGTGATATTATATTATAGGATCAAATTCTCTTTTATATATATATATATATATATATATATATATATATATATTAGATTATTCATGATCTTTGGTTTTAAAAATCTTATTTTATAATATTAAATTGAATTTTTAAGTGTTGATGTATATAACAATAATTTTTAAAATTTATAATTAAGGAATTAATTTAGTCGTTAATTTTTTTTAAAAGAGTAACTAGATATAAGATATATGTTTAAAGTGATAAATTAGAATGCACAAAAACTGTGCTAAAATTAGATGATTTTTCTTAATATAGTTATATTTCAATATTTTTAATTTGAATTAAAGATTAAAGTTATCAGTATTTATAAATTTAACCGGGAGTCATTTTATTATATATGCATGTGAACAGCTTAATCAAAATCCTTACATTATTTTTATATTAATTTCATTTACATATTTTTATTACAAACTATTTAAGAAGAAAACAAATAGTAACTATGTAGTATCAGCTAATGATATGCTTTTATTAGTTAATTAAAATAAAAATATTGAGATGTGAAGGAAGTTCAAGAAGCTTTTAGAAAGACTAGCTTAATTAGTGATTGATTAATTTTATTTTATTTTTATCAAGCAAGGGCTTTTGACCGTGTACTTTGTTTTCCATAATAATTTATTCAAATTTTGGGTGTGGGTGCATGCATGCAGTATCTGAGCAATGGAAGGTTCAAGAGTGCTGATCACCAAGCGGTGGTGAACTCAAACCATAGCCGTTTGTCCATAGCCACGTTTCAAAACCCTGCACTAAATGCAACTGTGTACCCTCTCAAGGTTAGAGAGGGAGAGAAGCCTGTGATGGAGGAACCAATCACTTTTGCTGAAATGTACAGGAGGAAGATGAGCAAGGACCTTGAGATTGCTGGGATGAAGAAGCTGGCTAAGAAAAAGGACTTTGAGAATGAAAAGCATTTCCAAGAACTTGAGAAGGCAAAAGTTGAGGCCAAGCCTTTGAAGGAGATTCTTGCTTAATAATATCAGTATTGCTCCCTTGGTGTTTTTAGTATTTTTGAAGGGCCACGAATTAATAATAATCTTACTCTGTGGGGATATCATGTGTTGTGTTCATGCCTATGTCTTAGGATTCAACCTGATCTATGTATACCTTATATTTGCCTCTATATACATATAAATGAAAATAAGTGGGACTGGCTTATTGGCTGCATGCATGGTCCTACCATTACGGTCAAAAGTGCTTACGTTTAAAGGATTTCAAAAAATACGATTTCTTATATTTGCACCTAACTTTTGTGATAAACGACATTGTTAGTTAAATTTTCTTTAGCATCTATTTTCAATTTTTATTTTACCTATTTCCCTTCTTCTTTTTTCACCTATTCATTCTCTTTTCTTCCTCCCAAACAAACCAGACCATTATTATTTATTGAAATCTATGTGTCTCATATATATATATATATATATATATATATATAGTCTGAAAATATCATTATTAATGTTTGTGTATACGAACTACTTTACCTACTATTCTGTAAGTTATATTTTATGATTTTAATATTATTTTTAAATGTACTAATTCCAAGTTAACATTAAATTTGACTTAAATGTACTTAAAATAATTTCTATGCCTCTCTCTCTCTCTCTATATATATATATACATATATATATATATATATATATAGGAAAATGATATTTGGTACGAAAACTATATTTTGTCAAATACGCACACGAAGCAGTGTATTCTGTTAGAAGATATTTGATATATTTTTTAGACTTTTAATTAATATTTATTTTTAAAAATGCTTTTGTGTGTTTCTTCCTAGCTAGTTGCATTTCGTGAGCATTGCTGATATATATATATATATATATATATATGGGAGTGCATTCACACCCAACACCAAAATATTTAAACAAAAATATCACTCATGTCTTTTGTTTTTGTTTATTTATTATAAGAGTATTTTAATTAATTAATATTTATTGAAAAATAAATCATTTTTTTCTCTTATCACAACTTAATATTACTCATTTTTTCTCATTTCAGATTTATTTTTTACACTAATTTCTCTTATCGCGGTCGGGTAACAACCAATTATCATATCCCAACAAAAATTGTCATAAAAAGTGGAGAGAGAATTTTTTTAAAATTAAGTATTAAACTCCTATAATGTCCTTAAAATAATTTTTATATTGTTTTTAAATGTACTGATTTCAAGTTAATATTAACTTTGAGTTAAATGTTTACTTATTTTACTTAAAATAATTTCTATGCCTATTAGGTCATGGCTTAAAAGGTCTTGGATATCACTACAGTTCAGTCAGGGAATCAATATTATTGTAACTAGAAATAGTCTCACACTTAAACAAGAAATATAACGAAAAGAAAATATTATCATCTGCATGGAGACATTCACCCTTTGGTAAATTACTACCATGCTTTTTTTTTTAAAAAAAAAATACAGTACCATGATCTTTAAAACAGTTTTATTTGATATTTGATTATTCTGGCAGATGCCAATTACTAGTTTTTCAAACTCGCCAGTAAACTTATGATGTAGTTATTCCGTAACATTATAATTATTGTATAAATTATTTTAAAATTATTATTATTTTAGTTTTTTAATAGAATATTAATTATTATTTTTTATTGATATCTCTTATAATGATAAACTATTAAATTTATAAATGAATTAATGATTGTATAATATTAATTTTATAAAATTATTATTTTTTATTTATTTTTTATTATTATTTGTGTAAAATGATTTAGGACGATAATTATTTTTAATGGAAAGAGAGAGACCAATTCATTTTTAGTGTAAAAATGCACTATGAATTTTATTACTAATGAAAATGTTAATTTAAAAAATATGTAATTCTTAGAAAAATATATAAGGGAAATTATACATGTCTATATTAGTCTAATCTTAACTGTTCACTATACCTAGCTCTCCCATCGTGTTTTAAGAACAACTTTAATGTCAGATCTTGAACAAGGATTTTAAACATAAGATTTGATCTTCACTATATCTCCCAATAAAGAAGTTGGACAAATCTTGAGCATGGAGAATGAATTCTTACACAAGAACCCTTAAGATCCGCATAATCTTTAAAAAAACAATTTTTTTTTACTCTCTCCCTAACAGCAACATCAAAACATGCAAGAGAGACTAACAGTAGAGGATATGAAATGATGAAGAAGAAGAAACCAGTAACAACAAAACATAAAAACAAAATACACATACTAGTGTAGGGGCAGGAGGTCGTGGTGAAGAGGGAGGGGGAAGGAGGTCAATGTCGTGGCTAAGGGGAAGGAAGAAGAAACAGGCCATAGTGGTGGGAAAGGAGGCCACAGTGAAGGAAGAAGAAAGAAGCAAATGAGAAGAGAGGGAAGAGGAAAAAGAAAAGAAGATGCAACATGAAAGGAAAGGAAGAGGAGAAAAAATTATTTATTTTTTTAATAAATATTTAATTTAATAAATTATTTAAGATTTAAAGATGAAATCTACCGATAAAGAAAAGAAAAAAATGACAAAAATCTTCAATCCTACGTGATAATATAAGATTAAAAAAAAGTCTAAGATCTTGTTAGAGATTTATCAGGAAAGCTCTAATTAATGCAATGCAGCTCTCAAATCCTAGAAGAGAAAGGACAAGAAGCTATATTTGAATTGACACGTATGAAAAGACCAAAACCAACATTCGTTTGTCGAGCTTGATTTGATGTTTTCTTGAATTTCTTCATCTTTTTATCGTTACTATTCTGCCGCACTTGAATCTGGGCAAAAGTACCAGTTTAGGCTCCTTGTGCAAACAATTTACCAATAGGGGTCTATTTTCAAACATTTTTTCGAGGGGGTCTGTTTTTATTTGCATTGTGCTAAAGGCAGGGGCACAATACAACAGGGAGCTGACACGTGGCATTGAGTTGTTGCACCAACAGAATTGCGCAATGGGTTGTTCTAATGTAAGTGGCGCAACCACTTTTGGACAGGCTTTTGACAGCGTGTGCAGTGTTGACCAGCTGGAAAGGTATTGTGTCATGTCAATTGGAGCAACCCTTTGCTCAAATACCCTAGGTATAACATATTGTGTCATTACTACTGCACAATACATGCCTATATAAACCCCCCATCCCCCTTCCATCCACACAAACTTTCTGGTACATTGTTTCTGCATCTCTCCAAATTTCTTTCTCTCTATATTACATTGTGACAACTTTGTCGATATTTCTTTTGTGGGATGAAAATCAGTAATATATTTATTAATTTATTTTTATTAATTTATATTTATTAATTTGTATTATTTTTTTATGTTATTATTATTAATGAAAATCAGTATTATTTAGTTTCTCACAATTGTATCAAAATCAATTAATTAAAATCATGGGTTAACACAAAGACATCAAGAGCACTCAAGTTTATCAATCAATTCTCATCAGGACGTCAATTGGTACATAGGACACAATAATATTGTATTCATAATCATAAAGAAAAATTATAATTCAATAAACATCCAAAAATAAACCCAAATTTAGTTCTCTAAGGATCCCTACACATGTTCATTCTAACCCCCCAATTGCGATAAACTCATCCCTTACCTCTAAGGGGATTCACGTGTCTTCCCATAGCGATAGCGTCATCTCTAGCGGTTCCCTAAAATTTCTCCAGTTTTTTCTCCGACTGCTCCGGTAGAGTACCAAACGTCAGAGAAACGGAGAAGTGATTAAAGCCTCCATTTGGACTATCTTCATGCGATTCCTTTTTCTCCCTCCAAGAAAATTATCTCGCAAATCCCAACGGTCAAAGCGTGCGAAATTTAATTTCAAACAACATATCCAAAATTCACAACAATCCAACGGTTAACAAAACCAGGATCGTAGTTTTACCAAGACAGCTCTGAGTTTCTGCGGGAAAGGAAAGGCTACAATGCGAGGGGTATTTCTCTCAGCTCAGACATGATATCAAAATTCCCAACCATGAGAATGCTCGAAATCGGGTTGCGAACATGGTACTAAAATTTCACAACGATCCATCGGTGAACGAGTCCGAGATCGTCGTTTTTCTGAGACAGGTTTGGTGGGCTGCGAGAAAAAGAAAGGGGCTTGAAAGGAGAAGAGAAAAACGAAAATGAGGAAAAAAAGAGGCACCGTCAGTGTGAAAACTGACCTAACGCTATTTATAGCTAGGTTTACTCTATTTATTTATTTATTATTTTATAAAAGCAAACTTTATTTTATTCTCTATCAAACAAATAAATAAAATACCCTTTTTATTTTCTCTCAAATCATTATTTTAATTAACAATTATATCTCCTTATTTATTTATTTACAAAATCTCATCATTTTTTTTAAAACTCTATTTATTTATAAATAACAATCCTTTTTAATCTAGTTTACGAAAATTGGAATGTTACATATGTGAAATTACTCTACAAATTTGACCGTGTGTACAACAAGATTAACTTAGGTTTACTTGATTCATAGGTTGTCCAATCCAGTGTGTTGCTTGACATGTTCTGAAGTACATATGAAGCTATTACCAAAGGTAACACTATGTGGAACCGACTACAAGTACTTGCTCAGACCGTGTACTCATGGGACCCCAAGTCAACATATATTCATGAACCTCCATACTTCAAGGGCATGATCATGGATCCTCCTGGAGCTCACGGTGTGAAAGATGCCTATTGTCTACTGAATTTTGGTGTTAGTATAACAACCGATCACATTTCTCCTGTTGGAAACATTAACAAGGATAGTCCTGCTACATAATACCTTCTGGAGCGAGGTGCGGAACAAAAGGACTTCAATTCCTATGTATTATAAGAAACAACTTGCTTATGTTATTTGATATTTTTTGTAGGAAATTTCTAAAACTGTGTCTGAGAATGATGATACCTTACAGTCTTTGGTGAAAATGGGATACAAGCAGGTGGAGGCTTTAATTGCTGTAGAAAGATTAGCTGTGTTTTGTATGATCCATTCATATGTATGGCTTGAGTTGTTAGCTCGTTATTTTTACAAAAATGATAGAAATTTATTTTATTATTGTTGATTGTTGTATGATACTATGATTCATTATCTTCAATTGATTTTTAGAATTGAATCATGTTGTAGTAGTATGCATGATGTTATAGATTCGAACCTCATAACTGTGTCAGTCTTAATTTTATTCACTAATTAATTGCTAGTTTAATTTGGTATGTACTTCAGACCCTGAGGTAGAAGTGCCGCAGACCCTTTTGGCAACAAACAGGTTCTTTTTAGAGATTTGCCAGAAAGGGTTCCAAAGAGGCCAGAATTTGCAGCTTCACAGAAGAGGGCACAATTTGTCATGGAAGCTAAAGAAAAAGAGCAGCAAAGACATGAGAAAGAAAGTGTATGTGTGCCCAGAGGCAACATGCGATCACCATGACCCTTCAAGGGCACTTGGGGACCTCACTGGAATCAAGAAACACTTCTTCAAGAAACACGTAGAGAAGAAATGGAAGTGTGACAAGTGCTCCAAATGCTATGTGGTTCAATAAGATTGGAAAGCCCACTCCAAAATCTGTGGCACAAGAGAGTATAAATGCGACTGTGGTACCCTTTTCTCTAGGCAATTTAATTTAACAATCTGATCAATTAGCTGCTCAATTTTTTTATCACTAAGAATCGAACTAGATTACTAACTTAAGCACGCACTCAACTAATTGAATTAAACCTCACTCGTTAGTCAATTTTTTTTATGATCCATTAACATCATGCATACTACTACCACATGATTCAACTCTGCCACAGTACTAACTTTTTGAATGTCTCGGTTGATTCCTACCTGCTGAATGCATATGAATTTGCATGTTATACTATTGTATACTCAAGATAATGGACAAAACATATATGCCTATTAGTTTTTTCCCTTGCCTGAAGTGAAGATTACCTGCTTCAATAATGTCCAGAGAAGAGACAAATTCATTTCAGTTTGGAACCACCATTATTGTGGATAATAGATGATGAAAAACTTCTAATACACAATCACCTTATGAATATACTGTAATTACTTCTAGCGAATAATGATTTAATTGCTAACACTATAATCAGGGTTACATGCAGATATAATGGCTATAGATCAGATCATGTATTATATAATTATCTCTAAAGAATGACATTGTTTAACACATTTGTCAAGCTTGTATAATAAATTAATAGGTCCTAAATTGTGGTGCTTTTCCTAATATCATTTTAATCAAATTAGCATGGTCAACTCCTATAATAACCTCACACGGCCTCTTGTTTGTTTGTGTTCACAAGTTTACATAGTGTTGTTTATGAGCTTTTTACTCTATTTTCTTGGCTCATTGTTCTAATGAAACACTGCAGGACCAAACGCCTCACTTGAAGAATTGGTAGATTTTATAGGTGTTGCTCAAATGGCAAAGGCTGAAGATGCTCTTCTGCCTCCTGAAAAAAGGTAGCAATGTAACCATATTGGTAATCTTTGGATGAATAAAATAGAAATTTATTGCATTTAATTTTCTGTAAATTTTTCCTTCAAATTATCTAGTATAATCCATTTGTTGTTCCCCCTCCCCCCTTTCATTTATCTATTATTTTAATGTTTTTTCTTAATGTTACAATACAATGACTATGCTAAAGGTGTTTGGAAAACAATTTCAAGATTCTTGTATGATGTTGAACCCTGGTTTGTAGATTCGAAGTTTTTCTGTGCTGCAGCCAGGAAAAAAGGGATATATTCATAATCTCCCCCATCCAAAATAGGTTCTCACTTCTACCACTTCCACCGCGCACAATACATGAGGTTTTTCCCTTAACAAAGAAGTGGTGGCCCTCATGGGATACTAGGACCAAGCTTAATTGTTTGCAAACATGTATTGGCAGTGCAAAACTAATCCAAAGAATTAGGAAAGTTGTAGAAATCTATGATGAAGATCCACCAGAAAGTGTATAGAAGTATGTTCTTCATCGGTGTAGGAAATGGAATTTGGTTTGGGTGGGAAGGAATAAGGTTGCTCCATTCGAGCCTGATGAAGTAGAAACATTGTTGGGCTTCCCAAGGAACCACACCAGAGGAGGTGGAATAAGTAGGACTGACAGATACAAGTCACTTGGTAATTCATTCCAGGTATGATAATTCCCTCTCTTCCTATATAAATAATGTAGCTTCCATAGAGATCCTTCCAAATGTGTTTACGCGCTTGAAACTATTTAGTAATATTTACATCATCAACTTACATCATCGACTGCTTTCCCGTCTCCAAAACAATAAGTTCTAGTGGAACAAAACAAACGATGTGGAGTCAAGAGCATGTTTATTTCTATATATTAGAAAAAATGGCGGATGTAAGAATCCACAGCTAATCTAATCATGTCTTTCAAGTTGCACGTTGTTTTTTATCACATCGTTTCAAACGAAGTTTTACCATAACATTCCTTTAGCTTGAATCCAATATGTAATTGATTCAATTATAGAATCATGAATAATCATTGATTCAATCGATACATAATAATCTATCTTTTTTAGGTCAGGGTTTAATTTTATGCATATTCAGATGAATCAGGTAGAGGAAGACCAAGAATAATAGAAAGAACCTGTTAAAAATGGTTTATATGTAAATAACCTCTTATCTCCATTGGGCCTCCTTACTTCCAAACCCAACTGGGAGAGTGAATTCTTGCAAGTGAAACTCGAGCACTCTTTATTTTATGGCGGTCGATGTTGCTCATTGTTTAATGCCACCAGACTGCAATCCTTATATTTATAAAAATGGTTTCCTTTTTTTCACTTTTTGCTTACAGGTAATTAATTGGTCATCATTCTAGATCTTATGTACAAGGTTCTCTATTTTTCACATTGAATTATGTTGAATGAGATCTATGTATTATGTGGAGAAATTAATGTATACAAGGATTTTATATATAATCAGCTTTCAAAACCAATGCTTACTGACAATACTATGGGAAAAAGAACTTGTAAATAAACTAAGGATTTATGATTTGAATTGCTAATTTCATTAATGCTATTATTAAGATCCTTAAGGTACAGTTGGATTGAACCTTTCAGTGCAAACCGGGTTGAGAGGGAGCGGTATGGTGAAAAAAATGTTTTTTTTAAGACAGTTTTGTTAAAAAGGAAAAATCGTTTTAAAAATATTAATTTTCTAATAATTTTTTTGAAAAAAGTAAATTTTGAGACGGTTTTGTGAATAACCCGATATAGAAAGAATGAATTTAAAATGATTTAAAAATCATGACTTTTGACGATAACGACTTTAAAGACCATTTTTGAATCATTCTAAAATATATTATAAAATAAAATGGACGTGAAAAATATTTTATCTAGTAGTAGTGGTATTAATATAAAATTATGATCTTTAATAAATAACTATAATGTGTATATGTGAAGTGATTATCTTTAATTAATGATAATTAATTTTTATTTTTATTTTTTCAACTAATTTAATTTATTTTTTCAACTATTCTCAAATGATATTTTTATTTGTTTACACATTAGAGTCAAAATTCAAATAACAACATTAACAAAACAATTTCTTCTATACAGAAAGTAACTATATTTTTAAAATAAAATAAGACAGAAATATAGAGAATAAATAGAAGTATGATTGATGTGAAAAGTTAAAATTGAATGTGATGGGGGTAATTCATAGAATTAGTTAAGAGACAAAAATATCTAAATAATAAATGTGGAGACCAAATAAAATAACATTCTTAATAATAATTATAAATAATATAGTTAATTCTGTTTATAATAATTATAAACCGGATGAATGTCTTAATCTAATTTACTTAATAATTAAAAGAAGTTTTCTTTATGAACAAGTTTTGTATTTAGTATTGATTAGTACAATTGCACGCTAATTCAATTAATGCATATAGATTACCAAAACATAATTTACTTTTATATACACGCTTATGAATTAAATACTAATCAATGGTACTATATATATTTGAAAGATTTAATTACTTATCAGTTATGTTAAACTATACTGCTAAATAATCGTGCAATTGAGGTCATGAGGAAAAACAGAAGGTTGACCAACAGAGATAAACCTGATTCACCAACCGTCTCTATCTCTTGCATATGCATCTAACACCGGTTCTTAAATTCTAAATACATGATGGAATCCTCGAAAATAGTTTCTTCCGTTATTCTTGAGTAATTTATTTATAATAATTTTGTTAATTTATAACTATTAATAAAGATAATTATCTCTTTTGATATATATATTTTTTATTTTTAAATTATCTTTTAATATATATAATTTTGTTAATTTATAACTATTAATAAAGACAATTATCTCTTTTGATATATATTTTTTATAAACCTTCGAAATGTAACTTGCTATCGTTTTTCTTAAAAAATTATTATAATTACTATTTTATTTAATTACTTTTTTTTAAATAATGATAGAGATATCAAGTGTCTCTGTTTTTAACTTGTATTAAATAAAGACAAGTATTATTATTATTGTTTCCAAAATAAACAAAAAAAAAGCTTTTCATACATAACCTACTTCTTGTAAAACCAATCACGTTTATAGTTGACTTTGCCTACTGTGCGAAATAAGTCTAATTTTTCCACCTGAAATTCGTCAAATTTAATTCATAAATAAAATCCAGGTTTTATAGTTGACTTTGCCTAAAGTGTGAATAAAATCTTTAATTTTCTTTAGGTAAAATTATATTTTTGGTAGTTTTAGTTATCTTTAATTTTGATTTTAATCCTCTTTTAAATTTATTCACAAATTTAATCCTTCAATTATATCCAATCCCATAAAGATGGTCCTCAAGACATTGATGGTTACAAAAAAATATTAACGGTTATGTGTTAAGTTTTGATTAGACGATGACCATCACATGTAATATTTTGATTGGACGATAATAACAATAATATATTTTCATTGTTCATGAAGTCAACATCTAATCAAAATGTGACACGTAACAGTTATTGTTTAATCAGAACGTAACGCACTAACACCTGACGGTTATCATCTAACGTAACATGTGATAGTCAATATTTTAATGTAATAATCAACGTATAAATCTGAACTTTTAAATTATATTTTCGAGATTGAATATAATTAAAAAATTAATTTTATAAATAAATTTAAAATAATTAGAAGACAAAAAAAAAGTAATTTTACCTTTTGTTTACCAGGAGGCAACAAACACACAACGCAGTGACAAAATAAATAGTACCGCTGGGCAGAAATTTATTCGGTGGGACAGATTGGTGCTGACCTATTGCACATAAAGTTGGTTGGCATTAAATTATTGATAAGACTAACACGTCGTTTGAGAAGAAATAAGGAGCAGTCAAACACGAGGAACTAAGAAAAAGGGAAATTTGAGGTTGAAAAAAAAAAGAGAAAGATGATCCGATATTGGTTTGTTTCCCTACAAGTATGCAAAGAGAAAGAGTACAAAGTTGGTCACTTTCAAAACTATCACAAAGAGTTAAGGACGTGTTGCTATGTGTCTCTGTAATAACAGTAATGCTATTCCTTTTATTATATTTTTAATATATAAAATAATAAATAATAGTATATTATTAAGATTTGTTAATGTATATTAAAGAAATTTTTTAAGCAAATCGTATACTTTAAACATTTTATGCAATAAAAAATTCATATATTTTGATCTTAAATCTAATTTTCCTATATTTAATCGGATCATCTCCAAAATATTTTTTATTTAATGAACATTTTATTTCCAATAATTTCTTTTATATTTGATATCAAATTTAAATGAAGAATAATTTAAGGAAACTTATTTTCTAAGTGGAACAAAATTAAATTATTTTAACTAATTTTTTAATTAATACTCCTTTCATCACTTTTTATAAGATTCTTTCAACTTATTTATATCCTTTAAAAAATTAATAAATTTAGTTAATATTATTAAATTTGTCAATAATTTATAATATTCTTTCAAAATTAACTTAATATTTTTGAAATTAATCATATCTCTCTTTCTACTTAAGTGTTCCTTACCTAATTGCTATTCATTTTCTCTCATCCAAACAAGAGAGAATACAAAAGATCCAATATAAAACTAAATTATTTGAAATTTTCAATTTCTAGGAATTAATTGGTAAAAAGCTTATCTTGCAAATGATGATTGTACCCTTACCTTGTGTTTGGATTAGAAATTTCAAAATTTCAGGGAATTTGAAATGCCTAAAATTTAAATTGTTTTGATTTTAATTTCTTTCATTTTTCAAATGCTTTGTTTGGATAAATCAATTCAAATTTCATCAATTTTAAATTCTTTGTTTGGATAAGGCAATTCAATTTTCTCCATATGCAAATTTTCAATTTTATATTTTAAATAGATGAAATTTTAATATTAAACTTTATAGAAAACAAACACAATCTAATTTTGAAATATTAATTAAAAAATATTTTTCAATTTTTAATAATTTAAAAATACAAAATATTGATAATTTTAACTAGGGTTATTTTGTCTTACCACAACCACTAATATTTTAAAACCAACATCAACAAAGACTATTTTTTGGTCGACATCAAATAGAGTTTTTTTGTCAAAGTATGCCGAAAATATTTGTCAACTGACGTCAGCCGAGACTATTTTTCAACTAACATTGGTTGAGTCTATTTTTCAGCCGATGTTGGCTAGGTTTTCTTACCAACGTCGGCTTGGGTTTGTTTAACTGACACCGATTAGGGTCTTTTCGAACGACATTGACCAAGGTTGTTTTTAGCCAACGTCGACCTAAAAAATCCTAGCAGGCGTTGACAAAAAAATTTACCCAATATCGACTAAAAAATAGCTTGGTTGATGCCGGCCAATAGAACCTACCCGATGTCAGCCGAAAAACATCATTGGTCAACATTGATTGAAAAATCCCTAGTCGAAGTTGACTAAAAAATAGTCTTGACCAATGTTGGACAAAAAACCTACCCAACATCGTCTATAAAATAGCCTTGGCCGATGTTGGCTAAAAAATAGCTCTGACTGATGTCGACTGAAAAAACTCTTGTGGATGTCGACTGTAAAAACCTTGTCGATGTCGACTAAAATTAGTCATGTCCGATGTCGATCAAAAATATCTAGCTGGTGTTAGCAGAAAACATCCTAGTCAACATCAACCAAAAAACCTAGCTAATATGATTAGGAAATAGCTTTGGCGGATGTCAGCCAGAAAATCCTAGTCGATCTCGGCAAAAAAAATCCTAAATAATGTTGGCTAAAAAAATCTAGTTGACATCAACCAAACCACCCTAGCTAACACCGGCTGAAAAACAATCATGGCTGATATTGGTTAAAAAATAGTTTTGACTGATGTTGGCTAGAAAAACCTAGCTGACGTCGATTGAAAAATTAGTCATGACTGATGTCAGTAGAAAAATTCTAGTCAACGTCGACCAAAAAAATCATTGGTCAACATCTACTGGAAAAAAAAATTCTTAACTGACGTTAGCAAAAAATTCTCATGACTAACGTTAGCAAGAAAACAACCATAACCAACATCATCTAAAAAAATATTAGCTGATATCGGTAAAAAAATAGCTTTGGTTGGCATCATACAAAAAAGTTTTGACCGAAAAAATCTCAGCCAACATCAGTGAAAAATAACTTATGTCGATGTCGGTCTTAAAAACTTTGATCACCCATAATTGCGAGTGTTGACCGAGAATGAATCGCGAGCAAGAACATCGTGAGTTAGATTGAGCATCTCCGAAAAAAAAATTCAAATTCTATAATTTTTAGAGAATTTGAATCACACTGTTTTAGTTAATCAAAATTATTAATAAAAATACCAAAAATTAAATCTCCTTTCAAATATTCTATCCAAATAAAACTATTTTATCATGAATTATTTTAAATTTCTTAAAAAAATAAATTCTCCTAAATTGTTAACGCATCCGTTAATTTTATTCTTATAAAATTCATTCAAAAGAACGATCTTGTAAAGAGAGAGTATGAAATAATTTTTTTTTATAATCGAGATGAGAGAAAATGTTTTCAAAATAAATATAAACGTGTACACATAGACCAATTATAAAAAATATTTTGATGCCTGGTATGTAATTTTGAGTTGTTTAAAATTAAAAAGAATTGTTTGGATAAACAACAATTGTTTATGAGTTGCATAACTTTGTATTAAACATTGAAGAGAGATAAAATATTTATGAGTAAAAAAACTTATTATTATCATTTCTCGTTGACGAAAAAATTAATTAAATTGATTAAGATTGATTTGACATAAATTTAGTTGTTTATATGAAAATCATTGAAGATAATTATAACAAAATAATAAGAAATTTTCTTTATCATCATTCACCTTTCTAGTGAAATTGTGAAAGTGAAACTAACCAGTAGGTTCTTGGCCTACCTATAGTCCAATTTTTTCAACTTAAATTTGTCAAACTTATAAATCGACTTATAATAGTTTGCTTTGGTATTGTTTGGTTTAATTATATTTGGATGTATTTGAGATAAAAAAAAATTTAAAAATTGTTGTGAGTCTCACACCTTTATATTCTAATTTAATTTAAATATTTCATCTATTTTTACTTCAATTCACTTTCATATCACTTTTATTCTTTTAAACCAAACAAATCCTTGTTCTCCCGTAGGAGTGGGCATGCACAAGTTCTACGTACCGGAGATAGCATTTGCTATGTACGTCATATTTAGCCGACTAAAGATGAAGATTTTTGTATGGAGTGGAGTAAAATAAGAAAAATCTAACATGGTAGAAAGTTTCGAACAAGAAAACATGCAAATTGTAGAGCACGCTGGTGATTTAACAACATAAAAGAATAGATCTTAAAACTAAACTACTGGACTGCATATTTTTGTGTTACGCAACCGTACAGTTGGGCGTCCACGGTCTTTGCAACTAGATTATTAACATTGTTGGGATATATATAGTTATATTCAGACAAATAATTAATTCTCAAAGCTAAAATGAATATAAAATTAGTATTACTTATTATTATTATATTTTATTGCTAATATTCTGTATTTTATTATTATTATTTCTTTCTCTTCAATTTAATAGTAAATATGCAACATAATTAAATATTGCAATATAGTAAAATTTAATATTATATCTTGAGCTTTTAAATTTCTAGATAAAAAATAATATTTTTTTAAAAAAATTGACATTCAAAAATGATATCGATTTTAACTATGACACATTCCTTTAACTATTTGGATATCAATTTAGATACAGAGCAATTTGTTCAAGATTAAAAAAAAGTGATTTTGGTATAAAATAATTTAGTGACTACTTTTCAGAAGTTTTTATTTAAAAAAAAAAGAAGTGAATTCATGTTTGTTTACAATAAGAAAAATCATTTCAAAAAAATAATAATTAATTGTGATTCTTGTCATGGTTATCAAACTCTTGGATTAACTCACTAACTCTTACGAGTTTATGAGTCTACTTGTCTTCTCCAAGTTAACTCTTTTTTTAGTAGACTCTAGGCAAACTCTATAAACTCTAAGTAAACTCGATAGACTCTCGAGTTTATCATTAAGTCAACGAGTTAATAATTTTTTTAGTAGACTCTAGGCAAACTCTATAAACTCTAAGTAAACTCGATAGACTCTCGAGTTTATCAACGAGTCAACGAGTTAGCAAGTCAAAAAAATTAGACCAAAATATAAGTCATTTTTTTATTGTTTTCTCTTTGTATAACATTCAACATACTTTTCATTTAGTGTGTTATTCTCAAATACAAAATTTTACCTTTAATAATATCAAACATTTGTTCTCTAATAACATCAAATCCTCGATGAGAATGATCTACCACTACTATAACCTCTACAAATTATTATCTAGTAGTGATACATTATTACTAGACTTGTTTAATTAAATATTCTGAACTTTATGATTTATTATTTTGTTTTATTATGTTTTATTATATCGTTGAAATGTTTAATTAATATGTTATTTATAAATATTTTATTATTATTATTATATGAAGTAAACTCTAACAAATTTACGAGTTAAGTCACGAGTCGAGTTTATAAAATTCTCAGCGTAAACTCAGAAGGTTGATAACTTTGATTCTTGTTATGTTAAGAAGCCGTAACAAGTACATAAAAAAATTAAAAAAAGTGATTATCTTTTATGAAGAAGTAATTGTGTGGTGAAAAGGCTTAAATAAACGGCTTCATAGTTTTTAAAATACATTATTATGAAAGTTAATAATCGTATTGTGATAATTCATTATTTAATATTCCACGATTGTTTCGAGAAGTAAATTTGATTACACTTTTAGTGCAATTTAGTTAAATTCTAAAAAAACAATATAAATAATTAATATCATAAAATATAAAACATAATTTTGTTTATTTAATGACTTGTAGGGAGAAAAAAAAAGAGACGAATTGAATAAAGTTAGGTACCAACGTGAAAGGAACATGTATGTAGAGTTGAGAGGAATGCTTGGGAACACGTGGTTAGTAAGTAGGAGCTCCTACCCTCCATGCCACGCTATAAAACACCAACCAATCTTGCATTCTCTTACCATCCTTCAAACTTCAAAAAATCAAACATTGCATGCTACTGTTTAATTCCACTACACACACGCACATTCTCCTCAATCCCCACACCGTAAGCAAGTTAACCCAAAGACAAGAATGGCACCAACGGCCAAGACTGATCTGGCTTACCTGGCTCAGGAGAAGACCCTGGAATTGAGCTTCGTTCGGGATGAAGACGAGCGTCCAAAGGTTGCGTACAATGAATTCAGCAATGAGGTCCCGGTGATTTCTCTGGCCGGAATCCACGAGGTGGGTGGTCGTAGAGAAGAGATTTGCAAGAAGATTGTGGAGGCTTGCAAGAATTGGGGTATCTTCCAAGTTGTTGATCACGGTGTGGATCAACAACTCATGGCCGAGATGACCCGTCTTGCCAAAGAGTTCTTTATCTTGCCACTGGACGAAAAGGTTCGCTTTGATATGTCCGGTGGCAAAAGGGGAGGATTCAACGTCTCTAGTCATCTCCGAGTAAATATTTTTCATCACATGTTTATTTTTCTTTGCAAAATTTCACATATTTTTGAGCAGTTTTCAATTTTTATGTTGAATCGATTTGGATTTATCATTCAAGTAATTAACTCCGTGGATGATTTGTGGGACATGACAGGGTGAGTCCGTGCAGGACTGGAGAGAGATAGTGATATACTTTTCCTACCCAATGAGAGAGAGAGACTATACAAGGTGGCCAGACACTCCAAAAGGGTGGAGATCAGTGACCGAATCATACAGCGAGAAGCTAATGGCTCTAGCTTGCAATCTCTTGGAGGTGTTGTCAGAGGCAATGGGGTTGGAGAAAGAGGCTTTAACCAAAGCATGTGTTGACATGGACCAGAAGATTGTGGTGAATTACTACCCTAAGTGCCCACAACCTGACCTCACTCTTGGCCTCAAGCGCCACACTGATCCTGGCACCATCACATTGCTGCTTCAGGACCAAGTGGGTGGACTCCAAGCCACCAGGGACAATGGGAAAACGTGGATCACCGTTCAGCCTGTGGAGGGTGCCTTCGTTGTCAATCTTGGAGACCATTGTCATGTGAGTATACTATGCAATGATTATATGGGCTTTGGTTCCCAAAATAGTTATCCAAAACTAGAAGTAATTTAGATAGCCAAAGGGTGTAAATTATACAAGATTAATGACTATTATTGACAACGAAAACCAACTGGCTAAAATCAATGCGTTTTCACATTAAATCAACACGTTGTCAATTACTTCTCTCTTTCTCTCTTTCATTTAATCATAGGATTATACTGTTATTCGTCTTTAAAACATGTAAGATACGTTTTAAACAGTAAAAAAATATATTATGTATTATAGGAATAAAAAATAAAAAAAATTACAAAGAATAAAAATATATTTAAGTCTCAAATAGAATCTATTTACATAATAAAATAATATTAAATTGAATTAATAATTGAATTAAATAATATTATTTAATACTTTTCAAAGAAATATATAATAAATATGAAATTAACAGGTGATATTATATTATAGGATCAAATTCTCTTTTATATATATATATATATATATATATATATATATATATTAGATTATTCATGATCTTTGGTTTTAAAAATCTTATTTTATAATATTAAATTGAATTTTTAAGTGTTGATGTATATAACAATAATTTTTAAAATTTATAATTAAGGAATTAATTTAGTCGTTAATTTTTTTTAAAAGAGTAACTAGATATAAGATATATGTTTAAAGTGATAAATTAGAATGCACAAAAACTGTGCTAAAATTAGATGATTTTTCTTAATATAGTTATATTTCAATATTTTTAATTTGAATTAAAGATTAAAGTTATCAGTATTTATAAATTTAACCGGGAGTCATTTTATTATATATGCATGTGAACAGCTTAATCAAAATCCTTACATTATTTTTATATTAATTTCATTTACATATTTTTATTACAAACTATTTAAGAAGAAAACAAATAGTAACTATGTAGTATCAGCTAATGATATGCTTTTATTAGTTAATTAAAATAAAAATATTGAGATGTGAAGGAAGTTCAAGAAGCTTTTAGAAAGACTAGCTTAATTAGTGATTGATTAATTTTATTTTATTTTTATCAAGCAAGGGCTTTTGACCGTGTACTTTGTTTTCCATAATAATTTATTCAAATTTTGGGTGTGGGTGCATGCATGCAGTATCTGAGCAATGGAAGGTTCAAGAGTGCTGATCACCAAGCGGTGGTGAACTCAAACCATAGCCGTTTGTCCATAGCCACGTTTCAAAACCCTGCACTAAATGCAACTGTGTACCCTCTCAAGGTTAGAGAGGGAGAGAAGCCTGTGATGGAGGAACCAATCACTTTTGCTGAAATGTACAGGAGGAAGATGAGCAAGGACCTTGAGATTGCTGGGATGAAGAAGCTGGCTAAGAAAAAGGACTTTGAGAATGAAAAGCATTTCCAAGAACTTGAGAAGGCAAAAGTTGAGGCCAAGCCTTTGAAGGAGATTCTTGCTTAATAATATCAGTATTGCTCCCTTGGTGTTTTTAGTATTTTTGAAGGGCCACGAATTAATAATAATCTTACTCTGTGGGGATATCATGTGTTGTGTTCATGCCTATGTCTTAGGATTCAACCTGATCTATGTATACCTTATATTTGCCTCTATATACATATAAATGAAAATAAGTGGGACTGGCTTATTGGCTGCATGCATGGTCCTACCATTACGGTCAAAAGTGCTTACGTTTAAAGGATTTCAAAAAATACGATTTCTTATATTTGCACCTAACTTTTGTGATAAACGACATTGTTAGTTAAATTTTCTTTAGCATCTATTTTCAATTTTTATTTTACCTATTTCCCTTCTTCTTTTTTCACCTATTCATTCTCTTTTCTTCCTCCCAAACAAACCAGACCATTATTATTTATTGAAATCTATGTGTCTCATATATATATATATATATATATATATATATATAGTCTGAAAATATCATTATTAATGTTTGTGTATACGAACTACTTTACCTACTATTCTGTAAGTTATATTTTATGATTTTAATATTATTTTTAAATGTACTAATTCCAAGTTAACATTAAATTTGACTTAAATGTACTTAAAATAATTTCTATGCCTCTCTCTCTCTCTCTATATATATATATATACATATATATATATATATATATATAGGAAAATGATATTTGGTACGAAAACTATATTTTGTCAAATACGCACACGAAGCAGTGTATTCTGTTAGAAGATATTTGATATATTTTTTAGACTTTTAATTAATATTTATTTTTAAAAATGCTTTTGTGTGTTTCTTCCTAGCTAGTTGCATTTCGTGAGCATTGCTGATATATATATATATATATATATATATATGGGAGTGCATTCACACCCAACACCAAAATATTTAAACAAAAATATCACTCATGTCTTTTGTTTTTGTTTATTTATTATAAGAGTATTTTAATTAATTAATATTTATTGAAAAATAAATCATTTTTTTCTCTTATCACAACTTAATATTACTCATTTTTTCTCATTTCAGATTTATTTTTTACACTAATTTCTCTTATCGCGGTCGGGTAACAACCAATTATCATATCCCAACAAAAATTGTCATAAAAAGTGGAGAGAGAATTTTTTTAAAATTAAGTATTAAACTCCTATAATGTCCTTAAAATAATTTTTATATTGTTTTTAAATGTACTGATTTCAAGTTAATATTAACTTTGAGTTAAATGTTTACTTATTTTACTTAAAATAATTTCTATGCCTATTAGGTCATGGCTTAAAAGGTCTTGGATATCACTACAGTTCAGTCAGGGAATCAATATTATTGTAACTAGAAATAGTCTCACACTTAAACAAGAAATATAACGAAAAGAAAATATTATCATCTGCATGGAGACATTCACCCTTTGGTAAATTACTACCATGCTTTTTTTTTTAAAAAAAAAATACAGTACCATGATCTTTAAAACAGTTTTATTTGATATTTGATTATTCTGGCAGATGCCAATTACTAGTTTTTCAAACTCGCCAGTAAACTTATGATGTAGTTATTCCGTAACATTATAATTATTGTATAAATTATTTTAAAATTATTATTATTTTAGTTTTTTAATAGAATATTAATTATTATTTTTTATTGATATCTCTTATAATGATAAACTATTAAATTTATAAATGAATTAATGATTGTATAATATTAATTTTATAAAATTATTATTTTTTATTTATTTATTATTATTATTTGTGTAAAATGATTTAGGACGATAATTATTTTTAATGGAAAGAGAGAGACCAATTCATTTTTAGTGTAAAAATGCACTATGAATTTTATTACTAATGAAAATGTTAATTTAAAAAATATGTAATTCTTAGAAAAATATATAAGGGAAATTATACATGTCTATATTAGTCTAATCTTAACTGTTCACTATACCTAGCTCTCCCATCGTGTTTTAAGAACAACTTTAATGTCAGATCTTGAACAAGGATTTTAAACATAAGATTTGATCTTCACTATATCTCCCAATAAAGAAGTTGGACAAATCTTGAGCATGGAGAATGAATTCTTACACAAGAACCCTTAAGATCCGCATAATCTTTAAAAAAACAATTTTTTTTTACTCTCTCCCTAACAGCAACATCAAAACATGCAAGAGAGACTAACAGTAGAGGATATGAAATGATGAAGAAGAAGAAACCAGTAACAACAAAACATAAAAACAAAATACACATACTAGTGTAGGGGCAGGAGGTCGTGGTGAAGAGGGAGGGGGAAGGAGGTCAATGTCGTGGCTAAGGGGAAGGAAGAAGAAACAGGCCATAGTGGTGGGAAAGGAGGCCACAGTGAAGGAAGAAGAAAGAAGCAAATGAGAAGAGAGGGAAGAGGAAAAAGAAAAGAAGATGCAACATGAAAGGAAAGGAAGAGGAGAAAAAATTATTTATTTTTTTAATAAATATTTAATTTAATAAATTATTTAAGATTTAAAGATGAAATCTACCGATAAAGAAAAGAAAAAAATGACAAAAATCTTCAATCCTACGTGATAATATAAGATTAAAAAAAAGTCTAAGATCTTGTTAGAGATTTATCAGGAAAGCTCTAATTAATGCAATGCAGCTCTCAAATCCTAGAAGAGAAAGGACAAGAAGCTATATTTGAATTGACACGTATGAAAAGACCAAAACCAACATTCGTTTGTCGAGCTTGATTTGATGTTTTCTTGAATTTCTTCATCTTTTTATCGTTACTATTCTGCCGCACTTGAATCTGGGCAAAAGTACCAGTTTAGGCTCCTTGTGCAAACAATTTACCAATAGGGGTCTATTTTCAAACATTTTTTCGAGGGGGTCTGTTTTTATTTGCATTGTGCTAAAGGCAGGGGCACAATACAACAGGGAGCTGACACGTGGCATTGAGTTGTTGCACCAACAGAATTGCGCAATGGGTTGTTCTAATGTAAGTGGCGCAACCACTTTTGGACAGGCTTTTGACAGCGTGTGCAGTGTTGACCAGCTGGAAAGGTATTGTGTCATGTCAATTGGAGCAACCCTTTGCTCAAATACCCTAGGTATAACATATTGTGTCATTACTACTGCACAATACATGCCTATATAAACCCCCCATCCCCCTTCCATCCACACAAACTTTCTGGTACATTGTTTCTGCATCTCTCCAAATTTCTTTCTCTCTATATTACATTGTGACAACTTTGTCGATATTTCTTTTGTGGGATGAAAATCAGTAATATATTTATTAATTTATTTTTATTAATTTATATTTATTAATTTGTATTATTTTTTTATGTTATTATTATTAATGAAAATCAGTATTATTTAGTTTCTCACAATTGTATCAAAATCAATTAATTAAAATCATGGGTTAACACAAAGACATCAAGAGCACTCAAGTTTATCAATCAATTCTCATCAGGACGTCAATTGGTACATAGGACACAATAATATTGTATTCATAATCATAAAGAAAAATTATAATTCAATAAACATCCAAAAATAAACCCAAATTTAGTTCTCTAAGGATCCCTACACATGTTCATTCTAACCCCCCAATTGCGATAAACTCATCCCTTACCTCTAAGGGGATTCACGTGTCTTCCCATAGCGATAGCGTCATCTCTAGCGGTTCCCTAAAATTTCTCCAGTTTTTTCTCCGACTGCTCCGGTAGAGTACCAAACGTCAGAGAAACGGAGAAGTGATTAAAGCCTCCATTTGGACTATCTTCATGCGATTCCTTTTTCTCCCTCCAAGAAAATTATCTCGCAAATCCCAACGGTCAAAGCGTGCGAAATTTAATTTCAAACAACATATCCAAAATTCACAACAATCCAACGGTTAACAAAACCAGGATCGTAGTTTTACCAAGACAGCTCTGAGTTTCTGCGGGAAAGGAAAGGCTACAATGCGAGGGGTATTTCTCTCAGCTCAGACATGATATCAAAATTCCCAACCATGAGAATGCTCGAAATCGGGTTGCGAACATGGTACTAAAATTTCACAACGATCCATCGGTGAACGAGTCCGAGATCGTCGTTTTTCTGAGACAGGTTTGGTGGGCTGCGAGAAAAAGAAAGGGGCTTGAAAGGAGAAGGAGAAAAACGAAAATGAGGAAAAAAAGAGGCACCGTCAGTGTGAAAACTGACCTAACGCTATTTATAGCTAGGTTTACTCTATTTATTTATTTATTATTTTATAAAAGCAAACTTTATTTTATTCTCTATCAAACAAATAAATAAAATACCCTTTTTATTTTCTCTCAAATCATTATTTTAATTAACAATTATATCTCCTTATTTATTTATTTACAAAATCTCATCATTTTTTTTAAAACTCTATTTATTTATAAATAACAATCCTTTTTAATCTAGTTTACGAAAATTGGAATGTTACATATGTGAAATTACTCTACAAATTTGACCGTGTGTACAACAAGATTAACTTAGGTTTACTTGATTCATAGGTTGTCCAATCCAGTGTGTTGCTTGACATGTTCTGAAGTACATATGAAGCTATTACCAAAGGTAACACTATGTGGAACCGACTACAAGTACTTGCTCAGACCGTGTACTCATGGGACCCCAAGTCAACATATATTCATGAACCTCCATACTTCAAGGGCATGATCATGGATCCTCCTGGAGCTCACGGTGTGAAAGATGCCTATTGTCTACTGAATTTTGGTGTTAGTATAACAACCGATCACATTTCTCCTGTTGGAAACATTAACAAGGATAGTCCTGCTACATAATACCTTCTGGAGCGAGGTGCGGAACAAAAGGACTTCAATTCCTATGTATTATAAGAAACAACTTGCTTATGTTATTTGATATTTTTTGTAGGAAATTTCTAAAACTGTGTCTGAGAATGATGATACCTTACAGTCTTTGGTGAAAATGGGATACAAGCAGGTGGAGGCTTTAATTGCTGTAGAAAGATTAGCTGTGTTTTGTATGATCCATTCATATGTATGGCTTGAGTTGTTAGCTCGTTATTTTTACAAAAATGATAGAAATTTATTTTATTATTGTTGATTGTTGTATGATACTATGATTCATTATCTTCAATTGATTTTTAGAATTGAATCATGTTGTAGTAGTATGCATGATGTTATAGATTCGAACCTCATAACTGTGTCAGTCTTAATTTTATTCACTAATTAATTGCTAGTTTAATTTGGTATGTACTTCAGACCCTGAGGTAGAAGTGCCGCAGACCCTTTTGGCAACAAACAGGTTCTTTTTAGAGATTTGCCAGAAAGGGTTCCAAAGAGGCCAGAATTTGCAGCTTCACAGAAGAGGGCACAATTTGTCATGGAAGCTAAAGAAAAAGAGCAGCAAAGACATGAGAAAGAAAGTGTATGTGTGCCCAGAGGCAACATGCGATCACCATGACCCTTCAAGGGCACTTGGGGACCTCACTGGAATCAAGAAACACTTCTTCAAGAAACACGTAGAGAAGAAATGGAAGTGTGACAAGTGCTCCAAATGCTATGTGGTTCAATAAGATTGGAAAGCCCACTCCAAAATCTGTGGCACAAGAGAGTATAAATGCGACTGTGGTACCCTTTTCTCTAGGCAATTTAATTTAACAATCTGATCAATTAGCTGCTCAATTTTTTTATCACTAAGAATCGAACTAGATTACTAACTTAAGCACGCACTCAACTAATTGAATTAAACCTCACTCGTTAGTCAATTTTTTTTATGATCCATTAACATCATGCATACTACTACCACATGATTCAACTCTGCCACAGTACTAACTTTTTGAATGTCTCGGTTGATTCCTACCTGCTGAATGCATATGAATTTGCATGTTATACTATTGTATACTCAAGATAATGGACAAAACATATATGCCTATTAGTTTTTTCCCTTGCCTGAAGTGAAGATTACCTGCTTCAATAATGTCCAGAGAAGAGACAAATTCATTTCAGTTTGGAACCACCATTATTGTGGATAATAGATGATGAAAAACTTCTAATACACAATCACCTTATGAATATACTGTAATTACTTCTAGCGAATAATGATTTAATTGCTAACACTATAATCAGGGTTACATGCAGATATAATGGCTATAGATCAGATCATGTATTATATAATTATCTCTAAAGAATGACATTGTTTAACACATTTGTCAAGCTTGTATAATAAATTAATAGGTCCTAAATTGTGGTGCTTTTCCTAATATCATTTTAATCAAATTAGCATGGTCAACTCCTATAATAACCTCACACGGCCTCTTGTTTGTTTGTGTTCACAAGTTTACATAGTGTTGTTTATGAGCTTTTTACTCTATTTTCTTGGCTCATTGTTCTAATGAAACACTGCAGGACCAAACGCCTCACTTGAAGAATTGGTAGATTTTATAGGTGTTGCTCAAATGGCAAAGGCTGAAGATGCTCTTCTGCCTCCTGAAAAAAAGGTAGCAATGTAACCATATTGGTAATCTTTGGATGAATAAAATAGAAATTTATTGCATTTAATTTTCTGTAAATTTTTCCTTCAAATTATCTAGTATAATCCATTTGTTGTTCCCCCTCCCCCCTTTCATTTATCTATTATTTTAATGTTTTTTCTTAATGTTACAATACAATGACTATGCTAAAGGTGTTTGGAAAACAATTTCAAGATTCTTGTATGATGTTGAACCCTGGTTTGTAGATTCGAAGTTTTTCTGTGCTGCAGCCAGGAAAAAAGGGATATATTCATAATCTCCCCCATCCAAAATAGGTTCTCACTTCTACCACTTCCACCGCGCACAATACATGAGGTTTTTCCCTTAACAAAGAAGTGGTGGCCCTCATGGGATACTAGGACCAAGCTTAATTGTTTGCAAACATGTATTGGCAGTGCAAAACTAATCCAAAGAATTAGGAAAGTTGTAGAAATCTATGATGAAGATCCACCAGAAAGTGTATAGAAGTATGTTCTTCATCGGTGTAGGAAATGGAATTTGGTTTGGGTGGGAAGGAATAAGGTTGCTCCATTCGAGCCTGATGAAGTAGAAACATTGTTGGGCTTCCCAAGGAACCACACCAGAGGAGGTGGAATAAGTAGGACTGACAGATACAAGTCACTTGGTAATTCATTCCAGGTATGATAATTCCCTCTCTTCCTATATAAATAATGTAGCTTCCATAGAGATCCTTCCAAATGTGTTTACGCGCTTGAAACTATTTAGTAATATTTACATCATCAACTTACATCATCGACTGCTTTCCCGTCTCCAAAACAATAAGTTCTAGTGGAACAAAACAAACGATGTGGAGTCAAGAGCATGTTTATTTCTATATATTAGAAAAAATGGCGGATGTAAGAATCCACAGCTAATCTAATCATGTCTTTCAAGTTGCACGTTGTTTTTTATCACATCGTTTCAAACGAAGTTTTACCATAACATTCCTTTAGCTTGAATCCAATATGTAATTGATTCAATTATAGAATCATGAATAATCATTGATTCAATCGATACATAATAATCTATCTTTTTTAGGTCAGGGTTTAATTTTATGCATATTCAGATGAATCAGGTAGAGGAAGACCAAGAATAATAGAAAGAACCTGTTAAAAATGGTTTATATGTAAATAACCTCTTATCTCCATTGGGCCTCCTTACTTCCAAACCCAACTGGGAGAGTGAATTCTTGCAAGTGAAACTCGAGCACTCTTTATTTTATGGCGGTCGATGTTGCTCATTGTTTAATGCCACCAGACTGCAATCCTTATATTTATAAAAATGGTTTCCTTTTTTTCACTTTTTGCTTACAGGTAATTAATTGGTCATCATTCTAGATCTTATGTACAAGGTTCTCTATTTTTCACATTGAATTATGTTGAATGAGATCTATGTATTATGTGGAGAAATTAATGTATACAAGGATTTTATATATAATCAGCTTTCAAAACCAATGCTTACTGACAATACTATGGGAAAAAGAACTTGTAAATAAACTAAGGATTTATGATTTGAATTGCTAATTTCATTAATGCTATTATTAAGATCCTTAAGGTACAGTTGGATTGAACCTTTCAGTGCAAACCGGGTTGAGAGGGAGCGGTATGGTGAAAAAAATGTTTTTTTTAAGACAGTTTTGTTAAAAAGGAAAAATCGTTTTAAAAATATTAATTTTCTAATAATTTTTTTGAAAAAAGTAAATTTTGAGACGGTTTTGTGAATAACCCGATATAGAAAGAATGAATTTAAAATGATTTAAAAATCATGACTTTTGACGATAACGACTTTAAAGACCATTTTTGAATCATTCTAAAATATATTATAAAATAAAATGGACGTGAAAAATATTTTATCTAGTAGTAGTGGTATTAATATAAAATTATGATCTTTAATAAATAACTATAATGTGTATATGTGAAGTGATTATCTTTAATTAATGATAATTAATTTTTATTTTTATTTTTTCAACTAATTTAATTTATTTTTTCAACTATTCTCAAATGATATTTTTATTTGTTTACACATTAGAGTCAAAATTCAAATAACAACATTAACAAAACAATTTCTTCTATACAGAAAGTAACTATATTTTTAAAATAAAATAAGACAGAAATATAGAGAATAAATAGAAGTATGATTGATGTGAAAAGTTAAAATTGAATGTGATGGGGGTAATTCATAGAATTAGTTAAGAGACAAAAATATCTAAATAATAAATGTGGAGACCAAATAAAATAACATTCTTAATAATAATTATAAATAATATAGTTAATTCTGTTTATAATAATTATAAACCGGATGAATGTCTTAATCTAATTTACTTAATAATTAAAAGAAGTTTTCTTTATGAACAAGTTTTGTATTTAGTATTGATTAGTACAATTGCACGCTAATTCAATTAATGCATATAGATTACCAAAACATAATTTACTTTTATATACACGCTTATGAATTAAATACTAATCAATGGTACTATATATATTTGAAAGATTTAATTACTTATCAGTTATGTTAAACTATACTGCTAAATAATCGTGCAATTGAGGTCATGAGGAAAAACAGAAGGTTGACCAACAGAGATAAACCTG